>NW_027532041.1:5482230-5882590 GCF_008692635.1 Crocuta crocuta | reverse complement strand
GCGCGGGCACCGGGGCGCGCCGCCCGAGGGACTGGCCGGGAGCCCCCCACCCCCTCCCGCTGGAGTTTGCACTTTGTCCCGCGGTCCCACTTGTAGAGGAGGATGCCCAACCGCCGCTTGGCCGGGCTGTGGCGTGAGGCTCCTGTGAGCCCCTGGAGTTAGGAGTGGGTCGTGGAAGCCAAAGGAATGAAGGGGTCCCCAGCGCGGGCTCCGGGGCCCGGGTTCCCAAGGACGGAGGGGAGGATGGAGAAGGGTGGAGGACAAGGAGAGTGCCCCTCTGTGGTTAGCCGCAGTGCCTCCGCCACTGGGCTTGGAAGTTTGGGGCTGGGCGTCTGTCTGTTCATTACAGGGAAATGGGTAGTTCGGGGAGATGTGGGAGGAAGAGAGAAGTCCACACTTAGGGTTCTGAGAAAGTTCTGCAGCCGAAAGAAGGTGAAATGGGGGCGGTGAGGCGGAAAGAAGGTCCCCAAAGTTTGCACTTGCTGGGAGCCCGGGGTGGGGGCGGGGGCGCCGGGTGAAGGTGTCGGTGCACGATGGGAGGACACCGTGGGACTGCGGAAGGGACGAGGAGAAGGGGAGGGGGAGGACCATCTGCTTCGCCGCTGTTATTTGCGGGGGCCCGTGGGGAAGAAGGCATTGCTGGCAGGACGATGCTTCCCCCAATGTTTCCCCAGGCTCCGGAGGACAAACAGTTTTTATGGTGAACCTGGATGGGGGAGTGTTGTAGTCCTTCAAGGAAAAGAAATTGCCACCAAGCCCCGGCCCCCACGAGTACAAAATAAACACAGTTCTGGAATGCACTCAAAAGTTCTTGGATTAGGAAACGTCATCTTCATTTTCATACAGGGATGTGGCTGGCATTTCTCTTCGGTTTTGCTTTGCTCAGGATCCTCACACCAAGGTGCATGCAAACTTTGTTTAAGATGTAGCAAAAGATGCTCAAATAGAAGAAATAAAGCATTTGTGGAATAAGGTCAAGCCTCAAGCTTGGAAACTGGCAGCTTCAGAACAATGGATGAAGCTGTAGAAAAATGCATTTATCAAATCAAAACGAAGGCTTTTCATAAAGTCAATAAGCTACATCTTAGACAAAGTTAAAGGTTTGGGCTTGAAAGAGCTCCCTTAAATATTTCAGGACCCTATTTCACCGGTTTTCATAGTTCTTTCATCTTATTTTGATGCCATATGTGCATTGAGTATGTGCTGCCTCTTCTCTGTAATAGATAAATGCCCTTAGAATGCAAATACTGCATTGCAAGTTCTGTTGTTACTTAAGGCTTTTAAGGTGGAAGAAATGTTTATGTAGTGAAACGGTTGTAGTTCAGATTCTGTAGTCCCATAAATCAAGTATTTGTGGATTTATAATTTACACTGCTACTCATTTCCAAAAATGATTTGAGGAAGCTTGGAATGAAAACCACAAATCAAATAGCTATTCTTGTAGATCTCCTTGACCTCTCATGGATGCGTTTGTAGTAAAATGCTTTGGGGAAGGTGAATTCTCCTAACAAAGGAAAAATTACTGCTCTCCCTGGAATCATCCTGGTGAGATAAATGTTTTGCAGCATAATTCCTTATGTACCTCATTTGCATTATGTTATTTTACGTTACATAAGTAATGGTGTCTTTATAGAAGTTTAACCACTAAGCAGTGTCTATATTAAAGAAAACAATGTTGATATTCAATAGCATTTTACCAAATATACAGATTCACGGAGCAAAAAGAGAACAGTGAACTTAATGTATCCTTCTTGAACTAAAGCAGAAAGGGAACCAAGGGAGGTGTCTCCTCTGCAGTCAAATGAGAGAAGGAACTGTCATTAGTACTTGTCACCGAAACATGGCCAATTAGTGAGACCTGTTAGCAGTTAGAAGATAACTTTACCAAACGTTAACTATTATTAAGGATTTATCAAGGTATATCAGGTGTTCTCAGCGTTCTTTCCCTCAGGCTAGTGACCTGACTCACAGAGAAAAAAAAAATCCTGCAAAACAAACATAACTCCGAAAGGTAAAATGCCTACATAGAACAATGTTTGTGTGGAGCTCCCACCATGGAAGACATAAGAATCTTAAATCCCTAGATGGCCTCCCCTTACTTTAAATTTTTTCTTCCAGCTGAGTGTAAAGATATCATTGCATGATTTTTAATAGCAATTTATATTAAAAATATGAGCAATTAATTTACTTCTCACAGGAGTAATGGCTTCATTTTGAAAATCATTGCTCATAGGAGTTAAGAGCAGAATTGGCTTTCTGCTGTTCCTGGAAGATCCTATGTCTTCCAAGATCTAGAGAACAATGAGTGTATTTGTCCCAATTTCCCACTGCATTTTACTTCTGTGTTTNCTTTCACTGTCTCTATTTTACCATGTCCCCCAGTCCTGTCTCTTGTATCTCAGTATCATCTTATCCTACCTTTTCTTTTTCATTTTTTTATTCTGCAGTTTTGTCTTGATCTTCTTTGCTTTATAGATGATCTTCTTTTTGTATTTTGCATGTTACCTTTTATTCAGTGGTGTCCTTTTTTTAGTGCTTGATTATTTTCTGAAAGTAGTATTCCTAACTCTACTTTCTCTCCTAAATTTTATATTGACAACTTGAATTATCTGTGAGATGCCTCTATATTTCTCTCAAGTGCCTTCAACTAACAGGTCTAAATGCTAATCAACATCTTTCTTGTTACATGAAAAGAAGTGGCTCTGTCAATATCTATATTTCCCCCAGTCACCCAGGACCTTCCCAAAGTCTTTGCTTTCCAAATATAATTTCACAGATAAATTCTAAGGACTCCGTCTCTATATGATATTTCATAACGCCTGCTTCTCCAACTTTTTATTCCTACAGGGACTGTTCAAGCTCTTATCCCTTTCTAGAGACTACCCTGGTGTCTTCCTGACTAGTTTCCCACGTCCAGTCTCTCTCATTTCCAACCCATTTTACACTTGGTTTGCAGAATAAGCTTCTTAAAGCAGAGCCAAGCTCAGTCACTGGCTAATAAACCTTTTCCCAGTGGCCTACCAAATAACATATGAACCTCATCACTGACACTTTATAGACCCTTTTCAGTCCAGGCCAAAAGTAGCTCCACATGTTTACTTTGATCTTATAGATTCACTCTCTCATTCATTCATTCATGATTTTATGGATATTCGAGTGTCTGCTGCATGCCAGGCACAGCTGTAGGTAGTACTTTTAGAAGTACTTCTTGTATTAGCTCAACGATATGCTTTACATGTTAATTTTCAACAATGGAGTCCACTGTTAAAATATAATCTTATGTGGTTGAAATGGCGCCCCAGCAATCCCATTGACCTTCCATCCCTACCCTTAGTAGGGTCTGAAGCATCCTCAGAGTCACAAGTCTCCCTGAAACAATTTGAAAACATTGCTCTAGGCAGAAGGCAGTCTTCCCTCAACACACAGCCAGCTTCTGAGTTCTGCATCTTTGCTTAGGCTGTTCCCTCTGCCTGGAATAGGCCCTCTCACTTCCCATTACCTTTTGCAGCTGTTAGAAAGTACATGGAGTTGCTCTGCCCATCTCTGAACTCCAACTTTTGCTCCTCCAAACACTAACATTTTACTTGGCCTTTTCTTTGAGCACAGGTCATTGTCTTCCTCCTTTATATGTGTGCTTTCTGGATTCTCCCCTATGAGCACCATGCCAGCCATGCCTAACCTCAGGCCTTCCTTTCCTGAAATATCCAGCGGAGGCCTGGCTTATCATAAGACATCAACAAGTAATTTTTTTGTTTTTAATTTTATTTTTGAGAAAGAGAGAGAGAAGGAGTGTGAGTGGGGGAGGGGCAGAAAGATAAAGACACAGAATCTGAAGCAGGCTCCAGGCTCTGAGCTATCAGCACAGAGCCTGACAGCAGGTTCGAACTCACAGACTGTGAGATCATGACGTGAGCCAAAGTCGGATGTCAACCCACTGAGCCACCCAGGCACCCCAACAAGTAATTTAATTAGACTTAATTCTACCTAGTTCTCTAGTCCTAACGTTTGCCTGTAATAGCTCCTTGTTTTAACAACTAGTCTAGCTCTTATAGTGGAACCAGTGCTCCTTATATTTGAATATGTATCTAAATCACGAGGAGATCTTATTAAAGTGCAGATTCTGGTTTAGCAAGTCTGACTTGGGGCCAGAGGTACTGTGCTTCTAAGGAATTCCCAGCTGATGTTGAAATAGCTGATCCTTGAACTTGAGCAAGGTAGTAGGTAACTTCACAGTTTTGGGAGTTTCCAGCCCCCCCTGCCTCTCTGGTGATTTTCCTACAGTTAGTGTTTGCTTCCATATTACTTTCTATGCTGAAAGTATTTTAGGCCTTGACGTGCTTCCCAAGTCTGAGTGGAAGCTGTCGTGATGCCCTTGGATTTTTTCCTTTTTTTGCTGAGATAGTGTTGTAATGGCTAGTTCTCCCTAATTTATTTTTCCCTGGCCAATGTTGTTTCTTTGTTATATATTCCTTCTTATTTTCTCATTATATTCAGATTGTGGTTGTTCTTGTTTCTCACTCTGCTATGATTCTTTTTCCTTCTTGTGCTTCTGTCTGGTTCTTAAAATTCTCTTCAGATGCCTTGGCTGACTCCCTGCCCCAACTGTTTTCCTATTGCTTCCAATTTTTTTTTTTCTTTCCGTGAGAGGAGCCCTGATAGAGGGTGCAGGAGACTCCAGTTCTCATTCTGCCTTGACTGTGATCATGAGATGTTGGGCAAATCTGTTTCTTTCTGGTATCTTCACTTGTGGACAGAGATCTATGTCAGCACTAGGATGCACGTGAGATCTTCACATGGGGCAGAAGGAGCGGGTTGGGGAGGAAACAAGGATGATTCTGGTGTTGGTGTGTACCCTGATCTAATGTTTCTGTTCTAGATAAACAATTGTTCTAGATAAGAACTTTTGTGCTCGCACTACTCAGAGGAAGACTCATATATCTTACAGGAAAAAAAAAAAAAGAAACAAAAATTATACCTTGACATTCACAAATCTAGTAGTTTTCAACCCTGGATTCACACTAAAATCAATTCTGGAGCCTAAAAAATAGTGATGTTTTTAGGTCATCTCAAGGGAATGATTTAATTTATCAGTATTTTTTAAATCTCCCCAAGTGATTCTAGTTTCCACCATAAGTGGAGAGCTACGGTATCTGGTCTGTAAAGGTGGTATGGAGTGATGGTTAAGAATACAGCACTGTGCCTAGTCAAACCCAGACTTTGCTACTCACCAGATTTGAGAGATTGGGGAGGTTACTTCACTTCTTGGGTCTTCAGTTTCTTCATCTGTGAAATGGGTTGACTTGGTTATTGTGAGGATACATGGGGGCATCAGTGGAATACTGTGCATATTGTGGTTGTTGGAGAAACAGTAGTGGCTGTTTATCCCAATAATCATACCATTAAAATTTATATTCACTGAATTACTTATGAGTCATTTCACCTCAGAGTTAACACTCTGCTCACCCCTGTTTAGTTTTAAGATACTCAGCGTAGTATAATCACTTTGAGAAGTAATTTATGAGCATATTTTTCAGAAATCAGTGGAAGAAAACAGAAGGGAGCATATATATTAATAAAAACCAGTCACCCTTTTATTTGTGATCCATTTGGTGCCACATCAACTCTATGATCTCATAAATAGCAGAGAAAGATTAAAACACATATTAACAGATACCAGAAGATGATCAGGTTTTTACTTCATGAAAAATGACTTTGCTCTTTAATAAAGGCACTTCTGTCATCAACAAATAGAAAGGGTTGGAATTCATTGGTCTAACATAGCATTTTATTTTGGAAATAAACATAAATGTGTTAAGCATTTACATTTCTGAGTTTATAATGGGAAATGAAACTAAATGTTAAAAACCACACACAGAGAGATACCCAGTTCTATACAGGCTAAAGCTAATAAACTTTTTCTTCTCTTTTTGGCTGAGATTCTAGAATAGCCATTATACTATAATGCTACTACCATATCGACAAAGTAAAGATTGGATAAATGGATGTAACCAGTGTTAACTGAGGGCCTACATCTTTTTGTTTTCTGTATACATCTGGAAACAAGTCAAAGAATATTTACTAATTCCAGTGGGCCTGGCTAGGTATCTAGTCATCAATAATCAGGGATTGTAATGCTGATGGCCTCTGAATGTAAAAGAACAGCAGATGGCTACTATTTCTAACTGTTTTCTTTTAGAATAAAATGTTTCATTTCCACATTATTTACTTTCTGATCAAGAAAAGGATTTTTCATTTAAACTGATTAAACTTTTCTAAAGTTTATTTTCTATATTGTGATGTATACTTTTTAAAATAACACAAGAAGGTATTATGATATATTAAAAAGAACTTTTGAGCTATACTAAGTAAAGGTTCATTGTGAGAAATGTTTAGCTAATTCTTTTTTTCAATCTTTGCTTCAATGTGCTTGTGTTAAAATTGTGTAAAATTCTACAGAGAGCTGCGAGTTTTAATGTGTATTGGTTAAAGTGGTCAATCTGATGGTTAGTCTATTTATGTATGGTTTTCAGAGTTTAGAGACCTGGACTCTTGGCCAGTTTACACTAGTTGCAAATCAGGATTCAGATTCTAATTAATCACAGGATTAATAGATTGCTCTTTCTGTGAAATATTAGTTAAGGATATAAAAATGACTACTACACAGTCTTTAGTGTTAAAAGGGATCTTTGTGCAATATGCTCATTGATAAACTGAAGAAATGAGACCAGAGAATCTAGAGTATTTAAAATTTGAGCCTAAGGAAATTAGACATTGCAAGTTATGGATAGAAAAGCTTTTCTGGTACCAACACTAAATTATATAGATCTTGCGATGTCTTTAGAGTTGACACCCTAGAGGTGGGAAAACCATACCTTATAGATTTAGGAAGAGAGGTATTACTGTATATTTTACCTAAAATATAATGCTGAGAGTAAGAACACAAAGCACTAAATGTCATTTTTTTTGTTTTGCCCCTTCAGTTTGAAACTTACTTTGTTATTTTTCAAATATATGTTACTTTCTTGTCTACCTTTCCGTGTTTATTTTAGGAGAACAATGAAATTAAAGACTAGAGGCATGGAATTGTATGCACTACAAGGACGCTAGATAATTTGTAACCATGTGAAGCATGAATAGATTTTTAATAACAAAATACATAACTCAGGCTGTAGGATTTCTGAAAAGACCAAGTAGCTTAAGATCTAGCTTATGTGAATGTGCTTCGTGAATCTGGTACTCGTGTCTAAACCTGAAAAGTTTGGAAGTGACCCAAATCAGAGAGTGAGCCAGGTATAGGAGCCAGCTCATGTAACCAGGATCTGTGGCCAGGGTGGATTCACTCAAAGACAGACTCTTCTCAGGTATCTGAATTGTGATTGAATAGTCACCTGGATCCTCCTGGGCTCACAGGCATTTAGTTTAACACCTGCATTGGATTGTCTAAGTTGGAATTTAGACAACAAAATAATTAGCAAAAAAAAAAAAAAAAAAAAAAAAAAAAAAAAAAACCCAACCCAAAACGAAACATAATTGGTAAACTGTGTTCAGGATTACCTAAGAGTTTAAGTCCATCTATACCTAATTAGGTTCTTAATGGTCAGTCTCATTTCCATGGGAATAAAATTAAGACTCAGAATGTGGAAGGTAAAATCTGAATCTTGTTCCTCTTTTGCATAGTCTTCTCCTTGTGTCTCATGTTTGTGGCCCTAGGCTGATCCTAAAAATGTCTCTAATACAGTGCTTCTTGCACTCTAGCATATAAAAGAATCCCCAGAGAGCTTGAAAAAAAGTGCAGATTTCCGGAATTCACCCTCAAAGTTTCTGACTCATCAGGTCTTGAGGTAGGACTTAGTAATCTAAATATTTTATCAAGATATTTTATAAGTATCCCAGTTGATTCACAGACCACACTTAGAAATTAGTACTAGTTCCCTCGATTAACACTGGTTCTCAACTCAGGATGCATATCAGAATTACTGTGGTTCTTAGTTAAAGTCCAGTTAAATAGGCAAAGCTCAGTTCCTCTATGATGCGTTAACCACAGGACACTCCTTTCTTAAGCTGCCCTGAGTCACCCCTGTGGAGCCTGTCATGTGCAACTTCTAGAGAACAAAGCTGTATTCTCTCATTGACTACCCAGTGGTCTTCAGCCACAGGTTTTCCTACACCATGGTTCTCCACAGCAATGTGGACTGGCTACTTGCCTCAGTATGCCTGTAAGCTCACTTGTGATATTCAGATTCCAGGGCCCAAACCTAACTGTAACAAAACACAAAAAACAGAAAACAAAACCAAGATGGTGGGATGTGGATCTTGGAGCCAGGATTTTCCCTGGCTCCCCAGATGGTGGTTATGCCTTGATGAAGTTCTCTATTCAGTGTCTTATGGAGCTAGCCTTTGCCTACAGGACTCATAGCTTCAGACAACCTCTGTGCTTGTGGTGACCATACCAACTGCAGTGACCATAATGCCAGTACAGAGACCACCATGACTACTGAATGTCAGCAGTGTTTCTTCACTCTTACGTCTCCAGGCATCTCCCATCTCTACATCCTGCGAACAGCTATTTCTTCTGTCCTTGTGATTTTATAATGGGAAATACAGGCTCCTTTCTCTCTGGTCTCTTCCTGTCTTCTCTTTTCCACAGCTGCCAAGTAGAGACCCAAGTGACTGTGCCAAATGTACAGATGTGATGGCACACATTCAAGCTGCTGCTGCCCTGGCAGTGAGACCCCTTTAAGCCTTTTTAAATCCTTGAAGTCTTTCTTGCCTCCCCGTGTATAGCTTACATAAGCACGGTTTAAATTTGTCGAGAATTTCACAGGTTTTCAGATCTGTTGTCTTCCTCTTAAAGTGCTTTGGAAAAAGGAACAGTGTAATGTGCTCTTGGCTGGCATGGGGGAAAGGCAACCTGATTGTTAGAAATATTTGAATTCCTGAAACCATATTTCTGAATTATCAAGAATTATAGCAAGGAAAATTACTGTGTTTGTGTAACAGTTCTGTTTTCAGGGCATGTACTTCAGTAGACCCATTTAAAAATATAAATTAGAAAATGTTTTAGTGTTGCTATATAAAATAATGAACAAAAGTGACATTGAAAATGGTTAAGTATTGTATTACGAACGACTCTGTCATTGATTATTTTAAAATCTGAGCAGTAGTTTTCTGTCTTGTTAAATACTCCTTTATCTATAAAACTTCAGAGATTGATTGAGGGTGTGGTGTTATAAAAGTCAATAGTTTAACATTTCCTCATTGCAAGGTCATGTTTCAATGGAACCTTATGTCTAGCCTGATTCAGTCCTCCTTGATGTCAACCTCTTTCTTCAACAGTAGGAAGGTCCACTCGTAACTAAAGGGAGCAGTGCTTGGTAAAGTTGGGTGACTGGCAAAAAGGAAAATGATACCCCCCATCAAATTCAATGAGAGAGGGAATTAATGCATATAGGAGATAGCAAATTTCTACTTAATGGATCTTCTCAAGGGATAATTACTGGTGACATGGTAGGTATCTTTTCCTAACATTAGGAAAAACATTTACAAGATGAGATCAGAACCATTCCTTAGGGCTAATAATGATGCGTGTTGGATGGGATGGGTTTTTAGTAGTCTCTGGGACCTGTGCTTAGTTAGGGAGATAGTTCTATTCAAGAGACCTCTCAAACTAACCAACTGCCTTGTTCCTGTCAAGCCCTGTTTTGACTGTAAGAATTGTGCACTGAGAGCATGATTTCAGCACTGGTTGAAGCCACTCTAAGCAGCCTAGCATGAAGAAAGACAAAGCAGAATTTCTTGAGGTTCCCCACCCTCATGCTAACATTTCTTAACCTTCTTTAGCAACAGGACAAGGCACATGCCTCACCATCTGGTGCAAGATAAAAGGGCTTTGAACTGACATGGAAACTGCCTACAAATACTTGAAGTGGTGACATGTGGACAAAGAAGTAGATTCATTCCTCTGATTCCAGCAGGCACAGTTAGATTCAGTGGGTGGGATTGTAGGGAGACAGATTTGAGTTCAATATGAGAGAGAACTTTCTAATGATTCCTACTGTTGAGTAGTGGCCTTAAAGTTTCTTACTTGCTCCAGAGGAAAGTAGGTGACAGATGAGAGGATCAGCCACCAGAAACAACACACACAGCATCTCAAGATTGAGTGGGAGCTCAGCTTGGCTGATCACTATAATCTATCCACTTCTTAGCATTATTGAAAAAATAATTTGAGAAGTGACTACAGACAGGGGCGGGGGACATCTAAGAAAAGAGTTAGGTGAAGAGGTAGCTACTTCTAGACTCCTTAAAAGATGAAAGAATAATTACCTCACTTTCCCCCCCAGATTTTTAAGCACACTACACTCAATGAGCACCTATTATGTGCCAGAGCATCATCTCATTTAACAGTCAAAAGGCAAAGCTCCCAGTGTGTCCTCTCTAAGCCAGAGTTCTGCAGATGCTTTCCTGCCTCTTCAGTGACTCACAGAAACTGTCCTATATACTCATCCAAGCCGGGCTAAACTCCTTGATAACTTGTCCTATCATTTCCTCTGCTTTCTTTGTGGTATTTGCAATATTAGATTATAATGATCAGGTATGTATTGATTGTATTGATTTTTCTTACTGGACTGTAAGCTCTTTGAGAGCAGACCCCTTTGACTGACTCAACTAGTTAGTGTCTATTCAAGCATCTGACAAATACTAGAAGCTAATGTTTGTTAACTGAATATTTGATTACTCCTCCCATTATACCCCTTCCCTAAAGGAAATACCTAGGATGGCTTTTGTCCTCAAGGTAAGGAAATAAAGGGGAAAATACCAGAATATTCTATCTCCTCCTGACCCTGCCTTTCCATTCCTAATCATGTCCTAATTACCTATTCCATTTATTCTATTTCAGGGGAAGAGGAAAAGCTAGTGAAAGAGAACGAGGTGAAAAGAAATCCCCAAAATTAAAAAAGGGAAAACCACCTCTTACACAACCACTTCATCATCCTAACAAGATGTGTTGCCTTTGGCAGCATTCCTTGTAAGATGAGAAGGAAATCTTGTTCCTGCTGTTAACAAGCTTTGTGACCCCAAACTAATTCTGTGACCACCTCATTGTTTCTTCCCAGTAAAATGAAGAGTTTGTCAACACCGTTTTCAGGGACTCATTCAGGTCTGAAATATTGAAGTTCCTAATCTCTTTCCCTTTCCAAGGTTTCCCGAAGTCCTTTGCCACTGCCTAGTATTCTCCTGGGTAACCAAGAATCTAGAACGATGATAAGAAGCAATGTCGGGAAGTGACATTGGGAAAAAACTCTGCTCTTTGTGCACTGACACACTGGCTTGAGTCCCTGCTGTGTGGCCTTGGGAAAATTGTAAACCTCTCTAAGGTAAAGACTCCTCTCCTGTAAAATGGCCAGGATATTCCCTACCTTCAGAACTACAAGCACTCAATGTGATAATGTGTATGAAATGCTATTCCTGCCCCAGAATCATAATGAGCACTTTGAAAATGATAATGGTTATTATTTGGAAATAGTCCCCAGTCTCTCTTTTTTTCCCCTCTTTTCTCCAACCCCTGAAAGACACCCACACACAAGTCCTGAAGAAGTTTTCTTGGCATAGTTATATTGTGCTCTTGCACATCATTTCTCCTCCATCGAGAAGTAGGAGAGGATGGTCAAGGTCTTTTCCTGCCAAGGCATTCTGCTCTCACGTGCACCATGGCCAAAAGAGCAACCCATTTCACAGTGACTGGGAATATATTTATTTTAACATTTACCTAGAAGACATGAATATTACTGAGCAGACACTGGAAGTGGGTGCGGGGTTGTCTGTCTTAATATCATATAATGTATCACACCCAGCCAAGATTCTTTTATTTGCAGAAGCTTTGACTGAGCAACAGTGACACAGCAGCTCCTGAATCTGACAGTAAATAGACACCTTATAAAAATTTATGAAGTTCGGGTTGTAAAGAACAAACTGCACATACTGAGTAGTAACATCTCTTATTAAAATAATTTCATCTTTAAGTCCGTGGTCTCCATATCGCCTATAACAGAAGCCCATGCTATGGCTAGATACCTCAAAAGCCTGTACACTTTTATATGGGCTTTGAAAAGGGATGGTAGTTTTACGAGATATGATTTTCTCGTCTCACCAAATTAGATTATTTGAGAGCGTCCCTGGATGTAAAATTTCAATCCTGAGTAAATCTGTACCTCTGAGACTCTGTGCAGCCTGCTAGCAGAGTAGAAATGGAGCGTAATAAATCTGCCCTGAGCCCATTTCTCTCCACACAACTCCATAATTCATTCTTTGCTTGGTACCCATGACCACTTTTTCGCAGCTAATCAGTCTGCAGCCCAGGCTGGCTCCTTTCATCTGCAGTGCCTCCTTCTAGGTCCAGATCTCACCGCTTGCCATGCTCTCTTGCTCACAGGCTTCTTTCCAGAGCTTGTGCGCTCTCATGGACCCTCCATCCAAGCTGTTCCTCATCATGTGATAAGCGGTTACTCTAGTTCTAGGGTGGCCTAGTTGTTGCAGTATACTTTTAAAAAGATACTTTGTTTAAAATGGATTAAAATAGATAACAGCATCTCTGAGGATCTGTAAACCCAGTAGGTATTTCAGTTATTCTTTCCTGAATGTCCTCTGAGGGGACAGGGAGGAATGACCTGGTACCAAAGCTACTTGTTTCTTTTTTCTCTGTTGCATTTATGAGGACTTCTTTTTTTGTTCCTACGATTTTCTCCTCTTCATCTGGTTCAACATTGCTTTGGTCCAATGGCACCGCTAACATCTACTGCCGCAAAACCAAGAATGTCTGCAAATGACTTTCAAGGAACTTGAGGAGAAGAAAGAGTTTAGGAAAATGTCCTCCAATGTGGAGCAAAGGTAGTCAGACTGAACTGGGAATTAAATCATTTTCAGTCCCATTTCTGCCTTTAATCATTTTTGTGTATTGTGCATGGAGTTTATATTGACCAGCTGTCCCTTCTGTCATGTGTAAGACAAGCAAGTAGCAATAGGTAAATTTTAGTAGAGAAAGTTGTATAAATTATATAGGCATGGAAAATTATCTTCTGTTCCTTCCTACAATTTCATTCAATAACTTAGTGTCTTGAGACTATTTTAATGGAACTCAGGACTTTGGAAATTTTTCCAGAGGATTGTGCTATTGTGCAGGGTATGGTGCAGGGGACCATTCAGAAATAACTATGTGCAGAAGGCCAGGTAATCACCGGTGGCCTGGCCAGAGGGCAGGCACCTAGACTAGCAGTTTGAAGCAGAAGCAACAGCATCCAGTTTTTTAGTTTCAGGAGAAGAGTTACCTTCATATCCTTCAATGATTTTAAAGTCTGTTAACTGAGTAGCTACTTAAACTTTTTTGATAATGCATACACCTAAATTTATACATCCATTTTCTCTTCAACTCCCTAAATTTGCTAAGAGCCTCTCTTTCTTGCCTGGTATTATAGGAAAGAAAATGGGCTACCTAACAAGCCCAGAGTGGCATAGCTCAGTGGCAGAGCAGGACTCAGCTCTCACCAAGGTGAGCGGACCCCTTAGCTGCTTAGGGCTGGGCCATGGACAGGCAGCTTCGATGTCACTTGGAAGCTTGTTTAAAATGCAGAATGTTAGGCTCCACCTCAGGCCTACTGAATCCAAACCTCCATTTTCAACCTCTCTGTGTTTTGTTTGCACATTGAAGTCTGAGGACAGTAATGGGGTACAGCCTCCTGCTTTCACTGCAAGTTCCCCTCTGCTCCATGCTTCTGACACAGGGTCAAGCCCTCTGGTTCACTGAGAGGCCACTTTATAAAGGAAAAATATGCCCAAGGTACCTTGGGGGCAGCTTTCTTGATTTTATATGTGAAATAAAACAGAAAGAGTTTTTCCTCCCAAGCATTTCCAGGGGTTATATAGAATCACACAAAAAGGTAAGCAGGCTATGGAATGTTTGTTTCATTTAAAGCCTTTACACGTTAGTTCCTGAGCAAATTCCTTCCTGATAGCACTGCCTAATAGACTCATATCAGCAAATTCCCACTTAAAAATATGTAAGTATATATAACAGAACAAGGGGGAAACATCTCATTAGACATCTGAGTGATTAGGACCATTTAAATTAAATCTGTGCTTCTATTTCTGAAATGACTTCAGTATCCTAAGGCTGTTGGGTCCAACTAAGTTCCACATTTTGAAAGTAGACATGCTAGATATTTTACAAGAATATGGTTTTAACATGTAAACATAAAGGTAACCAAATAACACCAAATTTGGGATTTAACCATGTACTACTTACTATTTTGATAATCAACAAGTCATTAACTCCTCCAAGGTGACTTTCCACAGCTAAAAGTCATACTACGTGCAAGTATGTCAATGGGGAGAATATTGTCTAAGAAGGGAATCTTTGAAGTATTCCCTTTGTCTTTCATCATCTTGCAAAAGAATGAGTTGGCTCTGAAAAAGTCCTGCCAGCCACACAACATGACAACTTTCGACAGTGCCAATGTAGTTGAATAAGACAGAGATGGGTGACTCATTTTGTTCTAAGATATCCAAGACCACCTTAAACATACTTTAAATTCTAGGACACCTGAAATCAAGTTGTAAGTATGGAACCATAAATCATTTAGTTCTTGCGTTCCTTAGGAAGTACCTAGGTTCCCCCCAAATAGGGAAACTCTTGCCAATTTCCTAGTGTGGCCCATCTGAAATGGTCCTTTGTCCACATGGTACTTTGCACATTCAAGCCCAGAAAATAGAACGAAAGCTGCAAATTTTCACAAATATGATGTGAAAAATGCACGTGTGATCCATACAGTTCTTTTATATGAGAGGCAGATGTGACATGCCCTTTCTATGATGAGTTTATCTTTGATTCCTGTCCCCATCAATTTTAGTGACACTTGCTTTTACCTTTATAGGCAGAATGACATTTTTGTTCTGGCTGAAGTACCCTGGGTCGACTGCCTTCAATAACTGCAGCCCATCTATTGCTGAGATTTTACATCTCTTGAGGGTCGCATTATATTCTGCCTCATTATGCAGGACTGTTGTTTATTTATTTATATCTCTTACCTGTCTTATATTCTGTTGCCTTCTTCCATTCATTGCATTGTACCCAATCAGATCATTGACTCACCAAAGAATTGAATTGGGGATAAGGCTACATATTTAAGTAAATGTATGTCATAAGTCGCTACCAGGGAATACCATCTACTTAGAGAAAAATATTCCATAATAGACATCCTCAGAATTCTTCTGAGACTCTTAAAACATTACCATCTTTAGGGGAGTTAGAGTAAATCTGGATTGAGAAAATCATTTGGATCTGAGATAATCAATTTTGTGTGGTGTTGTAGTAGTGAGCCTTATGCTCTTGATGTTTGAAGGAAAGATTATCCCTGGTATATGGATATTGTACACGTCACCAAGACAAGGTCACAAAGAAAGGCAGTGGAAAAAAAAAAGTCTTCAATGTGGTTCTTCAAGTACAGTAGTTTATCATACATTAGAGAGTTATGGTTTTTACCAGTGTTCTTTGTATTTAGAATACCCTTTGCTATTAGATTCTTATTTATGTTCTGAGAGTGATAGAGCTTGAGATAAATAGTGTTACTCTTTTTTAAGTCCACAATTAAACATCCTGTACAGTTTTACATTCCTGGAGAGTCATACTGATTCTTTGTCTGCCCTTCCACCACTTTTTTTGCCCTAATGATAAGCTAAATGATTTGATCTTTTTATCCAAAGCATTCCTTTACTTGAACAATTATATCTTCACCTTGGCTTCCTTCTTTTCTTTCCTTCCTTCCTATTCTTCAATTTCAAGTTTTGTTCTATAGAAAGAACAACAATAACAATAGCAACCAGAGGACACAGGCAACCTTACTGTGTGTGGTAGTGTTTTAAGCACTTAACGTATTATACCATTTAATAACAAGATAGACATTATCATCATCCCCATTTTACACATAATGAAACTGATGCTTAAGAAGTTGAGGAACTTTTCTAAGTGGTAAGACTAGTAACTGACAGAACATGATATTGAACCCAGTCATCACTGACTCTAGAACTCACCTTCATCACAAAAACCATAATGCAAGAGTTGAAAGGAAATTTAAACATCATCTAGTTCAAACTATTGACTTGACTAGGTCAAGAGAGGTTAAATGCCTTACCTTAGGTCACACAACTAGCAAATGAAAGCGGCCATTTCATTAGGTTCCATTTATATGGAAGTGATGTAGGAATGTTTCATTCCATATAACTGGCTAGCTAGGATCAGATATCATCTCTGGATCAATCTGCTGTAACAAGGAGTGTGGGCACAATGCACAGAATTGTTCAAAATGGCTGCTACCTCCGTTACCCCTCTAGTTGCAGGTTAAGAGGCATCTTCATGGCTGGGCAAGGAACAGCTGCAAAAGCTGTTCACTGTGTGGGGTTGTTATCTCCCAGGCTGGAAACTCAGTTCTAGCCAGACTCTCACAGAGCCAGGAAGCAAAGTTCCTGTTAGGGAATTTTCCATGTTATTAGGATTCCTCCTCTCCTCAAAGGAGACCAAATCCAGGGTGAAATCAGTCTGCCTTCGTTGTTCTTTGCTCAGTCTACTCTCCAGGCCCTGCCTCTCTTTTGAAGATAGATTGAGTTTGACAGATGGAAAACCAGCAGCAGTCCTGAGACTGGCTGCCAAATGGGACAGAGGAGAAGGTGATCTGATAGGTTGTGGCATTGAACTGAAAGGGTATGAACATCGATGCATGAGTGAAGACGATGAATGGTGACCCTCTTGAGGAAATAGCATTTTTCATCACTGAATAAACCATGCTGAAGGTTTGGGAAAGGGAGAAGGCAGCTACTGGCAAGCTACTGCTTTCTGTCATATACCTATATTACAGATTAGGTTGCATAGTGGTGCTTCAACATAAATATGTGTCCTGACTGGACTTTTTTTTGGTCATGTATTCTTCTGACCACAAAACTAAACTTATTCATGAAGAATATGAAGAAAGAAGTGGTGATTCACCGAGATACCCATGCAGGTGGAGTCATTATTCATTCTGATAGAGTTTGTTTCACTCTAGATGGGCACTTCCTTTCCCTTTCCAAGCAGGCAAGCAGGCCGGTGTGCTCCTCTGGCCTCAGGGGAGAGTTGCCTTGCAGAGAAGAAAGCAGAAGTTGCCTATAATAGACAAGGGACTGGCTTTGGTGTTCTAGAGGCCCCTGGAGAGACTATATTCCAGAAGGGAAGAGCAGCAGGGACCTTTGAAAAGGGTAAGCAGAGAAATATGAAAGAAGAGAGAGTTGATTTCCTGAAGTTACTGTATTCAAGGTTAGTCTCCTCCTTTGGAGAGTCCCGGTGCTGTGGCAGGACTTTGTGACAGAATGTGATACATTTAGGGAAGCCATGTATTTTATCATAAGTGTCTCCAGCCTTGGCAAAAACTCCTATACCACATAAAGCAGGGCCCCCAGCACCAAAGGAGAGGCCTCCAGTTCATGACTTTTCTTTAAAAAATGCAAATCTGAGCATGTTTCTCAGCAGAAGATCCCTTCCTTGACGTCACATCTGTAGGAGATAGAGAAAGTTTTTCCAAGCAGGTGAACTAGAATGTGCAAAATTAAGAAGGTAACAGCACATGTGCTCTCTACGTGAATTTCGTCATCTGGATCCTGGAGTTATGCTTATAAACAGCTGGAAGGATGGGGCCAGGGCTACTCATGGGTGGGCTTGACTGCCATCTGGTGGAATCTCTTTGGGCCAATGATTTTCAAATGCTTTAAAGGAGCATATATCATTTTTCAAATAAAATTTTATACAGAAACTCCATAAATTCTCATGTTATACCCTCTACCACATAGCCTTGAACTCTTGAGCCATCTCTGTGTGACCCTGATTGATTAGGTACCCATTATCTGATCAAATTTGAGATGTAGAATGATGATTACAATTGTGGTATGAAGATACACAGAGAGGTAGAGATAGAGAAGGTTAGACTGGATGCAAAGATACCAACATAGTGAGAAGAAATTTCTAAACACAAATTGGTAATGTAAAAATAACTTCTTTTTTTCTAGGAATTTCAGTGTCTGTTGTGAGCCTCATTTGATATGACTGAAAAACTTAGTTATATAATTGAGAGTTGTACTCTCCTTCTCTGACTTGGATCTAAGTCCATGGAGTGTTTTTACATGTAAAACCACCACTTATTCAAAACTTAGTTATGTACAGTGCAGATATTTTACAAATTTGAACTCATTTAATTACTATAGTAACCCTTTAGGGTATACACTATTATTATTTCCATTTAATAGATAAAGAAATAGGCCCAGAAATTTGAGTGATTTGCCCAAGTCAGGCAGCTCTTAATGACTAGAGCTGGGATTTGAACATAAGCAGCTCTGCTCCAGTATTTTCATTCTTACCCAGTGCAGCTATGATGTGGAGGTGTCCATGGAGAGTGTACCATTTTGTCCTTGAGAATGGTCAGCGTTCTCTGGCATCTACAGGCATGGGTTTGCTTTTTCACTATCGCATCTTGTTCTAGCACATCATCCATGCAAGTTGGTCTAGACCCTCCAGAATGTTTCATTCAGTTACTCATAACCTGTACGGTGCCAGGAGGAAACTATTGAAGGTGTCTAGCACTCTTTCTAACTTGATTAGTGTTTTTTTTTTTAAAAACACTAATTTTTGTTATCTTTGAGAGAGAGAGCGAGAGCGAGAGAGAGAGCGAGTGCACAAGCAAGGGAGGGACAGAGAAAGAGAGAAAGAGGGAGACATAGAATCCGAAAAGGCTCCAGGCTCTAGGTTCTGAGCTGACAGTTGTAAGCTCGATGTGGGGCTTGAACTCATGAACTATGAGATCATGACCTGAACTGAAATCTGACACTCAACCAACTGAGCCACCCAGGCCCCCTGGTTAGTGGTTTTTATCTGGAATTCCCCGCTGCCCTCCTGGGGACATTTGGCAGTGTTTAGAAATATTTTGGTTATTCCAACTGGGGAATGGGATTACGAGGATAGAGGCCAGGAATACTGTTAAACATCCTATAAAGAACAGGACAGTCCTTACAACAAAGAATTTTTTGGGACCAAAATGTTAATATTACTGACATTGAGAAACTCCAATAGAGACATGGATATAGTACATTTCACCCATTTGTTTACAAAGTCATAACTTACTCTCAGGGCTCCATTTTCCCAGGAAGACACGGATTCCCTAGCTTCTTATATACACCAAATCTTTTGGGGTTTCTTTTACCTTTCCTTCCATCTTAGTTCAGGAAAAGGGTGGTGAGTGGCCTGGGACCTGGGTTCCCCTTTTCAAGTATTCACCTAAGTCCGAAGTCTCTGCAATTACCCTTCAACTATTTCCCTTTTTCTCCTTTTTATTTAGTCTAAATGTAGGAAGCTTTGCTCTTCCTCATCATATTCTTCCAAGTCTGTTGCCCATGAGTTCCCCTATTGTTTGAAACTCAAACTGCAGGAAATGATTACCCTTCCCCCCCGTAGGCCCCTCCCCCCCAACTTTCTGCTATACAATCTCTTTCCTGGGGATAATAAGTTTGGAAAAGTCAGAAGACTGAATGAAGTTTTCCTGAACTACAGGAAAAACCTTAGCTTGTCCATGTCAGCATTTTGCAGTCTATATTCTTAGATGTACCACTGACCCTGGAAATGTCTCTGGGTTTTCTATGAAAAGGGAGAATTTCTATATGTGGTCCCCCCTCTAAGAATTCACAAGTCATATAAGCAAGCTATTTAAATTTGTTTATCTCAGGACTTCCCCGCAGTATTTGACAAGAAAAGATTTCCTTATCATGGAATCCTCCAGAACATTTTGTACATAATTTGAGAAATGCTAATGTCTATCATAAATGTGGCCTTTATCAAAGCATTAGCAGAGTCAAGAGGAGGTTCTAGAGATGTTAAAAAGTTAGACTCAATAGGACTTGATGAATGATTAATTCTGGGAGGCCAAGAAGGAAGAGAAATCAATGCAAGGATACAGAAACTTCAAAATTAAAGGAACAACTTTTGTATCATTTCTTATATATCACAATGTATTAGGCACCAGAGAGTTTTAAGAGTAAAAACCACAAAATGACAATACTGAATTTGTTTCTCCTGAATTTTTGTAATGGCTTTTTGAGTGGTCTCCTAGCTTTCATTCATGTTTTGCTCTCATCTCAATGTCATAATACCACTAGAGAAATCTTTGTAAACAAAGATGCAATCATGGCATTGCTCAGATCGAAGAACTTCTGTGATTCAGTTTTGCACATAGACAATCCAAACTCATTTGCGTCGTGTTTAGAGGACCTTGTCAAAATCTTCGTGAATAGGGATTTAACCTGGTGTGGCAAGAAATGAGCAAGATCTTGCCTTGCGCTGCCAGTGCCTATGTGTTTATTTTAGGGATCCTAGGAGATGAGACAAACTGTGCTGGGGACCTTTAATCTGCTCTTATCCCATGTGAATACCTTGATTCTGTATGTTTTGAAAATATAGATATAATTTAACCTAATCAATATATATTTTTAAGCTTATTTTTGAGAGGAAGGGAAAGCAAAAGTTGGGGAGAGGCAGAGAGGGAAGGAGGGATAAAGAATCCCAAGCACAGAGCCTGCCACGGGGCTTGAACTCGTGAACTGTGAGATCATGACCTCAAAACCGAGGGTTGGATGCCCAACTAGCTGAGCCACCCAGGCACCCCTTTAATCTAATCTTAGAAAGGAAGTATTGTGTGGTCTATTTCTTCCTCTTCCATTTGTCCTTTAGTTCCATTCTAACCCTTGTCCACTCAACTCTCTGCTATGGGAGACTCACCTGTATGGACTGAACCTACAGAATCTCTTGCTCTCTGTGTCTTATAGTTGGGTTTGGTTAGTGGAAAGTGCTGGCAGGAGATAGGAAGAAGGTAGGAGCGTGAGATCAGAGTGTTTATTTCCTGGACCCTGACCTGGAAGGGTACCACAGGCTCGCAGTGTCCTGTGCTGGTCACTGCCCCTCTCAGTATGGCCTCCCTTATGGTATTCTCTGTTCTCCAGAATCAAGTAACTGCTCTGGGGGTTGTAACACCATCCTCACTCAGACCCCTGGTTCCTACGTATCCCTGTGGTTCCTCTATACCTGACTCTGCAGTTGTAAATAATACTTTAAAAATAAACTTTCTTCGAATGTTCCCAGTTTGAATGTTGTATTTCTTTCTCAATGGGACCCTAACAATGACCTGAAACACTTAGAATTTTTAACATCTGTGAAAGATTTCAATGATAAAGAATTAAACAGGGATACTTATCACAAAATGTCCATTTTTGTGCTTTATATCATTTCAAATGCTACCATAAAACTATAAAATAGAATATTACATTTAAAAGTGACTTTAGGGGTGCCTGGGTGGCTTAGTCAGTTGAGTGTCCAACTTTTGATTTTGGCTCAGGTCATTATTCCAGGGTTGTGGGATCAAGCCCTGCATCAAGCTCTGTGCATGGAGCCTGTTTAAGATTTCTCTCTTTCTCTCTTACTGCCTCCTCCTCTGCTTGCGTGCTCTTTTTGTCTCTCTCTTAAAAAAAATGGGCAAGATACTGTTTTTAAAAAAGTACCTTCAGAATAAGGATAATATTCATTTTCTGGTCAAGAAAGGCCATTTTTTTGTGTGATCCATTGACTGGAAAATTTTCTAGTTCATTGACTAATGAAAATTCATGGCAGAAAATTCATGGGAGTTGGTTTGAGTGGTGGGAAAGACTCCATCTGCATATAGTTCTCTCCGGTAAAGTCCATATGGATAGGTGTGTTGGGAAATTAATGGGAGTAACACTCAGAAATCATTGGATGGCTCAGTGGCCACAGCTTTTACAGCTGGTCTTTAATAGGTCTCAAAAGAATCTTCAAGTAGAGGTAAGAGGCTGTTAACCACAGCTAAGCAGTTCTCTTTTAAAGGCAGGTGTNGATGAGCACTGAGTGTTATGTGGAAACTAATTTGACAATAAACTATTAAAAAAAAAAAATAAAGGCAGGTGTTAATCTTCTTCAGAGGAATTCTCCAGAAAGAACCCAGGTTGGAATGCCAATCCTAGGTAGTTTTCCTCCTCTGGTTGGTTTATATATCCTGGGTTCTTTCAATTAGGACAGAATATACAGCACTGAAACTGAAAGGACTCTCACGTGGACCTTTGCTAGCTGCAGCAAAAAACCATTATTTTTGGTTTATAGTAATAACTCGTATTTAGTTCTTGCTCTATTATTCCTATAATTTTTCTTTTAAGCAAAAAAATATTTTAAATGTAGTTTTATATAAATTAATTTCACCTTCCATGATTCTGGCCATGAAAACAAACATCAAATTACTGATTCTTTTTGAAGGAGGAGTGTATAGTGCTCAAATATGACAGACTAGAGATATCATGAAGCTTCCAGTATTCTTCTTTGCTATTTTTTGCTTGTAGATCCAGCCATATAGATATTTATATAGCTATCTATATATAGCTTTTCATCCCATAGAAGCATGTGCTTTCCTTTTCCTGAGGAAATCTTTTTGGAAATAGCAATGCAGTAAGCATTTCCTTTGGAGTCATAGAGGGGATGGAAGCCTATGTATTGCAGCAGTGATGTTGAGGTGAGGTGTAGGCAAGGATATTGGCCACACTTTCCATATGATCAGCAGTGAGGCATTTCATGTGCATTAAGATTGTGGTATGAGCAGTAAAAAGAAATCCATTGTGCAAGCATGGTTTATTATGCAGGTTTTCTTGTTTTGTACATACTGAAGTACCAGTATGTTGTGATCAGTTGGTTGGGACATAAGATTAGGAAAGATCCAAGCAATCTTTTGCAAACATTGTCTTTGATCTGTGGTTTATTGTTGGTTTTTCATCTCCTATTTTACTTAATCACAGAGATAAGTGTGCATCATGTTACTTGGAAAGAGGATTTAAAAACAGGCATGGTCTTGGAATCTTGACCTCTGTAACTTACTAATTCCCACCTTTTCCACCTTTGTATTCAAGGAGGGAAACGTTTTTTCCTACTCTGGGACTTGAACAGAAAATATTCGAGATTTATATGTTTAAGGAATTGATAAACAGACTGTGGGTATATTTAACACGTAAAATTGTAGTTTCTTTTAGCTGTGACTCTAAAGTAGTATTTCAGTTGATAAAATTCTAATACTTCAAGAACTCTGAAAATGCACCTTATTTTTTAGGTTGTTAAATTATAGTAATGATAGAAAGTTAGTACCTTTCTTTAAAAACCATAACCTAGTATTTATATCTGACTGTGCTGTCTCAGTGTGTTAGATCTCAAGCTCTATTTTATAACTATAAAGATCTTTAAAAGAAGGAAAATAGTCTTGATATTTATTAGAGTTTAAGTAGGATAGTTTCTTTCTAATGTGAAAGTTCTTCATCACGAGGAATACAAATATGAAATCATAAACTTGAATATCCTCAAAATACCTTTTAGATGAAACAGTATATTTGGAGGAGGGAAAACCACCGTGAGTCAGCCGTCTCTTCAGGTTCTGCTCCGGAACAGTTACTGACTTGTTTAGTGACCTTGGCCATCTTGGTCTAACTCCATTTTCATTTTCCCTCTTGACAAATGGGATTTCTTTCTACTAACCTGCTTTCCGTGATCATACTTTGGAAGAAATATGCTATGAAATACCAATTAGCAGTATTTCCCCTATCTCAGGAGTGAACTTCAATCTGGAATGAGAACACAACTCACTCGTATTTTCTTGACCTTGTAATCCTTAGCAAAAAAAAAAATTTTTTTTAATCTAAGTATATTTTAATGAAGTACTCTTGGATAAATTACTGAAAATCCATTACCATATAAAAGTTATATTCAA
Source organism: Crocuta crocuta (assembly GCF_008692635.1). NCBI lineage: Eukaryota > Metazoa > Chordata > Mammalia > Carnivora > Hyaenidae > Crocuta > Crocuta crocuta. The sequence continues at coordinate 5,858,723 of NW_027532041.1, read as the reverse complement.
CACAGATTCTTTTATATATGGAAATGTGGCTTAGGAAGTTGGCAGCTTGAAAATCCTTGCTTTATTAGTTAACAAATGATTCTGGGTTTTATCACATTTATTGTCAATCTCAGGTTTTGGGTGCCGAGGAATTCAAAATTATATGCTTAGCTGACCCTTTAATTAGTTCTCATTCTGTCTTACATGATTTATGGCCTGGCAGCTCACATGTAAAAATGATATATGATTTAATGAAGTGGAAAGGCAAAATAGGTTCGTACCTCCAATTGTTTGATGTTCTGCTCTGGCTGGTAACTGGAGGCTTGGGGCAAACAAAGCAGCAGTTACATCCGTTCACTCATTTACCCTTGGGTGGGTAGGTGGTGCTGGTGGGGAGATCCAGTTTGCAATGATTTGATTGTTTGCAAATATACTTTTGTTTCATTAGAAAACCCAAGACCATTGATTCAGGGCATCTGGATATTGTCTTTTAAAATAAATATGAGGGTGGCTTATGATTTGAATACTCTTATTTTGCATTTTTATTTTATTGCTCTAAATGGAAATATCACAGGAGAAGCAATACAGTACAGCATTTAATGCATAGGCTTGTGCTGGGTTTTAGCACCTTGCTCCATTAAGTCCATAAGTGTTTACAGAGTACATTAGGCCCTGATCAAAGCCCTGGTTACAGCAGTGGCTACGAGAGGCAAGGCTCCCTCAAGGGAGAACAGATGACAAACTGATAAATACATGCATAAAGAAAATGCCTGGCTTGTGCCTTGGGGTAAGTGCATGAAGGACAGTTCTAAACAAGATGCTTTGAGAGAGTGTATGGAAATAAGGGGGCTACTCTAAAGATGCTGGTGTCCCCCAGGGGAGGACCCCTGGCCAAGACCTACATAATGGGAAGGCCGCAGTGCACAAGCACCTGGAGGCAGAGGTTCGCAAGGAGAGGGCACCGAGAACACTAGTCCAAGGTGAAAAGAGCTTGATGCTTATAAGGAATAGAAAAAGGAAAGGAATGAGGAGTAACACATAAGGGCAGGACAGGCAGGTGTTGAGCACTAAGGTGCACAGATAATGCAGGGCTTTGAAGGCCACAGTAAAGAAGGGACGATGTGTTCCAGCAAGTGCCACTTTCTAAAGACCTTTGCCAAGATTCTCCTAGCTCCCAGCCACACTAGCACCCCACAGGCACTGTGGTGCACCTATTTATGCACCCCAGGAGGTTTAGGCCCCATCTGAACAAGATGGACTCTAGAATTTGGAGGACAAAACACATATGAAAGTGTCCCATCACCTTGAGTGTCCTCCCCCTCCCCCAACAATTTTTTTTATTTTGAAAAATTGCAAATACATAGGAAAGTTGTAAAAACTCTTTATGTGGAGTCACCAGTTGGTAATACTTTGCTACTTTTGCTTTGTCTCTTTCCTCTTGATACAGACATTTGATTTGTTTCGCTAAAGCATTTCAAAATTAGTTGCAGTCATCATGATGTTTCTCCCTTAAATACTTTACCATCTATCTGATCAAGTCTGGAAAATTTAACAATGTAATACTTGTGTCTACTATATAGCCTATATTTAAATTTCCCAAATTGTCCTAATCGTGTATTTTATAGATGTTCATTGCTGGTCATATTTCTACCTCATCTAATTAACGGTCCTCCAGCCTCTTTGTTTTTTGCTTGTTTGTTTGTTTGAAAAAAAATTTTTTAATGTTTTATTTATTTCTAGGAGAGAGAGAGAGAGACAGCGTGAGCAGGGGAGGGTCAGAGAGAGAGGGAGTCACAGACTGAAACAGGCTCCAGGCTCCAAGCTGGCAGTCAGCACAGAGCCCGACGCGGGGCTCGAACCCATGAACCCACGAACCCACGAGCTGCGAGATCATGACCTAAGCGAAAGTCGGACGCTTAACCGACTAAGCCACCCAGGCGCCCCTGTTTTTAACAGTGTTGAAATTTTTGAAGAGCACAAGCTGGTTGGTCTGCAGAATCTCCTGCAATTTGGATTTGCTCGATGTCCCCCAATGATTATATTTAGGTTAAATGTATTTGGCAAGAATGCTCCATTGGTGATGTTGTATCCTTCATAGTGCATAGTATCAGGTGTTATATCAGATGTTAATTTGTCTGAGTGTTGATGATATTAAACTTCATCATTTGGTAAAGGTGTATATGCTAGATTTACCCCTTGTAAAGGTATCTTTTTCCCTTGGCAACCAATAAATAATCTATCGGGAGATACCTCGAGACTCTGTGAATATCTTGTTTCCTAATAGCCTTTCACCTAATGATATTAGCATCCACAGGCATCTTTCCAGGATCAGTTATTGCTGTGGTAGTTGTGAAAATGATGACTTTCTATTTCTCTTGGTTTTTCTATACTCATTAGTTGGCTTACTTTTGTGAAGAAAAACTTTCTTCCCCTTCGCCCCTTTAAAAACATTAGTATGAACTCAAGGATTTTTAAAAACAATTCATTATATTTTTATCCATTCCTGTAATTATCTGTTTTGATGCTATAATTGTCCCAAATTAGACTAGTGAGAGCGCTTTCAGCCTGACATTTTCAATTCAGTTTTTGTGTCCTTTTTCCCCAGGATAGCAAGAAGTTTTAGGCTTACTTTGTTATTTTCCTTTCTCCAGACCAGAAATGAGTGATTTCCCCAAAATTTCATGGTTTCTTTTAATGGAGCATGATACTCAGAAAACTGTCTTAGAACTAGATGTGTTTATTGCTACTAAGGTGTCATTGCTTTCAGAATGAAGGTATCACTGCTTCCAGAACTGGGTAGTAGATGGAGCTAGTAAATAAATACACACATGCACATGAACACATGCGTGCACGAGTTCTTACTGACACCTGTAATTCTAATCCAACACCATAGCATTCTTTTTTCTTCTTCCCCTCTTTTGTATCTGAATCCCCCTTCTTCCACAGTAAAAACCTAGGTCCCAACAACATCAATATATTTACATTTACTCATTTGTAACTAATAATAACCCTTCCCCAGGTTGTAGAATTGTTACACAAATACTGGTAACAGACAAATTAAATTGAGGATAGTTTTGCCCTCCTTTTGTCCTTAGAATTTATTTCACTGAGGATATAAAAGTCACATGCTATGTTCAAAAATTATCTGTGTTTTTTAAAATTTTCTTCTGTATGGGTATGTCATCTATTTGATAAACAATTTGTTTCTGTTTGAAATCACTTTTAGTTTCCTCCATCCTTTCTTACTTAAAGTTTAGCTTATTAATATGTAAAACATTAACAGGTTTAAAAGCCCAAACTATATAAAAGGTATATTCATTACTTCCAAGTTTAAAGAAGACCATTAGTCATTTTTAACTGCAAGTTCAAATAAGATTGCAATGTGTGTACTAGCTATTGGTAAACAGGGCAGCTTTGTCAACATGACTTAATGGGTATCTATATACTTGTAGAACTTAAAAGAACAGTACAGATAATAATATTTCTTCTTGTTTTGATTCTAACATTAATACTTTCCCCTCTTGATTTTTAACTTTGTATCTGAGAATTTTGTCCTGTTACTGTGTGTGTGTGTGTGTGTGTGTGTGTGTGTTTCCATTGTGTGTTTTCACTGGTTTCTTTTAGGTGTACATCTTCTATAGAACAGTGTTTCTTATGGGTACTACATCTTATTGTGAGGTCTAGAAATAGTTTCAAAGAAAAACAAAAAGATCATTTTATTTATGTGATTTTCCTTTGTATTTTCTTGAAATAGTCAAAGTAAACAAAAGACTAAACACTGAAAAATGTAGTCAGATATTTAATTGTGTCTGTATAAATTAAAATGAAACAAAGCATCTGATTGTTTGAAACACACACACACACACACACACACACACACACACACACACACTTCAATGTGTCCTGGTGGTATACCTAGAGAAATGTAAAAGAATGGTTTGTGCAGACTTTAGACAAGTCATAAAATGATTTGAAAGACTTTTTATGTAATGTTGTCCTTTTGGACCCAAACCAGAGAAAATTAAAATGAATAAAATATTTCTTATTGAAGATAATAGTACACTGCTCCTTGCATGGTGCCTTTATTCATGCAACAAAAGTAAACTGCAGTTATGTTTTGAATATTTTCTCTAAGTATATCTTCAATTCTTGGATGTTTTGATTATTAGTATGGAGTTTTATATACATTTTAAAATGTATAGTTGACAATCTAGGCTGATAATTTAAATTGTTAGGCTAAAGAACATGCATACCCTGGCATCTTGCAGGATGGCTCAGCTCTGGATTAATAATCTTTCAGAAGTGGGATGGTGGGTTGCTTGGTGTCTAGTTTTGTTTTTCTGATTTGGTCCACTAAGGTGTGGTGGATAATAAAGGCAGAATGTCCTAGAGTAGTGCTTTCCTTTCCTAAAAACTAATAAAAAATTTTAAAGCCCACACAACTTCGTTTTACCCAAATTCCTCTTTTGGAAAGTTTATGTATATTAACATTTTTAAAAATGTAAATACCCACCCTGGAAGGGTTAAGCTCCCTTTAGCCATTTATTCTGTATAATGATTCATTTTAATTTGTTTGCTTTCCTTCTAAATCCTAGAAGAGCTATACTGACAGTGCATTTTTAAAAGAGGTGAATATCTTGTAGCATGTAGGAAACTTCAAGGAACATCCTGGGATGAACACCCGGTGAAGCAGGGAGGCAAGGAAGTAGGCAGCTGAGGAAGAGGAGACGTTCTTTCTTAGTAGAAAGAGGGACATTCCTTTGTAAATTTAGCACAAGGCCAGACTTTTCCCGTTTTTCATTTTTGCATAGAGCCTTGGTTATCTAAAATCACCTGAGATCCCAAATGGAACTCATCTTCCTAATACTAATACAGTTTAATTAATATGACTGTTCAGCTATCCCAAGACTTATCTGTGGAAAGAGGCTTGGCCACAGACCTTCAAACCCACCAATGATGTTATACTAAAGCAATCTTGCCTAAATTCAAATGAAATTCTATACGTCATAATTTGTCCCTGCCTTATGATTGAGCTATTTTTTTCTGTCCCAAGAATTAAAAATCTATAAGGTACCAAATCCATGAATCAGAGAACTAGAAGGTACTCAGAGATTTTCTCTGTCACTGTCTTTAAATCCAGGTCCCGAGAGAGATGTGGTTGGCACAGTACTGGCAGAGCTGACACTACAACACTAGTCTTCTGACTCCTGGCCCAGGGGTTGTACCTGCGGCCCATGCGGCCTATGGTTTGCTATAACCAAATTTGCTATAACCAAATCCCTTGGAAGGAGCATTTGAGCAGGCTTCTAGGCCATGAGAGCATTGGTATCTCCTTGCAAGGCAGTCTACTTCTAGAAAATAAGAGATTAGACTTCCAGTTCATGCAAGCATAGCCAAGTATTTGTAGGTCACAGATAGGTTTTTTCAAAAGTACATAAATTAGGGGCACATGGATGGCTCAGTCATTTAAGCCTCTGACTTTGGCTCATGTCATGATCTCATGGTTCATGGGTTTGAACCCTGTGTCAGGCTCTGTGCTAATAGCTCAGAGCCTGGAACCTGCTTCAGATTCTGTGTCTCCCTCTCTCTACCATCCCCCCACTCACAGTCTGTCTCGCTCAGAAACAAATTATAAATATGAATAAATAAATATAAAAATAAATGAAATTTAGACTATAAACCCATTTTTACTTATATTTTTCCAAGTGACCTAATCTGATGACATTGGAATCCTTGGGAAATGTTCATGTAATTTTATTAGATTTTTACTTTGTAGTAAAATGCAACATAGCAGTGGTTTAAGATGCATAGTGGAGTCAGTCTTTTCCTTACCATTGACTAGCTAAGTGAATGGGGAAAGATCCTATTTCCTTATTTGAAAATCAAGGATAACAATTCTTATCTGATAAATCCATGTGATGAGTAAATTAGCAAATGAATAAAATCTGTGCCATAGTGCACTTTGTAAATGCATAGTAACTGTTATCCATCATTATTATCATTATTTACTAATGATTACTAATATTGCCTAGAAAAGGAAGTCTGGATAGACCAGGCATCATAAGTTTAGGATTCAAGTGCAATTCCTCTTTTCTATTTCATGAGTATTATACTGGATTTTCAAAAATGTTAACTGTCTGAAAATAAAAATCAGTTAATTTATTTTTTTTAATTGGTAGGCTTTATTTTTCATAGCAGTTTGTGGTTTACATAAAATTCAGAGGAGAAAGTACAGAGTTCCCTATACTCCCTACCTCAGTTTCCCTTTTGTTAGCATCTTACATTGGTGTGGTACATTTGTTATAAGTGATGAGCCAATATTTGACACATTACTGTTAACTAAATTCCATAGTCTACATTGGGGTTTGCTTTTTGCGTTGTATTGTTTTATGAGTTTTGCCAAATGCTTATTGTTATCTACCATTACGGGATCCCACAGAATAGTTTCACTGCCCTGAAAATCTCCAATGTTCCACTTATTCATCTCTCTTTCCCTTCCCTTTCCTCTCCAACTGCTGAAAACCACTGATCTTTTTTATTGTCTCTGTAGTTTTGCCTTTTCCAGAATGTCATATAGGTGGAATCATATAGCATGTGGCCTTTTCAGATTGTCTTCTTTCACTTAGCAGTATCCATTTAAGGTCCTCCCTCCCCCACATGTCTTTTTGTGTCTTTTTATTGCTGAATAATATTTATTTGTCTAGATGTAACACCATTTCTTTTTCCATTTACCTTTGAAAGCAGCTGTACCATTTTAGATTCCTACCAGTAATAAATGAGTGTTCCTGTTGTTCCATATCCTCTGCGTTTAATAATGTCAGTGTTTCAACCATTATAATAGAATTGCAACCATTCTCTCAGGTATGTAGTAGTATCTCTTTGTGGTTTTAATTTGCGTTTTCTTAATTTGAGCATCTTTTTATATGCTTAATTGCCATCTGCTTATCTTCTCTGATAAGGAATCCATATCTTTTGCCCTTTTAAAATTAGGTTGTTTCTTTTTTTTTTTTTTTTTACTGTTAGGTTTTGAGAGTTCTTTGTATTTTTTGGACACATGTTCTTTATCAGATATGTGTTTTGCAAATATTTTCTCCCAGTCTGTGGCTTGTCTTTGCATTCTCTTAACAGTGTCTTCACAGAGTAGATGTTTTTAGTTTCAGTGAAGTTCCACTTATCAAATTTTCTTTTACGGATTATGCTTTTGGTGTTGCAACTGAAAAGTCATTGCCCAATCAAAGGTCACCAAGATTTTCTCCTATGTTACCTTCTAAAAGTTTAGTTTTGTGTTTTATATTTGTGTCTGTGATCCATTTTGAGTCACTGTTTTTGAAAGGTGTAAGATTAGTGTCCAGATTCATTATATTGCTGTGGACATCCAGTTATTCACTTAATTTTTCTCTAGTAACTGAATTGATATTATTCTTGAAAATACTTATGAGAAGATTTTTCTTTTTTTAAAATTAGATCTCTAAAAAACTTTTTAAACTGTTTTTATTATTTATTTTAGAGCAAGAGAGAGACAGAGCACGAGTGGGGGTGGGTCAGAGAGAGAGGGAGACACAGAATCTGAAGCAGGCTCAGGCTCTGAGATGTCAGCACAGAGCCCCAATGGGGCTCAAACCTGCAGAACAGGAGATCATGACCTGAGCCAAAGTTGGAAGAAGCTTAACTGACTGAGCCACCCTGGCACTCCAAGATTTTTCTTTTATAAGGAGATATTTTAATCACTGAAAACCTGGGAGAATATTTAATTCTTTTTCAGTGAACAGAGTATCTTCAACTATGTGGAAAAATATTACCAGGAACATGGAATTGTTTATCTTTGAATCATTTTGACATGTGGTCTTTCATTATACTTCCCAATGATTTGGAAAGACCAGAATGATGTGTATGATTTAGAGCTCATTGTGTTTCTTAACCAAGCCTAGTTATTCAATACGGTGTTTTGTATAGTTATTGTTCAAACACTCCCACTCTTTTTCAACTTCTTTTTTAACTTCTTTTTAATTTATTTCATTCCTTGAGCTTATTTGGAGGACTGTGAAATGCTTGACTCACTCAATCTCTTCCTTTCTTTTCTTCCTTTTTTCTTTAAAATTTTTTTTTAATGTTTATTTATATTTGAGAGAGAGACAGACAGAAGGTGAGAGGCAGAGGGGCAGAGAGAGGGAGACACAGCATCCAAAGTAGGCTCTAGGCTCTGAGCTGTTAGCACAGAGCCTGATGCAGGGCTTGAATGTACAAATGGGGCGATCATAACCTAAACTGAAGTCAGACGCTTAACCAGCTGAGCCACCCAGGTGCGTGCGTGCGTGTCTGTCTGTCTTTCTTTCTTTCTTTCTTTCTTTCTTTCTTCCTTTCTTCCTTTCTTCCTTTCTTCCTTTCTTCCTTTCTTCCTTTCCTTTCCCTTTCCTTTCCCTTTCCTTTCCCTTTCCTTTCCTTTCCTTTCCTTTCCTTTCCTTTCCTTCCTTCCTTCCTTCCTTCCTTCCTTCCTTCCTTCCTTTCCTTTCCTTTCCTTTCCCTTCCCTTCCCTTCCCTTCCCTTCCCTTCCCTTTCCTTCCTTCCTTCCTTCCTTCCTTCCTTCCCTCCTTCCTTCCTTCCTTCCTTTCTTTGTTTCTTTCTTTCTTTCCCTCCCTCCCTCCCTTCTCTCTCTCTCTCTCTCTCTTTCCTTCTCCTTCCCTCCCTCCACTCTTTTGTCTGTCCGTCCGTCTTTCTTTCTTTCTTTCTTTCTTTCTTTCTTTCTTTCTTTCTTTCTTTCTTTCTTTCCTTTCTTTCTTTCTTTCCCCCTTCCCTCCCTCCCTTCCTTCTTTCTTTTACCTTTCCTTTCCTCCCCTCTTTCTCTCTTTCTTACTGTACTTAGCTAACAAGCCTTAACTTCTGCTGACATTATTGATCCTAGGAATAAAAACATGAGTTGATCTCTGGGAAAATTTCCAGGCATAGAGCCCAGGCAATCCATTAAACCCTTATATTTCAAGTCATTGAAGTCTTGTGAAGTATTTTCAGAAAAACACTTGCCAGTGATTTGGTTACATAGGCCTGTTTGAAAGAAAGGTTTTAAAGTTCTTAAAGTCATCTGTATTTTTCAAACTCATAAAGTTCATGGAAACCAGGATTTCTTCTAGAAATGTTTCCTTTAGATTCTCTTGTACGTTCTTTTTAGCAGTAATGCAGCCACTCACATTGCTTAATGTTGAAGAAAATTACTTGAAAGACAATTGAATAAAGGATTTATTCTTTTAAAATTTTTACTTAAGCTACGAAGGAGAAGTGAGTTTATGTTGTACTTTAAATAAAGAGTTGCTCAAATAAATGGCCATTATCCCTAAATGGTATGTGATATGGTGGGCTCATAGTGAAAGAATCAGTATACAATTTAATAAATAATGTTTAAGTTTTGGCTTAGATGTTCTTTGTAGAATGTATTTTTACTTCTTATATGGTTTTACAGATAACTCTGTCTATTTGCTCCCTTTTGAAAGTATCAGTGTTCCAAACAGTAAGTAAATAAGGCACGCCCAGCAGTTGCACAAGTATGTATACCTATGTCCCCAAAGCACAGCATGTTTATTGCAGCATTGCTTGTAATAGCCCCAACTGGAAAATACTCAAATATCAATTTGTAGTAGGCTGTGGCCTTAGGGAAGGCAGCATTTAATAGGTAGCAGTTACTAATAGGAGGCTAGGAAATGTGGGAAGTTCTGGTTATATGTGTTTAGGGTTCATTTCTTAAAAATCATATTTAATATTATTTAAATAGAACCATGAATTATATTTATCTTTTACATGTTAGAATGATATATTTCGGGGTACCTGGGTGGCTCGTTGGTTAAGCATCTGACTTTGGCTCAAGTCATGATCTCATGGTTTATGGGTTCAAGCCCCACATTGAGCTCTGTGCTGACAGCTTGGATCCTGGAGCCTGCTTCGGATTCTGTGTCTCCTTCTCTCTTTGCCTCTCCTCTGCTCATTTTCTGTCTCTTTCTATATCAAAAATAAATAATAAAAACAAAAAATTATATATTTCAAATAAATTATTTATATTTACAAAGATAAAAACACTAATTTCCCACCGAGTCATCATTTCCTTAAAATGCTATTGTGAAACCAGCTATTAATTATTTGGAATAGTGGAAGAAAGATACTCCTTAAACATCTTTAATGACTTACCATTGTCTACAGGATAGAATTTTAATTTCAGAGGAAAGCATGTGAGGAACATGTAATCTAGACTCTCCCTGAGCCCCATTTCACCCCTCCCTCCTGATACCTCCTTGAAGCCTACAGGATTTTCCTCACACTATTCCTTGTGTTCTTCTTCTCCCCTGCACTCCCATCATATCTGTGCAGTACTGACTACTGTATCCCTGGTACTTAACATGGTACCTGGCACATGGTGGGCTATAGTAAATTGAGGGCAGGTTGAAGAATTTATCATTCTCTTGTAGTATACTATATCATTTTATCTCAAATAATTATATGTCTATTAGATTTTAACATCATTAAACTTAGGATGAGTTTCTAGTTTGTCTTCTGTCCACTGTGGTACTTAGGACATGGTAGAAATTTAGTTAAGTGTTGGTTGGATGAGAGTTTGAATATTTTGAGTTGATACATAAACCAGAAGTCAACTAAATTTGTCTCTCATGTATGTCTAATGAAATTTTAGCTTCAAACTTACCTTTCTTATTACATTATTTATAGATGCAAGAGTACTTGCTGTTTAATTTTAGCATGTATTTTGTGGGTAGGTGCTAGGCACTGAGAGGAATCTAGGTAAGAATTTTATTCTGGATAATATATAAGATAGATAAAAAAAAAACTTGACCCATTCATTTTAGATACAGATCCATTGTGTGCATTGTGGAGAAATATTTTGCTACTGACCTCCTACTCTGAGTGTGCTAAATACTTTAAAGGCACTGCTCAGGAATATTTTTGCTTTTCAGCAGAGCTATCAATAGAGCTCTTTGCTTCATAGAGATGGATAGGGCTGGGGAAAGTGATGTCTGAGTATTTCAGCAGGAATCAAATCAGTCATCAAAGTTAAAGCTGAAATGTGTTTTTGTTGTGAACGAACCTGCCTTTCACTTCCATCTCAGAAGAAAACTCATGTGTGCACCAAATCCCTTGCTCATTTGGTTGTTGTTTTATTTATGTCTTTATAGAGTTGTAATAAGAAACCAAGCACTATAGTCTTTGTAGAAATACTCTTTCTCTTCCTGATGTACTAGAAAAACTTCTATTCATTTTAAAATTGAACTCCATTCCTGTTTGACAATTTCAAACCCCAGACTGATAAATGTGAGGGTGGTAGGCACATTCTGGAATAGCTGTTTGCCATACTTTAGTTACTTCTTTATCTATTTATTCTCTTCTACTTTTAGACTCTCATTTTCAGGTCATGAGAAAATGGCTCACAGAGATGATGTAAAATTTAAAAAGGAGGATTTCCCCAAATTTAGTCTCACTGAAGCCTGCAGAGCTGAGGAAGGAGATGCGATCAGGATACTGACAGTGAATTCTAGGGTCTTGGGAGGAAGGGAAGGACAGTGAAAGAGAAGGTTGGGGCTGGCAGATGGTGAAAGCCAGGAGTTGAGGGGGGCAAGGAGGTGATGTCGCATCCTTACTTTACCCCATCATATCCTTGCAAATAGCACTGAATCAGTTTCATGGAGAAGCAGGACTTGATAATAGTGCAGTGAAATAGCAAAATGCAAAAAGTCCATTCCAGAATGGTTTGGTGAGTCCTCTTGTGGAGACTTTGGCTTTAAAACATTATCAGGCTTAACTGATAATGTATAGGTGCAGCTAACTAATCTGAGCTTTAAAATAAACTCTCAAGTGATTTAGAGAACGGGAAATTAGATGCTTTTTAAGCTTAGCTTTATTCTTTTTGAATCGTAGGGTAGTTTATTTTGTTAATCTCTACAGGAGGAAAAGAATTGAAGAACTGTTTTTGTAATAACATATTTTAGGCTATCAAAACAGTGCTTTAACCACAGCTCAAAACCTCTGCATACTTATTTTTAGATTAAATTTAGAGTGAGTGAATTTAAAATTTATTTTAATTTCTGTCACTTAAAAAAAAGGAAATGAATAGATAGCCATCAGAGACGGGACTGGCTTTGCTTCTGTAAATGAGGGATTAGGATTTGTCTGTTCTATAAAGGACACCCTGCATTTAGATTAGACATAATCTGATTGTATTGCAATACAAAGGCCATTCAAGTCAGCTCAGTGTCCAGGGTCTGTAAACACCATATGACCACTGATTGGTCCAGGGAAGAGTATTAACAGAAAGATAATGATAAGTTTTAATCCATATCCCTAAAGCACAACAGCTGTGGCTTTAAATGAGTTTTCTTTCAGACTTTAGAAGTGATGCTGTATTTCTTTTTAAAAAATTTTTTAATGTTTTATTTATTTCTGAGAGAGAGACAGCATGAGCAGGAGAGGGTCAGAGAGAGAGGAAGACACAGAATCCGAAGCAGGCACCAGGCTCTGAGCTGTCAGCACAGAGCCCAACGCGGGGCTCAAACCCACGGACCGTGAGATCTGACCTGAGCTGAAGATGGACGCTCAACTGACTGAGCCACCCAGGCGCCCCGTGATGCTGTATTTCTTACAACATGAAAAATTGAATTATCTTTTTTTCTCATTCAAGGAGTATACCTGTTTACCATTATTTTTATTTGATTAGGTAGTTTTCTTGTCTCAAAAATTTTTTAGAGTATAAAATAGATGTTTGGTATCTATTTAATATTAGACTGACTATGTATTGTACAAAGCAGGACTCTCTTTAGAGTGATAATATTAATAGTTACCCAGGGATAAAAGCATAAACCAAGAATCTTCTGGATAAACCAGTATGTATGGTCACCCTATTTAAAAGCCATATTTTAACTTTTATTTTTATCCTCTAATAAAATTATAAAATCACAATTAGAATATTGAGGAACTAAATATCCTTTCCAAGTGTGATTTAAAATGTGTGGTGCTTTAGGGGTGAAAGAACAATAATTTAAAAAGTGAAGCGTGGGTCTGTGGTCACAGTGAGCTTTTCAAATGACAAATTGTTTAAATCTGATTTCCAAATTTTATTTCCTTTGCATCTTATTCCCAAATATATCCAGTTTGTATAGCAAGCATGTATTCAGCATTTATTCTCTATATGTTTGTGTTCTACTAATATTATTATTCATAGTGCACCTGCTATATAGAAAATGTTATGATATTTTGGGACAGTTATAAGAGACATTGTAAGGAATAGAAAGTACAGAAAAATCACAATCTGATAAACGTCAAGGATTTAGTTTTGTAGTCACAATTTGCTGGGTTGACTCTCAAGCATCCCTTCTCTCTTCCAAATACAATGTCCCAAATGTCCTAACCATGAAATTTGGGTGACACTGACCTCTTCTGCAACCCCAAAAGGACCATGACTGGTTGAAGCAATCCATGTTTCCTATTCCCTCAGCCACAGTGATTTTTTTAGTGTTGGTCTTGTGGAAAAGATGGGTACAACTAGACTGGATACTGGTGTTTTAATTGAGCCACTAGGGAAACAGACTATGACTTTCCTACTGAAAGTAATTGAAGCTTTAGCTTTAGGAGATACTACAGATCATCTGAAGATCAAAACAAGCCTATGGGTGAATATGACACGTAAGGTCAGAGGGTTGCTATAAAGATAGTCTTGGTGGCATTGTTCAGCTGCTGGATCAAGCCAAATCCTGTCATTGGAGTTTTTGGTTGCATGAACCAATAACTTTTATTGCTCAAGCCTTTGCATTACAGTTTCAGTTTCTTACAACCAAAGACAGCCTAATACATGATTTAATAATAATTACAAACGATTTGATTTGCAAATATTTGAGAACCAGTGTTTGTGAGGAATGGCATGCTCTTTCTATAATTGGTACAAGAAGGTCTTCAAGTCTGGATGTTGGCTTAGAGAAGTAGAGATGGGATGAATGGTAAAAATGTGAGAAAAAACTTTTCAAGTCAGGATGCTTCTGTACAAAGAGAAACCATGGGAATAAAGAGAAAAGAGTGCTAAGGAAATTGTTTCAGACAGACTTGATAGTGAAGCAAATTTTGACCAAAAGCCAAGAAGTTGTTAAAAATGAACACAGCTTTGTGGTCTTGGGTGACCTGGGGTGGGGGTGGGGGGAGGATATAAAAGAAACCTTGCCTAGTTAGAGCAAGCATCTTCATCTCATTATGCATAATTAAAATTCACCTGTTGGTGAGACTTGCACTGTAGCTATGTAATTGACCATAGCACTTCTACTCAATATTTTATGGTAACTGAAGAATTTGACGTGTGAGGACAAGATCCAGGCAAGCCCGTAAGCCTAGAGTTTCTGTTTTGATGTGTTCTTTTGTGTGTGTGAGAAAATAATTCTTTAGAATGGAAAGGTATTCCAATGACTTAATTTTTTAAGTCTTGATGATCTGGGGTCTTTGGCTTTCCACTTCTGAGGGAGATGTCTAGATTTACTCTGTCCTGTCTTTATAAGCAAATGGTATTCACATGCTAACCTCAATTACAGATTAAAGTTCAAATATCTAGGGAAGTTAGATTCAGTATATGGAGATGACATTCAGAACTCAAATGTCCTTTATGGCTTAGGAATGGTACCTTCCATGAGTACAGGACTCCACCAAACCCTCTTGACAATTAAGATTTATGTATCTGCTGCTGCTGCTGATAATTAGGATTATAGTGAGTCAGACAGAATACTACACTTTTCATCATTATTACCTTTATGCTATTTTTGAACTTTAAAGTACTTTTAGTACTACTAAAATAAATTGGTTTTACATGTTAGTCTATTGCCTTTAGTTAAAAGCTAGTTTTGAGTAAAGTGATGTACTAAGTTCCATCAGTTTAATAACTATAAACTATGGAATGGCCTCACACTTGGAAAATGTATGCTTCATAGGAGTGACCGGTAATCCTCTTTGAAGAAGAGGCCTAAGAAACCTGGAGAAGAACAAAATCCTATTAACTCACTTGTTTCCACTCTCCTTCATTAATCATGTGCTCAGTAGACTTTTATTTAACTTGTTACCTCAGTAGAATATATAGTTTAGAAATCTGTGTAGATTTCCTTTCATGAATAATCAAGAATTTTAATTTCTTAATAAGAATTCTGTCAGCTTCTTTGGAGGTGACCACAATGTGTGTGTTGCCATTACTTTTTTTTTTTTAAAGCAGGAAACCTTGTGTTATTTGGAACATGGTGGATTTCAAGTATTTATCACTAATGAATTATCTCAGTTTTGTCTCTTAGGATATGACAGAGGTACTATTTTCTTCTTACAACCTATTTTGTCACTCCAGTCAGATTAATAAACTATGAACTATACCATTTCATTAGGGTAATAAGAATTAAGAGATGTTTTCCTTGAATATATCGTTAGTTATATTCTGTAAGAACTATAGTCAAGGCTGAACTGGCAATGCTAGTTTATCTGGCACACACCAAGAGGAGAGAACAGGGTGTCATTTAGTCTACCCTGGGTAAAGTATGTCTGAAAGAAAATGGCTAGATAAGGAACGACATCTTAAAATTGCTTCTTATTTTGATCTCTGTCAAAATAAGACATGAAGAATCGTATGTGAAACTATGAAGTGCTCTCATGAAAAGTAGAAGTCATTTAATAAGAGTTTGTTTTTAGTTCAATGTGTGGCTTTTTTTTTTTTGATATTTTTATTTATTTCTAGGAGAGAGAGACTGCGTGAGCAGGGGAGGGTCAGAGAGAGAGGGAGATACAGACTCTGAAACAGGCTCCAGGCTCTGAGCTGGCAGTCAGCACAGAGCCCGACGCGGGGCTCGAACCCACGAACCATGAGATCATGACCTAAGTGAAAGTTGGACGCTTAACCTACTAAGCCACCCAGGCGCCCCCAATGTGTGGCTTTTAAGCTAAAGAGTAAAAAGTGTAAGAATAACTGAACTCTGTGTTAGAGGCCTTCCTGATTTTCTCAGCAGCCCCTTCCCTCCTGAACTTCCTGTTCTTTCTTTGTTGGAGAAAACCCAAAAGTCTAACAGGATATTTTAAATGAGTAACATGAGCACTTCAGATATTAAATGGTTTTAAAGAATTTAAATCAAGAGGATCTTCTTAATTGCCCCCAAATGACTCAGTTTATGGTTACTACTAAAAATGTGGTGTAGAGGAAGAGGGAGTGCCAGAGGGAAAGAGAATGAGCTGAGCTCTGACAGTAGGGAGTGTGCATCCACTTACCAGTTGCAGAGCCATGCAAGGACTTCCTGAAACGATTAACAGTCTTTCCTTCAATAAGTACTTTGGATATAAAAAGGGAAGAGAAAAGAGTTTGGTAAAACTTTTACAAAAAGTTCCANAAGAAAGTAAATTCCCTGGCCTCGGGATGTAAAGTTCTAAATATATCCATCAGATCCATATGGTCCAATGTGTCTTTCAAGTCCATTCTTTCTTTAGTGATTTTCTGTCTGGTTGACCTATCCATTGGTGTAAGCAGAGTATTAAAGTCCCCTGCTATTAGCACATTCTTATCTATAAGTTTGTTTCTGTTTGTGATTAATTGTTTTAGATATTTAGGTGCTCCATTTGAAATCCTTTATTAGTTTTGATAGGTTGGACTAAAAAGGACAAATAGGAAATTTGACATTTGTTTCTGGGATTGAAATAGAAGAGACACAGGGTAATACATTGAGATTTATCAATAGCTAATAATATTTTCTTAAATATATTTTTTAATTTTAGAGAGAGTGTGCATGTGAGCAGGGAAGAGGGACAAAGGGAGACAGAGAGAATCTTAACCCTGGGAATATGACCTGAGCTGAAATTGAGAGTCAGATGCTCAACTGGCTGAGCCACCCAGGCACCTCTCTATAGCTAATAATATTATTTAGCTTTCACAAATCTCTTTTCTAGACTTAGAATATTTATAGGAAAAAGGAAACATTCTTCCCAGGTCAAAGGTAACATAAAAATACAACTGTAAACCTTTAAGAAAGTAATTAAAGAAGAAGATTGCATATCAAAGTTATGCTTTGCAGCCAAAAGCGTATTTATAGATAAATTCATAACCCTAAGATATCTTATTGTTTAAAAATAAAACTTGAAAATAAATAAGTGGAACATTCAACTCTAGATATTTGGGAGGGAAAAAAATCCTGAAACAGATAACAATAAACTGAATTTAGGCAACAAGAATAGGTTAATAATAGGAACAAAACACGGAATTTAATGTTAGAAAATGAAAAAACAATAGAATTGATGAATCTAAGACCAGTTAACATGAATGAAATAAACATTTGGTAATTGGAATAAAAAAAGGGAGACAAAAACTCAAATAAACACATTTAAGAATGAGAATAGGACTGTGGCCACAGTCAGAAGAGATTAAAAGTTATGCTATCCCCTGTGGAACTTCATGAAGATGTGCTTGAAAATCTTGATGAAATCTGCATGTTAATCCTCATTAGCAAAACTAATGCCACATAGTAAACTAGACAAGAGGTTTCTTCAGTAACTATTATATAAAATGATCATGCTTTTATTTATTTTTTTAAGAAACCTGGTACAGCTCAGGAATACACATCAGTGGGATATTTTGATTGTTATATATAAACATACCTGCATACGCAGACACACACACATACACAGACACACGCATACACACAGATACCCTCACATACATTTACATATGTATCCATATGTACACACTCCTAGGGCATTTGGAAACTCTGGAAACATTTTCAACAATATGGTAGTTACATTATTTAAAAAAAAAATTCCCAGTGCATTTTTCTTTAACCTCTAGATACTTTTTCAGGGAAAGTACCTGAAACAATCTAATTATTAATCTGAAAAAAGTACTATCCTTATTCCACAGAGTGTCCAGAAAGTCTGTAAACTCAAGCAAAATGGTGTATTAATAGTATGTCAGCAGTTGTGGCTGCTGTTGACTGAAGTGTACCTATTCTCCATTTCTCAGGAAGAAGAGGCCAAGATCTTTTTTTTTTTTTAAGCATCTGAGCATCTCACATTTCACTCTTCTCCCTAAGGGTAACTAAAACACTTTGGAGTTTTATAAATCTAGGAGATCATTAAATTGGGCTGCCCGAGAGGAACTGAGGTATTAAAACTTGAAAGAGGCAGAAGGGTCCACATATGGGTTATGAAGCAGTGGAGTGGTAGCTCCTCCAGCCCCACTCCCCAGGGGGATCTTAAAGGTGGTAGGACCCGTGAGAGATGGATGGATGAAATGGGTGAGGAGGAGGTAGGGTCACAAGTGAGACCGCTGTGTTCTAGGCACATAAACATTCCAGGGTCTGCCACTGGGAGGGAGAAGCTGCGCCACCTGCCTTTTAACCTGTCCTTGGGTTGTAGACACCAGCATCTCAGTGGTGACAACAGACTGAAAGCCATAGCTGTCCTCTAGTTTGCTGAATTTCTGGGTGCTCTTGTAAGACCAGGGTGAGAAGGAGTGTGAATAACAAATAACAGAGCTCTCAGTCAGCTTTGGAGAGTAAAATTAAGTGAACTGACCTGAAGTGCATTATGGGAATCAAAATACAGTTATAATCCAGTACATTATAGCAGTGCTTCATGGTACTTAGTTGTGAAAGTTGAAGCATTTCTGGCAAGGGTATATTTTATGTTTTATGTATAACACTAACACACTAGTAAAGTATTTAATCATGACCATTTAGAAATTATTTATTTGTTAAACTCTAAAATAAACTGATGTTTAAATCAAGAGATATAATCAATTGTAAAACTGATTTAAAGAGCCTTTTATTGAAGGAAAAATTAGTTCATTATGTCAGGTTATTTTAAACTGAGGGAAAAATAGGATTCTGATAACTTATAAAGTGATAATGTTGAATTTTTTAAACATTTATTCATTTTTGAGAGAGAGAGAGAGAGCCAGAGCATGAATGGAGGAAGGGGAGACACAGAATCCAAAGCAGGCTCCAGGCGCTGAACTGTCAGCACAGTGCCTGATGCAGGGGTCTAACCCATGAACTGTGAGATCACAATCTGAACCAAAGTTGGATGCTTAACTGAGTGAGCCACCCAGGGGCCCCAAAAGTGGTAATGTTTAAATCAATTGAATTCTACATGCCCTGCTGCTAAATCTTCTTAGGATATTTTTCACACCTAATTTCTATGGAGTTTAATTAAGACATTTTGAGGTAACTGCCCTTATATAGGAATGGCAAATTTTGAAGAAACTGTCTTTGCTTTCATAATTTTTAAGTAAACATTCCAATTATGCCCAGTATTCAGGGAAGTGAAAAAACTCTCTAGTTCTTCTTACCAGTTACATGAACACACACACATTCACAATCATACTCCTTCAACCTGCCACACACTTATACAACCCTCTACCTCACTCCTGTAAATGTCTGTTTGCTCAACACAAATACACACATGCACACACATTCTCTTGCTCTGGTGAACACACATTCTCTTTTTTGCTCAGGTCAGAATGTGTACACATACATACATGAACCCATTCAAGCTAACATACTCACATAGGCCTGTTCAAATTGACACACACAAACACACACATGCACACGCACACACATACTGTAATGCTTACACATTACACATTGCTTTTTCTCCTCATTGTTTTGTAGATAACTTCTGACTTTTCTGTCTTTGGTTTATACATTTCTCTTGATCTTTGACTTAGTAGTGGGTGACTGAGATCAATTATTTCATGTGATTACCTTTGGGATGAGATTGATGATTTTGATACTGGCTCATTTTTATTATTTGCATGTCGCTTAAGAGAAAGAACTTCATGAACTTATTCTGCCTTCATATGCCAAAGCAAGTGTTGAAGAGGAGATTATGTAAGTAGATGAGAAAATTGCCTTTCACACATATTTGTTGAGTCAACAGGGTCAGATGAGAAGTTGGCAAAGAATATATCATGAACTAAAGAGAAACAATTCTATTTTGTCATATTGTAGATAAATGTTCTTTCTGTGTCATGTTGTGCCATGTTTTATTACTTGCTTTCCTTGATTATGATAATTTACTAATTAAGAAATATGCGACAGAATAGTAATAAAACTTAGTGTTTCGATAGAAGACTGAATAAAAAGGGTGGGCAACTGAATTGCCTTTTTGAAATTGAGAGCTTTCTGTTTGTGAGTGTATAATGACAGATATCATTGTTCTGCTTTCCACAGAGTGGGGAATGCCACTGTTCTTCACGTTAAAATCTTCATTTTTGTGTGTTAAAGATGGGAGGTGCCATCTGGGACACATCGTATGTTCATGTTTCTTCAAGAAAGTCTGGAAATCATACTTTTGGGATTTTGTTGCTAATGAAGAAAGAAAAGGGGTGAAAACTTCCATAAATTACACCTGGTCCATTGGTGCCTTTCTTCTAAAAATTGAAATGACATGAAAGAATGATAATTCGAGTATCCTGTCTTATATTCGGAAGGATACCATTAATATTTCTGAAATTACATATTTAAAAATTATGGGATTATATTTAGGTGTGTGTTTTGTTTGGTCACTTTCTTGGTCTAGATAAGAGAATTTGGGACAATGCGCCTAGGACAAACATTGAACTTCTATTTGGGGAAGCCCCTATTTGATGTAGTCTTTATAGAAATTGTTGGTCTCCCAAATAGAAATCTAAACAGAAGGAAGATCCCCTTGTTCTCTGCCTCTGTCTTTCCCCCAAACAGACCAGAAAAGCCCCATTGACCATGTTAATAATTCCTTTTTAAAAAAGATTGGTTTTCTATTATTTATGATTAAGAACCTTGAGCTACATAGAAATCTTCAGAGCAAAATAGTTAATTTTCTGTTCCAGCACCCAGTACAGTATTCTCGTACATAGTTGATAGTACATAGTTTTTAATTCACTCCCTTATTGAACAGAGATCTATAAGCATCTACTACATAACAAACATTTGTCCAGATCCTAGGTCTATCAAAATAGACAAAACAGAAAAGTGTCTGGCTATAAGGCTTGTAGTTGGGTGGGAAAATAGACAAATATATGTGCATATAATGCATGAAGTTAGGGATATGTGCTATGGGAAAAATACAATAAAATAGATAAAGCAGGATAAGGGAATGGGATGCTAGTTTTTTAATATAGGGTAGTCTTGGAAAGAGTCTCTGAGAAGGACTTCCTTTTCAGAAGCTGACAGAGATGGACTCCCGAGTAAATCTGGAAAAAGAGTTCCCCAAATAGGAGGAGGAGCAAGTGCAAATGCCCAGAAGCCAAGAAAGCAGAAAGATGCTTGCGTGTTTAGTAAAAGGGAGAAACATGGAGGACTCAAAGGCAGACACTTCAGGGCAACAAACCATTTGGGCTTTAGGGCCTTCATAAAGAATTTGGCTTTTGCTCTGAGTGAAATGGGAAGTCATGGTAGAGCTGGGAGCAGAGGGGTGATGTGATCAGACTTAGGGTTTTTTTGTTTTGTTTTTGTTGAGTCCCTCTGGTTGCTGTGGGGAGAATAGATAGTGGGGAATGAGATGAAGGATATGGCCCCTTGGGAGACTAAGACACTCCGGGTGAGAGAGACTGTGGCTTGAACTAGAATGAAAGTGGTGAGAAGTGATCAGATCCTGGTGCATTTTGAAAACAGAGTCGATAGGATTTGCAGTTCTACTAGGAGAGGGCAAGAAGATGGGGGACCTGTTAGTGATGACTCCTAGGTGTTTAGCCTGAACAACTACCTGAATGGAGTTTTCTTTACTTAAGTAATTTGGGGATGAGGAGTAGTCTGAGACTTGCTGGTGGACAATTCAATAGACATTTAAGTAGAGTAGGCAGTTTTATATGAGTTTGAAGTTCAGGTAGAAGATTAAGATGGCCATACTTCAGGGGCACCCGGGTGGCTTAGTTGAATGAGAGTCCAGCTGTTGATTTTGGCTCAGGTTGTGATCTCATGGTTTGTGAGTATGAGCACCACATCAGGCTCTGTGCTGACAGCACAGAGCCTGCTTGAGATTCTCTCTCTCCCTCTCTCTGCCCCTCCCCCATGCATGTGCTCACTCCCCCACCCCCCAATAAATAAACTTAAAAAAAAAAAGATAGCCAGATTGGTGTGTGTGTGTGTGTGTGTGTGTGTGTAATATAATATACCTGTCAGTTGTCATGTACAAAAGATATTTCAAGCCAAGAGCGTGGTTGAAGTCACCTTGTGAATGAATGAATATAGGGAAGAGGCAGAAATACTGAGGCTTGGATCACTTTAACATTTATAATCACATAAATGAAGGGGTGCCCACCAAGGAGTCTATGGAAGGTTAACCAGAATAGTAGGAGAAGTACCAAAGGAATGCAGTGTCCTAGAAGCAAATAAATGAGGAATTTCTAAGTGTCATATAGTAATAAAGTGGAAAATAACATGAAAAGAGTGAATTGACTGCTAGATTTGCAAATATGGAGGGCTTTAGTGACCTGATTAAGGGCTTGAGTGGTGTCAAATGAATAAAAATCTGACTCAATCAAGTGACCAAGATATGGCAGGGAGATGGTAATAGAATTGTTCTTGGACAAACAAGATAGTAACTGCACTGTTCTCTGAATTAAATGATTTCACGATCTCAGTATTTATTTAGGAAAACAGAAATACCAGGACAGTTCTTTTCACTATATTTAATTGGCTCCCTCTCCCATTCCCTTTTTATAAACCCTATTGTTCTTCTCAAATTCCCCAACCACCCTCAACCCATTTCTGTGTCAACTTATGAGCTTGTGTCTTGCTTGATTAGATAGTAAGAGGGAACATTTGCGAGCTCCATGAATGTTCCGTCTCTACCTGTATTTACCCTTATCAGGAACTTCCTTCTTACAAGTATCAAAGGGAAGATATTCCTCCTAAACAAGTCTCTCTACCTGTTCTGTTGATGCCCCTTCCTCTCAGGATCCTTCTAGTCTCCCTTCCCTCCTGTTAAGCCTTTATCCTGTCCCTTTATTGCTTCTTAAAGCTCATAAATATGTTTGTTCATAGTTTTCCCATCTTAAAAATACTGGCCATTCTTAAATTTATATTCCCATCTGGCTAGATAAAAACAATAGAAACATGTTGTAAAGTATTTTGGAAATAAGGAAATGAAGAAAATAACAATCACTCATAATCTCACTTCTCGGAGATGATCGTTACATGTATGTACATTCACATTTTTTCTATGTGCATTTTTACTGATTTGGATCCAGCCATATATACACTTTTAAAATCTTTCTTTTTATTTGACTAACATTATATTGTAATACTTTGCACATCCATTAAACAGTTTTGCAACTAACTATTGTAAATATCTAGAGTATTTAATACTGTTGTTATGCTACGATTTTATTGGACTTTTACCTAGTCTCTGTTTTTGATATAAATAAAACTAAGGTGAATATCTTTGTACATAAATCTTTTACTACATTTCAGATTATTTTCTAGGCTAGAGTCTAAAGGAAAATGCTGAATAAAAGGATATGCACTGTTTTATGACTCTTGTTAGATATTGCCAAATTGTTTTTAGAAATGATTCTGTCAATTTATATGCCTACTGGGAAGTAAAAGTATGCCTCTCTCCTCAGATTCTCTTGATGGCTTTTTAAAAATGATTATTTTATAAAAAAGTGTTTGGTAATTGAGCAGTTTAGTGTCATCTCATTTCCTTATTTTTTTTAAGTTTATTTTGGGAGAAAGCACAAGTGGGGGAGGGGTGAAGAGAGACAGGGAGAGAGACAGAGAGAGAGAGACAGAGAGAGACAGAGAGAGAATCCCAAGCAGGCTCTGCACTTGTGTGGAGACTTGATGTGGGGTTCAAACTTGCGAACCATGATCATGACATGGACCTGAGCTGAGGTCAGATACTTAACCAACTGAGCCACCCAGCTGCCTCATGTTATCATTTCTTAAACTACTATTTGATTATTAGAAAGGTGGAAATCACTTTTTAATGTTTATGTTAGTTATTTTTATTTTCTTAAGAGTTTTTCCTCATGTCATTTGCCCTTCTTCAATGCCTTCCATTGGATTTTCAGTTTTTTGATGACTGATATAATTTATCATAGTTAATGTTGTATTTGTCTCTAATATTTGCTACAATAAGTTTTTCTAAATTGTTGCCTTTTACTTTTGTGCTTTTATTTATTTAAAGTTTAAGATAATCAAATGACAATTTATAATTAATTGATGGAAGAATGGTAAGACTTAAAACAGACCCAAGTAGATATAAGAATTTGGCATACATTCAAGATATTTAATTCACTGGGGACAAATATCCAAATTTTGACTGAAACATGTTAGAATTCTTTCTCATAACTCATATCAAAATAAATTTCAAGCAGATTAAGGATTCAAATATTTTTTTAAAAAAATCAAACAAAACATAAGAACATGGGAAAGTGTTTATAAGTGGATCGATGATCTTACTAAGCATGGTAATAAAGGTAGAAACCATTGGGGTAAACATTGAAAAACGTGACTAATTTGAAACCTGTCACCCAGCAAAAATTTAGCAAGAGAACATATAAATATGACAAGCAGGGAAAATGATTTATAACATATATGGAAACTATTAATTTTGTAACTATTATAGATCTCTTAGAAATGAAAAAATAAATAT
Source organism: Crocuta crocuta (assembly GCF_008692635.1). Lineage (NCBI taxonomy): Eukaryota > Metazoa > Chordata > Mammalia > Carnivora > Hyaenidae > Crocuta > Crocuta crocuta. The sequence continues at coordinate 5,834,126 of NW_027532041.1, read as the reverse complement.
TTCCAAATAGGAACTTGATCAAAGAACTTGAAGGGATAGCTTAGAAAAGAAGAAATACCAATGACTAATAATGTTTAGAAAACAAATACCAATGTTTAGAAAATCCAACCTCACTCATTATCAAAGAAAGTAAAACAAATGCATGACATAATATTTAGAAATATAAAATCGTGCTTTACTTTTTAACACTTTTTAGTACATGAGCAACCCTACTGAGCCAGTCACCAATTAACCTAAGGAATTTTTAAACTATTAAAACTAGAAGAAAATAATAAAGCCTTCCAAAAACAGCTTTTAAAGCCATGTAGTTGAAAATGAAAAATTTTTGCTTGTATTTATTTTTAAATCCAAAATGTTCCTTTTAATGGAGTAAGATATATTGTAGCCATTGACTATGTACATCAGTATCTATTGACGTGGAAAGATCTACTTGATAAAGAATTGAAGGCTTTAAATTACAAAGCCACTGTGATTCCATTTATATAATAAAAAAGAAAAGCTCATATATATGCATACTAGAAAAACTAGAAATTGCTCTAAAATGTAACAAAACTTTCCCTGGATGGTGAGGAGAATGAACAAGCTTTCTTATTTTTTCATGCATTTTAAAATTTCCACATGTCCCACATATTATTTTTAAAATTACAAAAATAAAGGTATTTACATTTTGAAAAAAATCTTTTAAATTTAGCCATTTTTCTCTATAAAGTCCTTCCTCCATTAAATAAGTAGGTACCTTTTTAAAAGTTTTTTTTTAATTTCTGTTGGAACTTTATTTAATAAACGGTTTGAGGTAAGAATATAAATTCTCTTAAATAACCAGTATCCTAAGTAGTGAGCGAGTGTTGTAGTTCAGTTTATTAGATAATTGCTTATTGATTGCTGATGCTCCCCTTATCAAAGATCACTTACTAACTTCTATTTCCTATTATCTGTTTAGCGAAAATTCTATTCCATTAGTTCACTTGTCTGTTGTGACATTATCTTACTCTTTTAATTATTATTGCATTACACTGTGTCTTATTACTGATAGGACACATTCTTTTATTTTTTTTTTTTTGGAACATTCTTACATATTTGTTTTTCCAGATGAATTTTAGAATCAGAGGCTTAAAATTCATTTCCTCATGGTTCTTAATCAATGTATACTGAATAAACGTCACATTTTTTTCTTGAAAATCCAGGGCAATGAACTATGAATGGACTATAAACACTGTAGCATTCTTGTGAGTTTTCAGATATGACAGATCATATGATAAAGATTGTGCTGTAAGTGGCTTATAATTAGGTTTTCCATAATTTCTGTGACAAATTTTTATTTTTTCCCATATCTTCCATTACTGATCCATCCAGATGGTATATCTATGCCTACTTAAATTGTTTTTTAATTTTTTAAATGTTTATTCATTTTGAGAGAGAGAGGGAAGAGAGAGAGACAGACAGAGTATGAGTGGGGGAGGAGCAGAGAGAATGGGAGACATAGAATCTGAAACATGCTCCAGGCTCTTAGCTGTCAGCACAGAGCCTGACGCAGGCCTCAAACTCCCAAACCGTGAGATCATGACCTGGCTGAAGTTGGATGCTTAACTGACTGTGCCACCCAGGTGCCCCAACTATGCCTTTTTAATCAACTACCATTTGTAGCAGTCTCAGATATAATATGATTACAGTGATAATATGATTAAATTATTGAACTCTGTGCTTTGTATATTGGGTATTCTTGGGCCTTTTATGTATATTCTTATATCGGCCAATACAGACTGTCACTTTAAATGACTCTGGTTAAATGTGGTGTTACTATGTCTGCACATGAACAAAACAGCATGCAGTTTGAATAAACTACAAAGGGAGTAGGGATACCTCAGTGGCAAGAAATACAATGATAGGCAAGCTAGTTTTTCTGAAATCTTGAGTTCTCTTCCTGAGACAAAGTTTCTTGTGTGTGACGTGTCTTCCCTCTACCCAAGTCTCAGGAATTGTAACTGGATCACTGCTTATCCTGGAATTTAGATGATGGGAATGCAGAGTAACGGTCCAGTGAACTCAAAGTCAGACACAGAGTGACTTGTTTTTCCCTGAGCTTTTTTACCTTTTGATAATTCAAAGGCATTAATCATAACTTGACAATTATCAGCCTGATTCAAAATCATTAACCCTGAATGTTTTCTATATGAAAGCAAAACTGCCAAAGCTCAATAAAAAGGTGGTGAAAACATATTTTTCATATTTTGCCTGCTGTTATCTGTCCTGTGGCATATTTTGCCAGGTGAGGACAAAAATGTAGCTGATTTTTTTCATAAACATTTTGTCACTAATTTTAGTATCCTGTTAATCACAATATGTGTTTTGGGATTCCTCTTATGTTGTTGTTCTGTATAAAACCACAATGTTATTGCTATAGTAGAAACCATTTATTTTGTTAAATCTCTAAAGAGAGGCAGGACCCATCAAAGTTAAGGATCTAGACTCAGAGCAACAGATGCTCCTGTAAAGCAATGCATTTCTTAAAAAAGGACTTTGATGAAATATATGTAAATCACCTCTTTTGTCATTTATTTTTGAAACGTTCTCTGTTATGCCATATTTTATTTGTTTTTATATTTTTATTATGAGATACTTTAAGTGTGGAGACAAATATACAAACTACCATAGCACCATGCACCTGCCACCCAGTTTTATTAAATGGCAACATGTTTGCCTTAGCTATGCTTTTTTTTTCTTTTTTCTAAAGCCAGCACTACACTATAGATATAGTCCTTTGTGTCTTGCCATATCCCTTTCTCTCCGAGGCAGCCATGCCTCGGAATTTAGTGTTATCATCTGCATTCATGAGGATGTACTTTATACTCGTATATTGAAAAATATGTTATTTTTTCATGTTAACTTTATAAAAATGGCAGCTAATTGCATCATTTTCAACTTATGTTTTGAGGTGATGCAATTGTTGAGGATTTATCTTTTATGAAGCTAGCTGTTCGAATTTATTCATATCAACTGCTGAATAACATTCATCCTTATGTCAGTTCCAAATTTATACCGTTTTTCATTTATGGACATTTTCATATATTATTAAGTATATGTAGTTTTTACTATTATAAACATAGTTGAAATGAGCCTTTCCCTACTAATCTCTTTGGCAAATCTTTTCTCTACCATGTATGTGTAGAAGTGAAACCGCCGCCGCGTAGAGAACACACACTCTCCATTTAAGTAAATACTAGCAACTCTGCCCCCGAAAGGGTTCGCACCAGTTTATAAGCCCTCAAAAGATCATAGATTGCCGTGCTCCATGCCCTCATAGAGCTCATTGTTGTCAGACTTTTAACTCTTTGCCACACTGCATAGCCTGTGAAATGGTATATTGCAAATTTGCGTTTCCCTGATTACTAGCAACACTGAACAACTTTTTATATGTCATATGTTTAGAGACAATAATAACATACGGTTCAGAGCCAGATATGATAATAATATATGGATGTTGGAGCCAGATAACTTGGGTTTGAATCCTGAGTCTTCTGGGTGACCTTGGACTTGTCATCGTTTAGTGGCTCATTGGCAAAATGGGGATAATAATCACACCTACCTCATGGGATTGCTCTGAGTCAATATGTGAGAATCTTCTAGAGCTGTGTCCAGCCTTTACTAGATGATAATATTATTGTCAGCAACATATCACCAAAATATGATAAGTGAGTTTCAAAAAATTCAACAGCATAAACTGTCAGGGCACATTTTTGAAAAGTTAATGGCTCTAATCTGGAAAGGTTGGGATGGAAAAATTCTGGAAATTGGAAGCCCTGGCCTTCTCTTCCCCATCTCCCTGATTCACCCACGTTCTTCTCTTCCTATTCAGAAGATAACACTAGCTCAGGGCCCACGCAGAGAATGAGGATCCAATTACCAAGTATGTCATATCTTACTTTTTTAATTAAAGGGCATGTTATCATGGAGTTTTATTGAATTATGCATTTCACTCATGCAAGCTTGCTTATCATTTTGCCCATTTTGTATTGCATTATTTGCTATTTATTATTATTTAGTAGGAGTTTGTTATATATTTTGGGCACTAAGCCTGACAGAATTCTTGTTCACAATCTTTGGCTTGTCCTTTAACTTCGTTATGGCATAAGTTTGCACAGAATTTTAAAAATTTAGTGTGGTCAAGTTTCACAACCATTTCCTTAATGGTTTGTTCTTTTTATATCTGACTTAAGATTCTCTCCCTTCCAAACCAAGCTATTGAAAACACTATCCTATTTTTTTTCTTCTAAAAAATTTCTTCTAAACTTTTGTGATTTATAAGCAAAACTCTCTTTGGAATTTAGTTTTGTTTCTAGCATCAGTTATAGAGCTAGTTGTCAAGCAGTATTTACTGTCTAGTTCCAGTGGCTACTTTGTCTCTCCATGATCTAAAATGACACTATCTTCATTACCATGACTTTCTGATAGTAGGGAGAAGGTGGGGGCAGGAAGAAGAGCAGAGGCAAGAGCAGTATCAGCTCGCCGGTCTCACTGAATATCAGGCACCATTCTATGTGCTTTACATATATGGACTCATTTGATCCTGAACTGAGTCCTATGCAGTCGGTACTGTCAATATCTCCATTTTATCAATAAGGAAACAGGCACAGAGAGGTTAAGTGACTTGCTACACAATGTGTAGGCGTGATTCAAACTTAGACTATGAGAATGAATTTAAATCTCAGTCAGCCTAGCTCCAGACTCCACATTTACAATCCCTCTGTTGCCCAGCCTCCAAAAAATCTTTCTGCCTAACAAAACAAGTTTCCTCTCCTCATTGTTCTTCTTAAAAAAATAAACAAGCAAAATTATTTTGGCTAACTTGGGTCACATTCTCTATTTCATTTGTTTTTATTTTCTCCCTATGTTATCAAAAGGTGGTATATAAGACTTCTAGATAGAAAGTATAATATTTAATCATCAGTTTATTATTTTAGGATTTTAAAGTCTTACCCTTTCTTGAACTTACCCCAAATGTTCAAAGGGTTAGATATTGCCACAATGATAGACTGGGGTGACTTTTGAATTGTTCTCATTTGTTATACTTTTGTTCTGTGTAAATTTTGTTACTTTTCTTGGAATTTATTCTGAAAATTTTTGCCATAAGTTCATATCTACTAGTCTTGAGACTTTCAGTAGAGGAGACAGACATAAAAAGTAAATAATTACAGTACTATTTGTTAAATTACAGAATATATTTATGAAAGCTTAGTCCCAGAAACACCTACTCTGTCCAGGTGTATCATGAATAATGTCTTGGTATTGCTGTAATAAAACAAAATTATATTGGCTTGAAATCATTTTATTATCATTTCAAGCCACTATCCTATTATTTTATTATCTATTATTTTCTCTGGGCCGACTAAGTTCAGTTGAGTACATGGCGATGCCTGAGTCTGCAGTTATCTAGGGCTTTACTGGGCTAGAGCATTCAAGATGGCTCATTCACATGGCTGCGTGTTGGCACTGGCATGAGCTGGGAGCTAAGCTAGGACTGTCAACCATTGTGCCTGTATGCAACATCTCCCCAAGTGGCATGAGCTTCTCATAGCATGGTGGCTGTGTTCCAAGAGCAGGAAGTGAAGGTCTGGGGTTGAGAGTTCCAGAATGTACTTATACCACTTTCTGTGGTCCAAGCTTGTCCCAAGGTCAGCCAGATTCAGTGGGGGGCAGGAGGGTATAGAAGGGGGGCACTGAATTATCTACCCTTGGTGTGAGGAGTTGCATGAACATATAGGGCCAGAGAAGGCCCCCAACTAGACCTTGAACCAGAGAGGGCATCACTCAAGAAAGGAAATTTATGCTGAACTTTGAAGGATGGGGAAGCTTTTATCAGAGAAAATTCCGAGAATAAGATTCAGAAAGAGGGTAATAATAGAGACATGAAAGAGTGAATATGCTTGGATAAAAGTTTTGTGTTATGGAGTTATAAGTGATAAAATTGATAAGGTGTGTTAGAAGTAATAGGAAAGCCATTGCCAAAATTCATCAAATGCTCACTGTGATCAGTCTTATTTTGAGGCTTTTTGAATGAATTATTTATTTTATGATAACAACCCTATGAAGTAGGGACTACAATACTAGTCTCAAGTTTCTAGACAAAGAAACGGGTGTAAATTGGTTAAATATCTTAAATAATATGTAGTCACACCTTGTAAACATCAGAGCTAAATTTGAACACAGGTAATGCCTTTAGAGACTACCTGGTCAACAAGTGCACCATCCATCTTCCATAGATTATAAAAACACGTTATGTCATATTATATGCTGCCTCCCATAAATTTTATGTCATGTTAAGGAAAGTGAGCTCTAAGTAAAAAAACTGGAGTTGTTGCACTGGTATTCAAGTTACTGTACTTGTAACTAGATTTTTTAGGAGCAGTTGAATTGAGGAGTCCTTTAGATATTGAGAGTGGCTGTGTGGTTTCAGGAGGTCTAGGTAAAGCAAAGAGATGTTCACTTATTGCAAGTATACCTTCTGGTAATGCTAAAGGCACTCTTGATAGGAAAGTTTAGCCTAACAAAGATGATGGTGATAAACCTGGGGATCGGATCCTCTCTCTGAAATTCTTTAATTGGAATACACAGAGAGAAGGAAGCCAGTGGTAACAGACAGAGACCCATTGACAGTGAAACAGAGATGGCAATAAGCAGAATAAGGACAAGCAGACTCATGTTGGTAACCTAATTGCTAGAGCTTCTCTGAATCCCAAATGACCTTCCATCTTGAACTCATTTGTCTCTTCTTGCCTGAGCCAAATGGTTCTTGGGTTTCTGTGTGGTTTGTGGAAACACCAATATATATTTTTATTTCTAAATACAGCCTATAGATAACCCCTATTATGTGCCATAACCTGAGTGAACCTCTGTTCTTATAGTCAGAAAAACCCAACTAACATGGATATTTAGTTTTTTATCAGATACTCCATTACTAGTTTATATTTTTAAATATAATTTATTATAAAGTCAGCTAACATACAGTGTATACAGTGTGCTCTTGGCTTTGGGAGTAGATTCCCATGATTCATTGCTTACGTACAACACCCAGTGCTCATACCAACAAGAGTATTCCTCAATGCCCATCACCCATTTTCCCCTTTCCCTCACCCCCCTCATCAACCCTCAGCCTGCTCTCTGTATTTAAGAGTCTCTTATGGTTTGCCTCCCTCTTCATTTGAAACTATTTTTTCTCCTTCCCTTCCCCAATTGTCTTCTGTTAAATTTCTCAAATTCCACATATGAGTGAAAACATATGGTATGTCTTTCTCTGACTGACTTATTCTACTTAGCATAATACCCTCCAGTTCCATCCACATTGTTGCAAATGGCAAAATATCCTTTCTCATTGCCAAGTAGTATTCCTTTTATATATAAACCACATCTTCTTTATCCATTCATCAGTTGATGGACATTTGGGCTCTTTCCATAATTTGGCTATTGTTGATAGTGCTGCTATAAACATTGGAGTACATGTGCCCCTATGAATCATCACTCCTGTTTCCTTTGGATAAATTCCTAGTAGTGCTATTGCTGGGTTGTAGGGTAATTCTCTTTTTCATTTTTTGAGGAACCTCAACACTGTTTTCCAGAGTGGCTGCACCAGTTTGCATTCCCACTAACAGTGCAAGAAGATTCCTGTTTCTCCACATCCTCACCAACCTCTGTTGTTTCCTGAGTTGTTCATTTCAGCTGTTCTGACAGATGTGGGGTGGTATCTCAATGTGGTTTTTATTTGTATTTCCCTCATGATGAGTGATGTTGAGCATCTTTTCATGTGTCTGTGGTCCATCTGGATGTCTTCTTTGGAAAAGTGTCTATACATGTCTTCTGCCCATTTCTTAACTGGATTATTTGGTTTTGGGGAGTTGAGTTTGGTAAGTTCTTTATAGATTTTGGATACTAACCCTTTATCTGCTTTGTCATTTTCATATATCTTCCCCCATTCTGTTGGTTGTCTTTTAGTTTTGTTGGTTGTTTCCTTTGCAGTGCAGAAGCTTTTAATCTTGATGAAGTCCCACTAGTTCATTTTTACTTTTATTTCCCTTGCCTTCAGAGATGTGTCAAGTAAGAAGTTGCGGTGGCTGAGGTCAAAGAGTTTGTTGTCTGTTTTTTCCCTTAGGGTTTTGATAATTTCCTGTCTCACATTTAGGTCTTTCATCCATTTTGAGTTTATTTTTGTGTATGGTGCAAGAAAGTGGTTCAGTTTCATTCTTCTGCATGTTGCTGTCCAGTTCTCCCAGTACCATTTGCTAAAAAGACTGTCTCTTTTCCATTGGATACTCTTTCCTGCTTTGTCAAAGATTAGTTGACCATACATTTGTGTGTCCAATTCTGGGTTCTCTATTCTATTCCATTGGTCTATCTGTCTGTCTTTGTGCCAATACCATACTGTTATGACAATTACAGCTTTGTAGTGGAGGCTAAAGTGTGGGATTGTGATGCCTCCTGCTTTGGTTTTCTTTTTCAACATTTGGCCATTCAAGTCTTTTGTGGTTCCATACAAATTTTAGGATTATTTGTTCTAGCTCTGAGAAAAATTTTGGTGTACTTTTGATTGGGATTGCATCAAATGTGTAGATTGCTTTGGGTAGTATTGGCATTTTAACAATATTTGTTTATCCCATCCGTGAACATGAAATGTTTTTCCATTTCTTTGTGTCTTCTTCAATATCTTTCATAAGTTTTCTATAGTTTTCAGCATACAGATATTTTCCATCTTTGGTTAGGTATTTTTTGCAGATAGAAATTGACATTCTTTACATTAGAACTATCCTTCTTGTTCAGGATCTAGCCCAGGGCCTTGCACTTAGTAAATGCTAAAAAGTTGATATTTGCTGATCAATTTTTCTATCCATTGGGACTTTGAATATATCTATAGTGGTTAGTACCCAATGATGATAATGTATAAAATATCTTGTAGTTTATAAATCTCATTTTATAAGATATATATTTCTCCCTCTGAATTCTTCCATTTGTTAGGACAAAGCATTTGTCTAAACATTATTTGAGTCTAAAATAATTTCATATAAACAGCTGATATTTACATTAATTTTTTTTTTTAGATTTAGAGAGGTCTTTGTTCAAATACCAAGGCAAGCACATACATGTGCTAGTAAAAATGATCTATCAGTTGCCATGGATGGAAAGAACAGCCACCTTAAAAGCACACTGATACTATGTTGATTATTTTTCTATTTTTTGTTAAGATGAAACATCATTTTGGAAATGTTCATATTTACTAAATATGTATTACCTTAGCACATATATTTCCTGTGTCACAAAGATGAATCCTCTGAACCATTTACGGTATAAGTCTTGATTAATAACACGGACGCTGGAGCCAGATGCCTTGAATTTAAATTCAAGCTAAATCATGCATGACTTTAGGCAAGTTACTTAAAGTCTGTGAGCCTGTTTCTTCCTTACAGGAATATCCTAAAAATTGAGTGAGTTAATACATGTAAAGTATTTACAATAGTACTGGTATCAATAGTCAGTACAATGTAAGGTTTAGCTATTGTGTTGTTGTATTATTATTTAGTATTGGTTTCTAGGGTTAAAAAGGCATTTTCATTTTGGCTCTATCTTATCAGTAGTTTTATCTGTCAAACCTTTTGGGTAGCAATAAATGAAAGAAGAATAAAAACCTTCTAATAAATAGCATAGTACTGTGAACATTCGAGCTGGCCTTTTTCCCTGAGACCACTTACCTCACCTTCCAGAAATGTTTCTCAGATTTGTAAGTTGTAAGCAGGATTTATTGAATCAATATCATTCAGCTTCAAACTGGCTCTACCATTCCAAAGTATGAGAGGGTGACATGATGGCAGAATGCTTGTAGAAATACTTGAGGAATGATTTTGTGAGGTTTAATTTGTGTTAAAAATTCATCAACACATTTCCAGGAAGGCAAATCTTCCCAAGACATATGGAAACTCTTTAAGGTTGGTTTCATGATTCTGATTGAGATTGTTTTCATTTTATCATTAGGCACTTCAGAACAAGGAATGAAATGCAAAGTAAATTATTATCTATCTGTTAAGGTATAGAAAGCAGAATGCCAATTTGAGAAGGGAAGGATTTTATGTAGTAAATTGAACCAGAGACATTAACAGAAGGGGCTTGGGGAGAGGTAAAGTAAAGGAATGTAGAAACAAAATAGATGATTTAATATGATGAATTACATAAAGGATCATTCCCAACAGAATGCATAAGGAAGAGTGTGAAGAGAGCTGCATTATTTAAAGACTGGAATAAACAGTGCATATTTGGAGGGTCTCAGAGTATATAAAGAGATCTGCTTAGCATGGCAGCCAGCTGCTCACCTCTCATGATGGAAAAGAAGAAATGTGCTTAAGCTGAAGTGTAAGGGATTTGGGTTCAACATTCTAAACAGTAAGATAGTTAAACATTGATCTGAATTGTGTTATCTCAACCTTGGTAATACTGAAAAATGGCTTAACTGCTAATCAGTCTGAGATGTTTATGTGCAAAGACAGTTATGGATCCATGACCTCTTATTAACTACAATTTCATTTGCTTTGTGTTTTGGTATTTCAGAGACATTTCTTACTTGAAGGTATAAAATTTTCTCTTGGACTCTTTCCCTAGCCACCTTTTCCCTTTTTTCCCTTCATATTCTATAATTTTATGTATCACACTTTTCATGCCTCAATTCCTCTGTAGTACTCTGATTTTGTTGGGGATGCATTAGAAAAATTCTTTTCAAATAAATGATAAACCTGCCACTTAAACATATTCTAGGAGTGGGATGTGTAATTGAGTCATTTTTTAAAAAATTCCACAAATTGTTATATCTTAGGCAGTGTGGTAAGCCCTGGAGATTCAAAGTTGAGTAAGGCAAAATTTTCTTTTGGAATTTACTGTGTAGTGGATTAAAGATAGATAAGACTGGAATTTATTTATTTTTATCTATTTAATTGTATCTATTTATTTTGAGAGAGAGAGAGTGAGTCCAAGTAAGCAGGGGAGGGGCAGAGAGAGAGAATCCCAAGCAGTCTCTGCACTGTCAGCAAAGGGCCTACCCAATATGGGGCTCAGTCCCACAAACCAGGAGACCATAACCAGAGCCAAAACTAAGGGTTGGATGCTTAACAAACTGAGCCACCAAGAAACCCCGATAGGCCTACAATTTAAATGCAAGAAGTGACAGAAATGCAGCACAACATCATAGCACAGAGAAGGAGGGTAAGAACTTTGTCTTGGAAGGATATGTCTATCAACAAATATGCCCACAACTTACTTTGCAAGGAGCAGATTCCTAGGTGAGGGGAAGTTACTGGGGGCATCTGTCACTAAGAAATACTTTAGACCAACATTGATCTACCTGGCTCAGATGGTCGCTCCTTGGTAAGGCCTCTGTTGGCAGCTGTTTCTTAGCACAGTTCCATACCATGAGGGAGAAAACCCAAATTCTGATAGACAAATACCTGTGACTACCACATCACTGTGACTGCCACATCACTTCTGGGGCTATTTTGAGATCAAATTAGGTAATAAATGCTTAAGTATCTAGCAAGAAATAGCACTTAAGAAATGTGTATTTAAAAGAAAGGGAAGGTTTCTTTTTTTAAAATATTCTTTAACATTTTTATTTATTATTGAGAGACAGAGAGAGACAGAGCATGAGCATGGGAGGGGAAGAGAGAGGGGGAGACACAGAATCTGAAGGAGGCTTCAGGCACTGAGCTGTCAGCACGGAGCCCAACGTGGGGCTCACACTCATAAACCATGAGATCGTGATCTGAGCCGAAGTCAGATGCTTAACCAACTGAGCCACCCAGGTGCCCCAGAAAGTGAGGGTTTCTTATGTCAATGGCATGGGAGAATATAGAGGAGGCACATTTCTGTATTAAAACAGGTTTGGGAGATATAAAAAGCAAATGTAATGTGTAGACTGAATTTGGGTCCTAATTTGAAAATACCAATTCTAAGATGACTATTTCAAAGCAGTTGGGAAATTTTGATTATGAACTGGGTAATAGATGAAATCAAGGAACAATTGGTGATTTTGTTATGGTAGGTTACACTGGAGTTATGTAAGAAAATGACCATCCTTTCTAGAGATGTGTGCTGAAGTGTGCCTGAAATCTGAGATTTGCTTAACAGGCTTCCTCAAAGCAAAAAAAGGAAGATGATGTAAATGTGGCAAGTTTTTGATATTGTTAAATCGGGGTGATGGATATGTGGAGGCTCAGTGACCTATTCTCACTGTTTTTGCATGTGTTTGAAATTTTTCAAACTAAACTCCTCTGCCCTACCTCTCCCAGTGAGCTGTTCAAGACTGGATTGGTGGCTTAGACATATAATGGTTGGCGCATGCAGGATTTAAGTGCAAAGAAGAAAATTATGTGCACCTGCAAAGTTGAGAGCTAAAAAAAATGTACATACAGTATTTTTAAAATTTTTACATATGAATTTAGGTATAGCTCTTCAGTGTACACTTCCCAAAACTGATTTCGGTTTAAAAGCAGAGAACCATACTCAGAGTTAATTGGCAAGGATGAATACTTTCAGTGAGGTATGATTGGTAACAGCCCAAAAAGGCAAATAAGAACATAGTTGGTTTTTAATGCAGTGTTATAAGTCTCTTAGTTATTCCTGTTGCTTTATCATTTGCTAAATCACATTCAAAAAGTTATGTAGTATATATAATATTCCTTCTTTAATGAGGTTTATGTCTAAAAAGTTTTAAGAGAAAAAATGATTAATTTTACTATTTTATTTTCCCTCAACATAAAATATAGGTCCATTTGCTCTCCAACTTAGATTATATAAAGCTTTGGAGATGAATTTTCAGAAATGAGTTTTTATCTGAAGATATGTTACTATATTGAATAATCAGAATTGGAATTAAAAGTCACTTGAGATTAACAGGTTGCTTTTTTTTCCTCCCAAAATGTTTTATCTACTTTCAGAGTTTTAGCTCTTCGATGTCAGATTAAAATTCTGAAGCATGTTCGATTCACCTCAGAATTGAATGTCAAATCCAAAGACAGATATTTATAACTGTGTTCTGTTCAGGCAAAAAGTCAGTTTCCAGACTGCAGCTTGGATGATTGTAAAGCTCTCATTCACAGTCAAATGTTGCCATCATTTTAAACAAACAGGTTAAAGCTTTAGGATTGGATTTTTATCAAACCAACCATTTTATTCCCTGTTTACTGTGCTTTACATTTTCAGAGTGCTATGGGGTTTATATGTTGCATTCAAATAATTATTTCTTTCTCACAGCAATATTCTGGTATTGGTAGTATTCTCTGTACTTGACTGATGAGAAAATTGAAATTCTAAGAGGTAAACATGTTTTACCTAAAGTCGTCCAGTTAGTTAGCAGTTGAGCTAAGATCTATTCAGTCCTTCTGACTCCAATGTTTTCCGTCATAAAATTTCTACATATAAGAAATGGCAAAAAGAAAAAATGGCAAAAAGAAAAAAATGCAATCTAGGTTTTTTTTTTTTTACAAATATTTCAAGATTTTAATTGATGAACTATTTGTTCTTACAAATACCTAAAGGAGAAGAAGAGAATTAAAATACCAATTTTCCATAGGTATTCATGTAAAGGAGTACAACACTGACAAACAGAAACAACCAACTTTTGAGAGAAGTAGTTTTATGAGTGTTTCCTTTTAATGCTGACACCTCAAGTGAGCTTTTTAAAAACTGAGGTTTCAGTAAAAAATTGACATATGACATATTAGTTTCAGGTTTTCAACATAATGACTCGATATTTGTGTGTAGTGTAAAATGATACATCACGATAAATCTGGTGACCATCCATTGCCATACATAGTGAATACTTTTCTTGTGATTTAAGATCTGTTTTCTTGGAAATTTTCAGATATGCAATGCAGTGTTATTAACTTCAGTAACCATGCTATATATTACATCCCTATGACCTATTTATTTTGTAACTGGAAGTTTGTACCTTTTGACCCTGGAAGGTAAGTGACATTGGCAAAGGGAGTCAAAAGATATGTTTTTAAAACTAATCATTACTGAATCTTTAAAGATGAGACAGGATGCTTATTTCATTATACTACTACTGAGTCTCACATGTGTGACAGGAATGTCTGATAATCATTACATTATTTTCACCGGCATAAACAATTGTTCCCATATGATGACTGAGGAAAGTTATATGATGCAGGAACCACTGAGTGAAATAAGATGGATAAATGTATGTACTGAATATTACCATTATTTTTATAAGATGGAGATATATTTGAGGTGCCTGGGTGGCTCAGTTGATTAAGCATCTGACTCTTGATCTCAGCTCAGGTCTTGATCTCAGGGTCATGAGTTCAGGCCCCACATTGGGTTCATGTTGGGCATGAGGCATAGTTAACAAAAGGGGAAAAAAGGAGATGTATTTACTTATATTAAAAGTAGAATGGGTAAGCTATTAAATATAAGATATGAGTCGTATAGGGGAAAGTGAGGTAGATAAGTTAGAATTTCCTGAATATATCTTTTTTGTGTGGATATGATTTCGGAGCAGTGTAAATATCCAATGTAATAATTAGAAAACAAAATTAAATATACAAAGCAATCCCTAAAGGTCAAAAGCAAAGTGAAACAAGTAACCTTTATAGCAAATTGGTGGCATAACCCACATAGAAAAGAACTTAAAACTTAAAGCCACAGTAATTTGACTATATAAACTAGGGGCGTATACCCTGGGAACAAAAAAAAAATGCAAGCAGAATTGAAATTATTTACTCTTTAGTGTATTGTTGGGGGTAGTAATTATATTGTGATCCGGAGCCTAGTATTGTGAGATAAAATAGAGGAGTTATTATGTTGGAGTCATTGAATACTGGAATTTGGACATTGGAGGAAGAAGATGAAGATGAAGATCAGTGAAGATGAATGGGGTTAATAGAAACCTTGTAGTATTGAATTTGAAGGACTATATCAGTAAGAACCTGTGGTGTGTGGGTTTTTTTCTTTTTAATATTTACTACTTTTGTTCACTGAAAAGGCTTTGAAGCAGTGATTAATTGTATAGCAATGAGCAGGCCAAGCCACCAGACTGTGATATCCAAGTGCCATTTCTTTGTGAAAGGAACTAGGTCTCTTGGAGAAATAGTTGATTCTCCAATCTAAGTCTTGGACAGGAAATAAAAGATGAGGTGGAAAGCAAGGAAGCTATAAAGACTATTAGGTTTTCATCAAAAGGAGTTAGGAGTCAACTTGAATAGGTTCTTATTAAGCAAAGATAGAATAATTTAAACATCATTAGAATAATATCAATAATAGATTGAACATACCAGATATGTCAAATACACCAGTTTTTAATGATACTTTAAAAGAAGAGGCCCCTCAGTGGCCACCTGTGCAGGATGCTAGCAAACAAAGTCACTATTTTGGAAACAAAGTGAAAAAATGAAGCAATTTTCCTGCCTTTTCAGGAAATCAGAAATTCATAATCAAGACTTGATGAAAGAGTTTTCTTTTTGTAGGACCCTATTAGCTAATAAATGAAGAGTGAATGACAGAATATTTTCATTTTGCAGCAATGGATTCAGGTAATGCCCACCAAGCAGCTGCTGACAAAGAGACAAGAAGTATCATGTGCCTCTTAACAGAGGTCCACAATATCACCTGTGAATTACTTGTGACAACGATTCGGCCTCTATTTGGTCAGGCCTCTACATCTGATTACCAATTTTCAGAAAGAAAAGAAAACTAAGGGTGCTTGGGTGACTTGGTTGGTTGAGCTTCTGACTCTTGGTTTCGGCTCAGGTCATGATCGCATAGTTTCGTGAGTTCATGTCCTAATTCTGGCTCTGTGCTGGCGGCAGGGAACCTACCTGGGATTCTTTCTCCTCTCTCTGCCCCACCCTGCTCACACTGTCTCTGTCTCTCTACAAAAATAAATAAATAAATTTTAAAAAGAATAAGAAAAGAAAACCAGAAGAATGCATTAAAAGATACCACAGAGATGCAATGAGAGAAAGTATAGCATGAGGACACCTCTAAAACAGGAACAACCTGGTTTTCTCAACAAATACACAGGAAAAAAAAAAGGAAGGGAAATTATAGACTAAGATAGTCTTTTAAAAACATGTTTATTTATTTATTTTGAGAGAGATGGAGAGCATGGGTTTGCAGGGAGGGGCAGAGAGAGAGAATCCCAAGTAGGCTCCATGCTCGTGGAGCCTGGCATGGGGCTTGATCCCATCCATGACTGTGAGATCACCACCTGAGCTGATATTAGGAGTCAGATAGATGCTCAAGCGATCGAGCTACCCAGGCACCTCTAGACTAAAATAGTCTTGAAAGATATATCCAGTTACAGTGTATGGATCTTATTCAGATCCCAATTCAATACATTGTTAGGGGGGAAAAACATGCATACAACAGTGGGGGAAATTTGAACACTGACTAGGTATTTGATGGTTTTAAGGAATTAATTTTAATTAAATTTTAATGGACTTTAAAAGTGTGGTAACAGTATTATGGTTATGTGAGGTTTTTTGATCCTCATCTGTCAGAGACATACTGAAATGTTTATGGATGAAATGATATTATTTCTGGGATTTGCTTAAATAATTGGAGGAGAAAGAGAAGTGGCAGTGCGTACAGCTGAGACACAGGATTGGTAGTTCTCAAAACTAGGGATGAGTTATATACTATTCTATTCTGTTTATGCTTTAAATGTTTCATAACAAGAAAAAAAGAACTGCTACTTCAGATCAACCTCAGAGATCATGTTGTGGAGAAAAGTAATCATTTATTTGAAATAATTATTATAGTAAGAAAGGCTTCAAGTTAGGTTTTTCACCGCATTCCCCAAAGTACATTCCTAATGAGATGCCATTAACATTTGTTACATATTATGTACCAGACAGTTGTTTTAGTCACTTTACAGGTGTTATCTTTAAATTTACTAGAATTTCATAAAGAAATTCTACTGTCTTCACTTTTCAGATCATGCTAGAGATTAAATATCTTACGCCAAGAGATTAAATATATTAAAACAAGGCACAGCCAGCAGAGGATGGAGGCTGGCTTTTTATTTGGCTTTTATTGCTGGCGTGCTCCCTGTACTCTGTTCAGTCTGAACAGTTAACAGGACCAGAGATTTTGAGTGACAGAGTCTGCTGGTATATATATATTTTTCCATTTTCTTGATCAGCATTCTTTGCGCAAATGCAAGCCTTTTGAGGAAGATTATAATTTGCATGTTGACTAAATAGAGACTCCAAAACTAGTCAGCCTGGTCCAAAGCTGTACTAGCCACTCTGAATCTTTAATGAGGCAAGCTGTTCCCCTTCCCCACAAGATGGGGGGAAAAGCAGTTTTGTTATAATATTCTTCTTAATCAATTGTTCCAAAGAGGTTTTCCTGGGTGTAGTGAGAGGAAGATGGTGTCTCCTAAAGTGAGCCAGTCTCCTTATCATGCATATACACAAAGAAGGGGAAAGACCCACGGCAGGCAAATAGGAAATGGTGCTTTCAGTACTAAGAAATGAAAACAACCCTTGGATAAAACTCTGATGTTCTCCCCCCTCCCTCCCAGGAGGATAACTTACTCATCTAGGATCCAGGGGAGCTTATAAAATCTTTCAGAACATTTTGTGTAAGTAATCTCCAGGCAAGTAAATTAAAAACCTCAAGTCCGTAAAATCTTTTATAAAATGACCCGCTCCGTTTCTTGAAGCAATTATAATTTGTGATAACTGAACCTATATTGCTAAAGTAGCAGCCTAGGAGGTTGGCTATAATATGTGCAGACATTTGATGACTGACTCTAAACACACAAACCTGTAGGAATTTGGGAAGCCTGATTGAACTAGGCATCTTTTATCTCCCACTTCATCGAAATGGAGGCAACTTAGGCACTGTTCATGAAATTAATAATACATATAAAACATAATAAAACAGTCCTTTAAGGAAAGTTAAAAAATATTAGAAATGCCAATTCCTAGTTAATTAATGATTATTAGATACTGGCTACAATTTTCTCCATGATTAGAATGAGTATGTGTTCTTCAAACTTAAAATTAGTTGTTTCTCCCCTTTTCCATGAGTGGATTTTCCTACACCTTCAGAAAGAATAACTAAATTAAACTCTTCATAGTTTCTATCTCATGGAGAAAAGAGAAAAATAAATTAGTATGGTCGATAGCAGTCTCTTTTTTAGTTTAAATCTAAAAATTATTATGCCCAGACATGCTTCTTACTATGTAGTTGTTAAACTACAGGTTCCTGATATATGGAAGGACATAGAGATTCTCAGTTAAATTAGGGATTACTTTATACTTCAAAATATGATTACTTTTATCAAGAACTTAATGTTACCTCTCTGATATTGATTATTTATAAAACTTGTGTGTCACTGATTAAGCTCTGCCAAGCCAAGTCACTAACCACTGTTTTTTTTATTTTGAAATATTGTGTAATAACACAAATTAACATTTAAAAAAAAGTTGGCTTAGAGAATATAAAAAATGTAAAAGAATGAAAATGGGGATTTCCTTCTAGACCTTGAAATATATATAGACTTTATATTATTTACACTTTATGATCTTGAGAGAGTAGCTGTAGCTATCTCTTTATATGAAATGTATAACCTCACTATATAAGAATAATTTATATAAGATTTAACACATAGCATAATGTTGCCGTAGATGATGAAGATGGCACTGACACCCTGTAAAACTCGCCACCACAGACATTCTCATCTACCCCCACTTCCCTTTTGCCTCCAGGAGCTCATCTCACCTCCCACATGGTGAAGATGATGGAAACCAACCGGGGTGGGTTCCCTCTTTGCCTCCTACTTTCCCCAGCAGTTCTCTGGATCCATATCTTCCTTCTAAGGCTTTTTCTTCCCTCTAAAGCTTCCGTAGCCACTATATTCTACATCCTGTCCCTAAATCCTTCTTCTGGGTACTCACTGCCATTGGAACTCCTCTCCTCTTTCATTGCTACCTCTTTGTGTTGTATGTTTGAAGTATCTTCTCTCTAGAAAACATTTTCAGTTGTCCTAAATAGCCTCTCCCATTGTTAGCCAGACTCCTTGGATATGAGATTTATAACTATTCCTTTATTACTTACTCTCTCTCTCTCTTTTTTTAAATGTTTATTTCTTTTTGAGAGCGGGTGGAGGGGTCGAGAGAGAGGGAGACACAGAATCCAATGCAGGCTCCAAGCTCTGAGCTGTCAGCACAGAGCCCCACGTGGGGCTCAAACTCACGGACTGTGGGATCATGACCTGAGCTGAAGTCAGACGCTTAACCGACTTAGCCACCCAGGTGCCCCCCTAACTCTCTCATTTTAAACTTCCCTTCACACATTGTCTCCCCATTACATATCATTATGACCAAGTTCTGTTTGGGCTGATGATACCCCTGCATGTATCTTCAGCTCTTACTCACTCCTCTCTCTGTTTTAGGTCCAACTTCCTTCTTTTCACACCCAATTCAATTCTGCCCAGAAGTGTTCCCATCTCATCCAACATGACTCTTGAGGTCCTTTTGTTCCCTCTTTTTTTATTCTGATTGCAGGTTCAGTGCAACTTGGCCTATATTAGGGACATTGGTTTAATTTTCTCAATAACATTTGAAGTTTCTCAAGACCATATCTTACAGTTTTTCCTCTATCCCTACTCCCAACATGATCTAGAGAAATTAGTAATAATAATAATTTAATTATTATTAAATATTAGAAGTCTATACATGTATATTTGGGAGGAGAAAACTCACTTCAATGATAAGTGAGTGATAATTGCCTTACAAAATTGTAACTATTTTATTTTTATCCTCTTCAGTAAGTGTTCACTGACCTTTTTCATGGAGCATTTTTCAGGTGATAGACTTTCAGTATTTAAGTTTTAGGATATTCAGACACTTCCAGAAACTGAAAACCTGTTTACAAATCTCACGATGCTCTAGATACACTATTAAGCCAAACAATACAGGATATATAAATAATGCATGAGCTATACACAGAAGAGTAAACACAAGTGAAGATTGGGTGGACATAATGGTAAGGTGTCAAATATGGAATGAAATGGAGTTAACCAGAGCAATTTTCCCAGGGGAGATGGATTTGAAGTAGGTTCTGGCTTAAAAATATGTTAGACTGGCCCAGTAAGAACAGCTTGAGTTCAGGATTAGAGACAGAAGGCACAGAAAGGCAGAATGGGGATATATCCAGCGATGTAAGCTTAAACTAGAAAAGAAGCTCACTCAATCCAAGATTTTGTTCTTCCCTCCTCAAATTATATTATTGTCATATCTATAAATGTATTATGTCATTTGCTCATATAATAGCTAACATTGACATAATGGTTACACTTATTTTGAATTTGAAACTGCAAAGTAAAACCATTTCATGTATAAAACATTACTTTTTTTCCACCTCCTGAATTGTTCTGCCTCACTTCTACTCCAACACTTCCCTTACCCTTTCCTTTCACCTGTGCATACCACTGGCCTTTGTCTCAGCTGCCTGCCATTGCAAGCAGCTCATTTAGATTCCTTTACGTGATCTGGTGTCCCTGATACAAGGCACCACTCACCTAATAGATGAATCCCTTGCCTTTCTCATGAAGGTCATAGAGTACAGTGGATATGCCTGAATTTGGAGTTAGATCTGGGTTAAATTTTGACTTTTTTCTACTCACTCAACATGTAAGTTTGCAATTGTCTTATCTTCTTGGACTTTTCCTCCTCATATGTAAAGAAAGGGGCATTAATTCTTACCTTGAAGGGTATCGAGGGAGATGACGAGAAAATGTGTTTCAGATACATAGCTCGGTTTCTGCTAGAATGGGTGCCTCTCATCGAGGTTTCTCTGTGTGTGGTCCCTAGAACACCTGCATCAGAATCACTTAAAATGCAGATTCTCAGAGTTACCCTAGGCCTTATTTCATTCAAAATTATATGGTCAGCCTCAGAATCTACATTTTAAGCAAATTTCCCGGATGAGTCTATGTACTTTGAGTTTGAAAATCCCTGTGATATGTATTTATCCTCCTCTTTTCTTCTTTTTCTTTCCCTCTCATTCTTCCCTCCTCATTCTCTCCCTCTCTGTCTCTTTTCCCCCCTTGATCTCATTTAACAATACAATGTACGTGAGGTATGTCTCTTGTCAGGTTATTTTCACTTTTCAGAGTTTCATTTTTCTTTGATGTAAAAAGAAAATTGCCTACTTCTCCAGTCACTGCTTAGAATAAATTATTAAAATGGTATCAATCACTTAGAAAAGGCACACACACAAATGGTAGCTGTAATAGAAATCAGTAGAGTTATTGTAGGGGTCCCTGTTTATGCAGTACAAGATGCATTAACATTCGTGTGTGGCTTGTAGCAGAAGGTAAGTTATTCCAGGGCTAGGACTACTGTGACGTGAAGAAAGCACTTGCCTTGAGTACAAACTTTAAGGCTTTAAAGAGATGCTCCAAATTTAGTAGTTAACATAAATAAAATTTTATTTTAATATTTCAAAAAATATCAAAATCAATTAAATTCATTCTGAGCAAAATATCAAAATTTTAAATAAGGATAAGATCAATAGTAAAAATTTTTTTCATTTGTGTCAGGTTCCACTATGGCCTCCCATGGCACTGTTTCTGCTCTAAAATATTGGATTTATTTATTGTTTATCTTAATTATTGAGATTTTTGGTGCCTCCCTAAATTACACACCTCAGGCAAATGCCTCACTTGCCTGACCATAGTCCTGGATCTGGCATATTTCCATGCCTTGAATCATTTCAGTGTTTAAAGACAGAATGGTTTGTTTCCTTTTTTTTTTCTTTCTGGAATCTCCACTTAAGCGTTTAAGCGACAGTTTTACAAATGTGGTGTTTTTGATGCAGATGGGAAATACCCACATCTTGAGAATGTCAGTGTGGGTGTCAAGGGTTCAGATAAGTCTCAGAAAGAGACATCATTTTGCAAATGACAGTGTCACCTTAAGATCCCATTACGTAGAAGAAGTAGCAAGTCTATAAATCCAGTGTTTGAGTCCTATTTCTGATTGTTCTCAATAGGAACTGGAAAACTAGGAGTCAACAAAAAAGAAAAAATGTTCAAGTAGATCAGAATCATCCTGGCAAGAGAAGTGATCATGGAAGGAGATTTTTGTATAATTAAATGTCAGTTTGCATTTTGAAATATTGCCTGCTGCCTCCCACTCAATCACCAAATGAGGGAATATTCACTATGCAAACCCGGAACTGACAGCAGCACTTGTTGGGTTCTCCGTGAAGGATGAACTGCAGATCAGAAGGATCAGAGCAGATCATTTTCTCAAGGCAATAAAATTTTGCTGAAAGTTAGACATTATAATTTCCCCCTGTAAGAAAAGCAAGTAAACAGCAGACAAAAATGAAGCCATATAAACTTCTGGAATTTTAGAATGAGGAGAAATTTTAGAGGTTATCCAGTTTATTCTATTCTCTTTGTAGAAGAACTTGATGCACAGGTAGATGGGTAGATTCTTAATTGAGTGACTGACATAAGTGCCACTCTCTTCCACATGATTCTGGGAGCATTTGTTAGGTTGAGAAGCAGGTCAGTGGTACAGTTGGAGTAATACTGGTATCCTGTGCCGTGTAAGCAAAGTGGCTTAGAAGTCAGAGTTGATGTGGTGGGATTAGGAAGTGGAGAAATATCCTTGGATAAATGCTCAGGACCAGCTGAACATATACGTTTCTTAGCATTTTAAGAAACATTTCCTTCTTTTCTATTCTACCACTTACATAAATGCAAATTTACTGAATCAGAGTCTACAGAGGTACAGCTGGGACATAGGAATTGTGGTAAAAGCTCCCTGGGTGTTTTTGATGTGTGTCTTCTGTTAAACACAGCTGTGCTAGAGGTTCATTTCTTTCTGACAAAGAGGTCTATATCAGTCAGTAGCAACTTAATGTGAGATAATTCAGAGATGGGTTCAGAACAAAGCAGAGGAGACCTATTTATATTGTAGGAGACCTACAAAAGCAATTTATGAGACAGTAAAAGAGGGAAATTCTTGCAAAGCAAATATTGTCTCTCTCCAATTTTGTCCAGTTCATGGAAGAGTGGGACAAGCTTAGATCCAGAGTTAACAACCTTCTGCAGAGAATTTTCTTTCCTTCTCTCCCCATAACCAGACTAAGCTCTTGAATGCTCCTCTTGGAGATACTCGAGAATCTTTTATGAGCCTGTTGTCACGGGATATAATACCTCATTATTCATCCTCACAGGGTGGTTTCAAAACAAAAATTGTGTTTTAATCTTTTTTCTAATCATAGATGTACAGAGTTGAGTTAATTACTCTCCTCAAGTCATAGCATGTTAACGCTCATCACTGGTTTGTGAGAAGCTCTTTTCTTGTATTTATTTATTTATTTCCCTTTATTCTCATTTCTTCCGCTCTCCTCGCCAGATAGGCAAGCATTCTTGTATGTTTGGCATGAGTCCTTTTAAAACTTCTCCCATATACTATGAATGTGTTTACTATTTTTAGTACACTACATTCCTCACCTGGATCTTTGAGGTGAGAGGAGAGAGAAAGAAGAAGTTGATAGATGCTTCAATTCATTTTAGAACAGACATTTGTGATTGAAAGGCACTCTCCTTCAAAATGCTTAAAGTTCTCAAGTTTCTTCATGGTATAATACCATAAAAGTTTTAGTTGTTGATGTAAAACATAGTGTTCCAAGAATTAAAACCAATAAATCCAGTCTAACCCAGGTAGTTGGAAACTATCATGCCTTGCCCCATCTTGCCTGTCACTTTCACCACAATCCCTACTTACATAGGATAGTTGATTGCCAGCTACCTATAAAGCTAAAGCGCTCTGTACCCACTTATGCATCTGAAAACATGATATTGGTCTAAAGCCCAAAATGTCACCAGTAGATCAGGATTTGAGCACACAGGCTCATTACACACAGGCTGCTCTCTTTCTAAGTCTTTTCTGAGTGTAAATCAGAGTGATTTTAACAACTTCATAATTTTGAAATTAATGTATCTAAAAATAGTTGGGGGAATATACTCTATGACCATTTTATAGAGTAAATCTAGCGATTATGCTTAGTGAAAACAATACACTTGGGTTTCCTTATTTTTCCAGTTATCTCCTATAATAGAATTAAGTCAAAGTCAGTCATTTCTTTCAGGAGGAAGTAGGAAAATAAATACCTTAAATGTCATTAAATGGAACATCAGAAGCAGTGCAGAATTTTGGCAATGAACAGTTTTCAAGATCAATTTTTAAAGGGCAAAGACCATTTAAAAGAAAATCAATATGGGAAGAACAGGTAGTCAGAAGTGGCAATAAATTAAAAATTCAACAAAATCAGCGTACTTGTCATCAGACTCTTGGTCTGCACATCTCTTTTCTGGGTCATCTTTGTCTTCTCTATTCACATCAGTTCCAACTAACAGTGGGGTGATGACATAATGAACCTGGTGGTTTCTCTTTCATTTGGAACCTGGCAGGTTGGTCTTACCCCCAAGAGCATCAGGACACTGATTTTCAATAAGGTATTTTATTCTTTTCTCTCTGAGAAGTTTCTGATTTTGACTTACAATCAAAATCTGACAATATCAATTGTTCTGATATTTGAGTCCTCATGGTCTGTTCTCATCATTGTCTTTTATATACCTGACCTTCTTCTCAGTAATTGGGTCGTCATCTGCCTGTGGTACCTTTGGGATTAATTTCTCCAACAGGGCTTGCAGGGTCATTGCCTGGCAGCCATATCACACCCACTGAAGCTGTCAGTTTCGAATCTTGACCTGGTGTTCTAAATTTTTAGGGGAGCCTTGGAAGTTGCTGTTTTCTTCTCGTATTACTCTTAAGTACATTGTATTTGCTGTGTGCTTTGACCCAAGAGAATATAATCCCTTGTCTAAAGCAACCTTTATTCCCTATTAGTGGCAGTACCTTGTAATAGGGTAACTACAGGGGTGAGATAAGAACCTGCCTAAGGGCCAGATACAAGTACACATAGAAGGTTCTGACTTTAAAACAACTGATGTCTCCATATTAACTATTACCTAAGTGCATTGTTATATGTATGTCTACATTGGAGCATTTCATTTTCATTTATTCCAGACTGAGTTTTAAAATATTGTAACAGAAATAAAGAATGAAAATAACATTATTCTCAAAAGCTACACTTTCTGATGTGAAAAAAATAATCATCAGGGCTGGGATCCTTATAGGAAAGTTTATATTCTATTTTGAATATCCACAGATGTTAAAATTCTGCATGTACTGCACAACTAATATAACTTCTTTGACTTTTGAAAGAACAGATGATAAATGATACCTAAGCTCGGTTCCAGTGGGTTAATTATAATGCCATTCCTTTATCTGACAGTTGCTCAGGCTTCCACAGCAATGTGGCTTTCAGCTTTCAGGACGGTGATACAGATAAATCTCTAGTATCCAAATTTTGTAGGTGAAGTAAAGAGAGAAGTTGACTGGAGAAGCTGGATTGATGGTATTTACTGCATGTGTGTTATCCTGCAGTATCCGAGCACAAGAAGGAAGGCTGAGCAAAACTGTCCTCCTGCCTCTGATAAGATTATTTATACTGGAATGGTCTCCAAGATATAGCCCGTTTTCTTTCAATAAGTTGCAGAGGAGGATGGTTCATCACCATAATCTTTAGGACCTTTGCTTTTTAACTTCATACTAACAGTTATAAGTGATTAATTTACTACCTTTAATATATTTTTATTAAAAAGATGTATACTTTCATTTGGGTTTTTTTTTTTTTTTTTTTGTTACTAATTTGTGCCTTTTCTTTTCAGCCTAAAGACATCCTTTTAACATTTCCTTTAAGGCCAGCTAGGTGGTGATGAGCTCCTTTAGCTCTTGCTTATCTAGAAAACTCTTTTTCTCTCCTTCAATTCTGAATAACTTAGCTGGATAGAGTATTCTTGACTAGATTTTTTTCTTTCACCATTTTGAATATATTGTGCTACTCCCTTCTGGCCTGCAACATTTCTGCTGAAAAATCTGCTTAGGGTCTTATGGAGATTTTCTTGTGTGTAACAAGTTGGATTTTTCTTGCTACTTTTAAAGTTCTCTTCTTGTCTTTAGCTTTTGATGTTTTAATTATAGTGTGTTTTGGTGTGGGTCTCTTTGGGTTCATCTTATTTGAAACTCTGTGGGCTTCCTGCATCTAGATATCTGCTTCTTTTCCCAGGTTAGGGAAGTGTTAAGACATTATTTCTTCAAATAATTTTTCTGCATCTTTCTCTCTTCTTCTTCTTCTTCTGGGACTCTTATAATGTACATGTTAGTCAGACTGTTATGTCCAAAAAGTCCCTTGAGCTATTTTTACTTGTTTTATTCTTTTTTCTTTTTGCTCCTCTGATGAGCAAGTTCCTCTGCTCTGTCTTTGAGTTCACGGATCCTTTCTTTTGCTTCATCTAATCTATTGAAATCCTCTAGTATATTTTTCAGTTTAGTTATTGTGTTCTTTAATTCCATTGTTTATGCTTGGAACTTTCTTATATTTTCTCCCCCTTTGTTGAAGTTCTCACTTTGTTTATCTGTTCTCCTGAGTTCAGTGAGCATCTTTTATGGCCATTACATTGAACTCTTCATCAGGCAAAATATTTATCTTCATTTCATTATATTTTTTGAGATTTTAAAAAAAATACTTATTTAGTTTTGAGAGAGAGAAAATCTCACTCTGCACTGCCAGTGCAGAGACTGATGAGGGGCTCAAACCCACAAACCATGAGATCATGACCTGAGCTGAAATCAGGAGTCAGACACTTAGCTGACTGAGCCACCCAGGTGCCCTTCTGAGGATTTTATCTTGTTCTTTAAATTGGAATATATTCCATTGTTTCTTCAATTTGCTTGACTCTCAGTTTAGGTTTCATTTTTTAAAAAAAGTTTATTGTCAAGTTGGTTTCCATATAACACCCAGTGCTCAGCCCCACAAGTGCCCTCCTCCATGCCCATCTCCCCTGTCCCCTCCACCCCCATCAGTCCTCAGTTTGTTCTCAGCATTCAAGAGTCTCTCATGGTTTGCCTCCCTCCCTCTCCCCCACTATTTCTCCCCCTTCTTCTCCCCCACAGTCCTCCGTTAAGTTCCTCCTAATCCTCCTATACGTGCAAACATATGGTAGCTGTCCTTCTCTGCCTGACTTATTTCACTCAGCATAACACCCTCAAGTTCGATCCATGTTGCTACACTTGGCCAGATTTCATTCTTTCTCATTGCCATTTAGTAATACAGGAGTGCTGATGCATAGGGGCACATGTACCCCAATGTTCATAGCAGCACTCTCAACAATAGCCAAATCATGGAAAGAGCCTAAGTGTCCATCAACTGATGAATGGATCAAGAAGATGTGGTTTATCTATACAATAGGTATCGTTTTTTAGAAAATTTTTTTAATGTTTATTTTTGAGAGAGAGAGAGCGAGAGTGAAAAAGTGAGAGTGAGAGCATGAGCAGGGGAGGGGCAGAGAGAGAGGGAGTCAGAATCCAAAATACGCTATCATGGGACTTGAACTCATGAACTGCAAGATCATGACCATGAGTTGGACAGTTAGCCAACTGGGCGTCACCCAGGCACCCCTCAGTTTTGGTTTCTATCCATTAGGTAAAAGAGCCACTTCTTTCAACCTTGAAGGGTTGGCCTTGTGTAGAAGATGAACTTTATTGTTCAACTCTGCCCTAGCTCTCAGTTGTCTCTCAAATGTCCATGATTATCCAAACAACCTATTTTATTTTTTATTGCTCCCAGTATAGCTCTCTATTAGAGGTGTCCACAGCACTGTTTCTCTTCTTTAGAATACATGTTACAGTTACATTTGATACATACCAAAGGGGAAATAATTGACTTCTTGTTCATCACATTGTCAGTCAATTTCTCTATTTAAGTGATTGAAATTTTTTAGTAACTGTTTTTAATCTAAATTAACAGCTTTCAGAATTAACATTGATTATGCATTATTTTGTTCTTGCAATAAGAAACATACGTTTTTACTTCTACTGATAGAACCTCAGTGTATTAAGCATATAAAGGTATTTTCAATCCTCGTTTTATCTGAAATGCACATAGATATTTGAAATTGATATTCTGACAGTAAGAATAAAATACATTTCCTATTATCATTACTGACATTCTTTTTTTTTTTAATTTTTTTTTTCAATTTTTTTTTTTAATTTATTTCTAGGAGAGAGAGAGAGAGAGAGACAGCGTGAGCAGGGGAGGGTCAGAGAGAGAAGGAGTCACAGACTGAAACAGGCTCCAGGCTCTGAGCTGGCAGTCAGCACAGAGCCCGACGCGGGGCCTGAACCCACGAACCGCGAGATCATGACCTAAGCGAAAGTTGGACGCTTAACCGACTAAGCCACCCAGGCGCCCCTCATTACTGACATTCTTGTACTCTATGTGTATATGGTAACTTGGATCATTTAGAAGATCAAAGGTACAGGAAAGACATTGATCTACATAGACATTCAACTGTTTGTCCTTCTTAAGGCCAAGGCCAACTTAACTAGCATATTTTGGCTGAGGCTGTACTTTAGCTGAATTAATTATAGCACATATTTCATTTTACCATTATTGTGTATCTTCTAAGTGCTAACCATCTAATTGGTTTAGGATCTATGATAATGAATTAGAATAAAATAACCTTGTTTTATTAACATTCAGTTAACTCAAGTGCCTTAGCCTATTTACTGAATTCAAAATAGCTCAAATCTCTACCATACTCAGTGCAACAATTTCAATATTTTACTAACTTGCCCTTATATACTTTTTTTAATCCCTAAGATATTCCTAGGCCAGTAGCTACTCAACATCTTTTTTATTTAATATTTTTATTTATTTCTAGGAGAGAGAGAGAGACAGCGTGAGCAGGGGAGGGTCAGAGAGAGAGGGAGACACAGACTCTGAAATAGGCTCCAGGCTCTGAGCTGCCAGTCAGCACAGAGCCCGACGCGGGGCTCGAACCCACGAACCGCGAGATCATGACCTAAGCGAAAGTCGGACGCTTAACCGACTAAGCCACCCAGGCATCCCAGTAGCTACTCAACATCTTAACTGGCTCCCTAGCTCTGGGCCACCGCCATTTTTTGGGGGGGGGAGGGGCATTCACTAATACACTAATATCCTTCAGCACTGTGCTGTAGTCTACCATGTATGGCTTTACCCCAGGTTGCCATTTCAGACTCTTACACAATTCCCCACAGTAGTTAAAAGATCAGCTGTGATATTTGCATGATTTCACTAATAGCTTTGGTATTAAAAAAATAAAAGGAAATACAAGTGGAGAATCACACAGTTGTTCTTAGATAGTTCCAGATGAGGTCATAGACCAAAGGCCTCCACAGGCATTATCCATTATACAGAGTCTTCTCTGCCTAGTATCAGGACTACCTATCTGTTTCAGGGGTCAAGTTATCTCCTAACAGAGGGAACACCAGGAACAAGTCTCTCATACTTGGATCACAGGCCCCTTGTTCCCCAGACCCAGAGACAATCACAGGCTCATCCCTCTGCATGTCTATATTCTATCCTTGTCAATCTTTTGGTAAGAGCAACAGTGGAAGAATCTCTCGCTTTTGTGCTACTCTTCTACCCTTCCAGAGAGGTGTGGTTTTTTTTAACTCCAAAGGTAATTCAGAACAACATCAGTACTTTCCCCAAAGTTGAGTTGATTAATTTGGAATGACCCCAAATATGGGTCTTATATAGGATAGTTCAGTTCGAGCTTCACCAATTCCGGTCATTTTTCTTTCTAAGGTAAAATGCATTCACGTCCTTCCTGTGGATTCCAATCGCCCCTGATCTCTGGCAGTTATTTACTTAACAAGAAAATACATTCATCTCCTAGTATCTAACCAAAACTTTCGGGGACAATACAACTTAAGTCCACTTATAGGAAAGAAATATTTTGTGAAAGAAAAGATAATTTGCAGAGATGCAGCTGTGCCACAGTGAAGACAACCTTTTATATGATTATGAAAAGCAGATTAAGCTCTTTGGAGCTGTATTATTTCCAGAGTCCCTATTATAGAATAGAGTCAATGCTTTACCTATACATCTTCACATAATCAAATGATTAAAAGATCTTCCAAGATGTTTTCTCCAAAACAAAGGAGTAGTATGCCCTCCAAACTGAGTTCAAATCTTTTTCACAAGAGAAACAAACTGCAAAAAGCATTAAAATGTCAGTTTTTCATATTCAGTAATTAGTGTCAAAATCTCTTGGGATTCACATTAGGCCAGAGCACCCTATTACAATCTATTTTCCTTGCACTCAGCAAAGTGCTAGTAGGTGATCAGAAAAAAAATCTGAGACAGATGAACTGTCTAGTGAAATCAAATACTAAGCAGTAATTTCAATCCAATGTAATAAAGCTAAAATGCTGTAGAAGTATGCTGAGTACTTTGGGGACTCTTATGCAAGAAATTCTCCATAGCTGCTCTCACAAACAATGAGCAGCAGAATGATTACTTCTTCTGGTTTATTTTGAGCTCTTTATTATATTCATTTATTTTATTAATTTCTTTAGCCACCATAGGGCCAAAGATAGTATGCTGTATCTAATAAATAATTGCCTAGTTGTGTCTGATAAATAATTGCCTAATCTAATAAATAATTGCCTAGTTGAATTGAGCTAATTACAGCCTTCCATATGTGGGTCCTATCATGAAAGAAATACTGAAATATACCACAAAATGAACACACTCTGCTGGCCTCTTAATTTACCCAGAAACTCTTTTTTAGGGAAAGAATGTTGTTTGTGGCCTCGTGCCCAAGAACTCAGCTGTTTACCCTCTTTCGAAATCGGAGTTTAGAAGTCAGGATGAGACACTGGCAACATAGTGAACTGGTCAAGAATCAGTGTCCAAGTGCTAAGTCTTCCCCATTTGTGTGTTGCTATCTTGCCTGACCTTCAAAGCTGAGAAGAATGATTTGAAAATTACCTTGCCTTTTGGCTTTGTCACTAATGAGAATGCCCAAACTGGCCAGGCCCCTGTAGCCTCTGGCATACCTGCTGGCTGGATGGGCTTGGATTGTGGTCCTGAGAGCAGGATGAAGTATATTGAGGCAGTTGCTTGGGCTCAGCAGATTACGTGGAGTGGACCTGTGGGTGTCTTTGAATGGGAAACTTTTGCCCAAGGATCCAAAGCCCTCCTGGATGAGGTGGTGAAAGCCACTTCCAGGGACTGCATCACCATCAGAGGTGGTGGAGACACTGCTACTTGTGTGCCAAATGGAACATAGAGGATAAGGTCAGCCATATGAGCACGAAGAGTGGTGTTAATTTAGAGCTCCTGGAAGGTAAAATCCTTCCTGGCATGAATGGTCTCAGCAGTGTTTAGTACTTTCCTGCCTTTCAATTCCTGTGCACAGCCCCTAAGTCAGCTTAGCACTTGTTGCATCTCTACTTGGCATTAGCTAAAATCTTCCCTGATGTCAAGATACAGCTAGTGACCAAGAAATGCATTGCCAGGAACCCATAAACAGTTGCACAGCATCTCAGCTCCCCTTTACTGTACTCTGGATTCGCCTAATAGATCCCCTTTGAATTTCTTAGTGACTAAACAAACCATCGTGCATCCTAGAGTGCAGTTATTTATATGTTGGCTCTTAAAAGAAAATGAGCTGTGTTAGCTTCTCCTTTTGAAGTAGCTTATTCTGATTAGCCTTGTCATTGTTTCACTAGTCAGCATGGAAATAAGATGAAATTCTAATGGTAGGTAGGGAGACAAAGTTGGTGATCTATTAAGTAAATAATAGAAATATCCATTGAAACTTAGGGAAAAAAGGGAGCCATTTATTACTAGGCATCATGGCTGCCCTCAGACCTCTGGCGAAGCCCAAGATTGTTAAAAAGGGGACCAAGAAGTTCATCCGGCACCAGTCAAACTGATAGGTCAAAATTAAATGCAACTGGTGGAAACTCAGAGGCATTGACAATAGGGTGCGCAGAAGATTAAAGGTCCAGATCTTGATGCCCAACATTGGTTATAGGAGCAACAAGAAAACAAAGCACATGCTGCCCAGTGGCCGAAGGTTGCCCAGGGGCTTCCTGTATACCCAGCACTTCATTCTCTGCAAAAGTTGAGGAGGGAGCAGAGGTCATATCAATGTTGGCATAAATGTGCTCATGTTAGTATGTGACCTACTCCCCAATAGAATTTGAACTTTTAATTTGTTTTCAGTTAAGGGATGAAGGAGTTTGCTCTATATAATTGGGATTTTAGTTTGCAAATGAATGGTTGTATTTTTTTCATTTTGGGCATGCACAGGTACTACTGTTTTTAAAATCTCAAGATGCAGACAGCTGTGTACTCAGCCCACCTGTAAACTGAAATTAGAAAACATTGACCTGTTACCATGTTCACAACCCATGCTACACACCACACGTGCACAATGCATTCATTTATTCAAATATTAAGTGCCTATGTTTTGCTAAACACAGTCTTAGACGCTGGGGATACAAAGGCAAAGCACAGTCCTTATCCTCAAGGAACCTGATATCTAGCAAGGAAGGAAAAGATAAACTTTTCTGCAGCATTCATCACACTCTGTTCTAATTTCCTATTTTCTCCTCTGTATTTCTCATCAGATTACAGGGTCCCTTCAAGCTGGCATCTCATCCATCCTGTTCACTATTGTTTTCCTAGAATCAAGTGCTCTGCCTAGATACTGAGTAAACTTGAGGGAATAACTAAAACTATATAAATATAAACAATTATATAAATAATTAAAATGATAATATGAAGATTGGGTGCCAGGCTTGCTATACGAAAAATAAAAAAAGCTTCAGGAGAGCCGAAGAGACCCTGGCAAGAGGAGTATCATTAAGACTTCAAGAAAAATGACAGTGAGGAGAGCACCATCTTGGATTTGGCAATCAAGGAGTGTTTGAAGGGGCACATGTACCCAATGTTTATAGCAGCACTATCAACAATAGCCAAATTATAGAAAAAGCCCAAATGTCCATCAACTAATGAATGGATAAAGAAGATGTGTGTGTGTGTATAATATATATGTATATGTGTATCTATATATATTGTAATATTGCTTAGTGATCAAAAAAGAATGAAATCTTGCCATTTGCAACAATGTAGATGGAACTAGAGTGTATTATGCTAAATGAAATAAGTCAGAGAAAGATAAATATCATATGATTTCACTCATATGTAGAATTTAAGGAACAAAGCAGATAAACATAGGGGAAGGGAAGGAAAAACAAGATAAAAACAGAGAGGGAGGCAAACTATAAGACTTTTAAATACAGAGTACAAACTGAGGGTTGCTGGAGAGGAAGTGGCTGGGGGGGATGTGCAAAATGGGCGATTGGTATTAAGGAGGGCACTTGTTGCGTGAACACTGGGTGTTATATGTAAGTGATTAGTCACTAAATTCTACTCCTGAAACCATTATTACACTCTCTGTTAACTAACTTGGATTTATTAAAAAAAAAAAAAAAAAAGAAGAGAAAATCCTTTTTCTTCTAGATATTGAGATGCACACAGATTTCTAACGTAAAGTGTTGTCTCAAGAGGCTCTTGGGTAGCTCAGTTGGTTAAGTGTCTGATTTCAGGTCAGGTCATGATCTCATTGTTTGTGAGTTCGAGCTGTGCATTGGGCTCTGTGCTGACAGCTCAGAGCCTGGAGCCCGCTTTGGATTCTGTGTGTCTTTCTCTCTCTCTGCCCCTCCCCTGCTCACACTGTGTCTCTGTCTCTCAAAAATAAATAAACATTAAAAAAATTTTTTAAAAAAAGTGTTGTCTCTTACAATAGTCTCTTTCTAAGAAAAAAAATGTCTCCTGAAAAATAAGGAAGTGTTTTTAGTGACTTTTCAAAAGGAATTACTAAATTTGGAAAAGGATTATGATCCAGATTGTTATAAGTTAAAGAATGAATGAGAAATGCATAAAACTGATTGACTTGAGTTGGAAAATGAGACAGTAAATCCATGGGGTGGGCCAGAGTCTTTCACACTTAGGTAGAAGTGAAGAAATCTCTTCCCATGTTCTCTATCTGATGTAGCAGTTTTGTGTCAAACAATGTATTCTCCACATGCATGATGGAGATATCTTTACCTCTGAATTTATCTCCTGATTTATCATCATTATTATAAAAAATGTTGTATTTATTATAGGAAACAATTGGATAGCTACACAGGAAAGTTGGGTATAAAAGTTTCCTGATCTAGCACATCTTGGTCATTTAAAAGTCACTCCTTTAAATAGTCACTGACTATACTATCAGTTTTTTTTTTTAAAGCATCTTATTTTTTTAATGTTTATTTATTTTGGAGAGAGAGAGAGAGACTGAGCATGGGTGGGGAAGAGGCAGAGAGAGAGGGAAACAAAGAATCCAATGCAAGCTCCAGGCTCTGAGCTGTCAGCAGAGCCCAGCATGGGGCTCAAACCCATGAACCCATGAGATCATGACCTGAACCGAAGTTGGAATCTTAGCCAATGTAGCCACCCAGATACCCCTTTCCTATCAATTGTTTTCATCAAAAGCAGTAACTCAAGGGCCAACTTTCTCATTCCTTGACCTGTTCCAAAATCTTATTCTTACATGGTTGTTAAATTATTGGCCATCTAATCTATTAAAATCATACAAAGAGAGCATAGAGTACCTGATATAGATCTGGCTTCTCTTACCCACAGGTAAGTTTGCATGGGTTTCCAAAGCAGAATGCTGCCCACTGCTCTGCTTCAGAATAGATACCCCTGAAGGGCCTTCTTCCCTACGCATGTGAGACATATAATTTAAGATAGTCTGATTTAAAAAAAAAACAACTTTAAAATAGAAAGTGAGTTTTTCTTTCTTCTACCACTTAAACTCACTGTTACCTTACCTTTAGCCAGAAAATTGACATTATAAAATATCACTGACACACATAGTATAAGCCTTGAAATTATATCACAGGCCAACAGTGAGCATTGAGACTCTGTTCTCTTGACTCTCTATCATCTCTAGGTATTTTTCTCAAGACCTCAGGAATGAAAGGTATTCTGGATGAAAGTGGCTCTTAAGTGGAGGTAAACATATTTTCCCCTTGAGAGGAGGAAGTTGTGAAACCAGAGCTAGGACTAATAAATTGGGACTTGGTGAACAGAATGAACCTTCTTCTCCCTAGAGTGGCCCATGAATGTGATATTGGAGGCTATGGAATCATCTGTAAGTGAGAGCAAATCTGGGAAGAAGTAAAATAGGGATAAAGATTATGAAAGATGCTGGTATTCTGAAGAGGTTTACAGGAGAATTCTAATGTAGCCATTCATTTCATTTTAATAGTTTTTTTGCTAGTTAAAATATGTATATTTAAATAACTCTAAAGCATAATATATTTCTAAGACAAATGGCAATCAGAAAATCACAGCTAAGCAGGATTTATCTTTTATAAGATAATACAAAGTCATTTTTTAGATTTCAAACTTAAAATGGACTACTTTGATTTATGTCCTATTTCTGTGAAGCATCATGTGTTAATTAGCAACATAGGCAAAGCCAGCCACCTCCAAGTTGAGTTAAATTTTCAGATAAAAGTGTCATCAGTCCTCAGCTGAGTCAAGGATTTTGGTTGCTTGAATTGAAATGCAGCACTTAGATTTCAGTGATTCAGTGAGTTGGTATCTGACCTATCCTTGCAGGGTTAAAAATTGTTTAGTTTTACTTATGTTTTACAATGGATTGGTTTTCCAGATAGGGCATAATACGTTAATAAAGAGCTTCTTTTAAAGTTATTTGTCTGTTTTATCAATTACTTTAATTGTAATTTAAATTTGTAAATTTAAATATTTTGAGAGAACAGAAGGTAATCTGTTGAACATAACTTTTATGTGGCACTGATGTTTTCTAAAGTTTTATGAGAAAAATGGCTTTGTGATACCATAATATATTGGCTTTAGGGGATAAAAGCAAAAATATTGATGTATATGGGTTAAATCACATTTTAGTTATAACTGAATTATTTTCTGCAACTTAACTATGGAAATTGCTTAAACATGATTTATATATAATTTGAATAAATTTTATAATAAATTTTGTGAAATGGACTTCCTTAAAATGGTGGCATCTGGATAAAATATTTATGGGACAAGCAGTTTTTACATATTGAAATTAGTAATTTTCTGACAACTCATTGAAGATTAGGATTTAGTCTATGGCATAATACATAATGGCACTCTGTAATAGGGGGTAGGGGTATAAATAAGGTGGGTTTTTTTTTGGCACACTGTATACATAGAAGCAACCTCTATCTTTATGGTCATACCCTGTGCTATAATTCATTTTCTAAATTTTAAACATTTAATAGGTAAACACTCCAAATATGGAATAGTCTGTAGTTGATCCTTTTCATACAGCTTTAAGTCAACATGGATCAACAGAATGACTCAAAGCCAATGTCATTCCATCTCTTGAGTTATTCCCACAAACAAAAGTCCCTCATAAACCATGATCCTTTCTTTATTTGAAGTATTCATCCCTCATGGCAAAGGACTCTTCAGCCAATCTGGTGTGTGTGTGTGTGTGTGTGTGTGTGTGTGTGTGTTGTGGAGGCATCTTGTGGGACTGAACCCTTAATTTATGGGATCTGATGCTATCTATCTCTGGGTATATGGTATCAAAATTGAGTTATACTGAAGGACACCGAGCTGGTGTTATGGAGAATTGCTTGGCTTGGGGAAAAACCTCCATACATTTGGTGACCAGACGTGTCAGAAATAAAAAGCCAAGGCCATCATCATCCCCCAAGGTCCTTGAAGTACTGAAAAGTCTCCTTTAAAACCTTCATTTAAGTTATAATCTATCAGTATGCCCTTCTCTAACTAAATGAAGGAAAAAAATCAGCACTTTAAAATTGTATCTTAGTCTGCTCTCCTCTTTTTCTAGTTTGCCATTTATTGTATTTCTTTTATTTTTTATTTCAGATGTTCTGCATTTCAACCTCATCAAAAATTAAATTGATATTTATGGGCTAACCTGGAAACCTAAATACAGTTTGTTTCACTACAACTATAAGAAAGCATGTTCAAATTCCCATTGGCTGACTTATAAAGAGGCTTTTGGAACACAAACTAATGTAAGTTGAACATATACTGTGTTTTAATCTTTGTTTCCACCTCCTCCCCTGGTTAGGGTACGTGACTGTTGGCAGGTGTGCATGTATTATATATACCTTTGTGTCTGTACATACATACCCCTTTTCACAATTCTGGGTCAATAACATTTATTCTTTCCTTCAAAAGGTATTTAGATGCCTATTATGTAAAAAGTATAGTTCTATGCCTAGAGGACATCCAGAAATGAAGTTATTGCCCTCATAGGGGTAATAGTCTATCAGAGAAACACAAAGATTAAATTGCACAACTACGTATGAAATGCATAGGATCATAGATGCTCGGAAAGGCAGTCACATAGTACTATATGAGCTGAAAACCAGGATCAGATGGGTTGCCTGGAGACGGTAGTCTTCCAGCTAAGATCTAAGGGGTGGGCAGGATTTAAAAGGGCAATAGAATTGGGAGATGGAAGGAGGGTTGGTCAGGAATGAAGTAAGAAGCACTACAGACAGAAGAAAAATGTTCAAAGACCGTATTTGTTCAATTAGGTAGCTGTGATGATTTTCAAAGAGTATCTGTTGAGTAGCTGGGAGACTTTTAGCTTAAGCCATATCATGAAAATTCATTGTAATCATATTAGAAAATCATAAAGCATATATTTTGCAAGCATTTGTACTTTTTTAAATTTCAGGTATGAAGTACTCATTAAGCCCTAACAACTACCCTGAAGATGGTATTATGAATATGGCAACTTTTCTACGGGGCTTTGAAGAAAAGGGAATAAAGAATGACAGGCCTGAGGATCAGCTGAGTAAAGAGAAAAAGAAAATTCTGTTCTCCTTCTGTGAGGTATGCAACATCCAGCTGAACTCCGCAGCCCAGGCACAGGTCCATTACAACGGTAAATCCCACCGCAAACGAGTCAAGCAGCTAAGTGATGGGCAGCCCCCACCACCAGCCCTGGGCTCTGGGCAGCTGCTGGCCAGCCCCAGCACCAACACCAGCGCAGGTAGGTGGAAAGTTCCAGGGCTCCATGTGCTACTTGGAGAGATGCCGCTGTTCTAGAAAGTGAAGGATTTAGAACCTCTTTCACCATGAAACTACCACTACAATAATATGTATTCTTTTCCCCACAGGTAATTCCAAGAGCTGTTTGTTAGTTCTCTAGAGTGAGTGAGTGTGTGTGTGTGTGTGTGTGTGTGTGTGTGTATAAAAAATTCATACATATTAGATACAAACATTGCACACACACACACTTTGTGATTGTAGACTTGGTCCTTATTCCCATAGAGTGTGAACATTTCCTAATGTATTTTGAAATGTGTTTAAAATAGACCGATGATGTCAGTTTTTTCCCCCTCTCTGCAAAATTAGGCTTTCTTAGGTTTCCTTCATCTGCTTTCTATAGGGTAGTGTACTACTTGATAGTACATAAAAAGCTACAGCTTTATTTATAACATCCCATGGTGCAGAAAAGGAGCATTAATCTTGAGTGTTAGACATGTTATATTCTTTTAGGGAGTTGGCAGCAGCAGCCAGTGGTGTTCTAACAATAGGAACAGGCATTGCCAAAGCCAACAAGGCTTACCTCTGTGCTCTGGCCTACTGCAAGCACCTTCCTGCCTTATCTCTCACCTCTCACTCTGTCCTGTAGGCTGGGTAGAGGCAGAAGCTTAGGAATTTTCACATTTCCCACACTCTGAATTTGAGAAACGTTATTTCAAATCCTTTATCTTAGGCAGCCCTTCCTCCTCCACATTCCTGGTCATTGGATATCTTCACTAGGACACAGCTAAAGAAAATGTGAAATTTACTGTTATCCATGGTGAAGATCTCTACAAAAAGGGGGTGTACTACCCAGATTTATGTGGGAGGTCAAGATAAACTTCCTTATAAACATGGTAGAAGAGCTCTAAACTCCACTCTAGCAAACTCTTCATTCATCCTGCATAATATGTGATGACGCAGAGCAGCCATTGGTTGGAATTTCACTTGGTGCTGTTACATAGTTTCTTATTTTGCGAAGTTATGCCATGGTCCATATTAGGCTCCACTGAAAGTTGTGTGTGTGCTATCAAGACATAATTTTTATATTTCAAGCTAAATCTAACTCCTTCTTACTTCTTAGCACTTACTTACTTCTTTAATTTCATTAAATTCTTTTCCCCAGTCAATACTTAGCGTGCTGTGAAAGAACTTAAAGGAACTTTGAGGTTATAAGATACACATTCATTATAATAGTGAAAAATTACATTTCCATTTCGTCTTTATTTGTTATGATGATAATATAAATATTAACAGATGCATTACTGTATCTGTATTTGCATATTGAAATAGAGTTGATGTCAGGTTAAAAATTGATTTATTTAGTCTTATATCTGAGTCAGAGAGCAAATAGCCCTGAGTAAAGATTTGAATTAGGTCTGTTAGAGCCCAGATATCTATACCTAGATTGAGATTAACCTGTGACTTTTAATTCATGATAATAATAGCTAACATTAACTGATCATATTTTATGGGACATTTTCTGGTCATTTATAGGAATTTTCTCCTTTAATCTTTTCATCAACCTTGAAGTTGTTACTACGATTATCCCCAATTTTCAGACTAGGAATAGAGCACAGAGAAAGGAAATAATTTGGCATGGAAATGGAAGATCCAGAGTTCCAACCATATTTCATTAATTAATAGTGAAGCCGTTATTCTTTGTCACTACTTTGTTGCTGTTTTCTGGGATGCAGTAATACTCAGGTTAATTTCAAACCTGTGTGTTTGATATATTTGTGGTCACAAAGGTTACTATCATGCCATACTGTCTCACTTTGATGGGTTTTGAAATTATACATGTAAAGCTCCAACTCATGAGTTTCTCCATGCTAATGAAATTAGATGACATAAATAAATTTAGCTAAAAGGTACACAGAATATTATGGATATATTCTATAAGTAAAATATAGTTCATCATCTAATATAAAACAGTATTAGAATATGGGAAAATGGGTAAGAAAATGAGTCAGCTTTTCAAGTTTTACATAGATATAAAGGACAATTTTCATGTACAGATAACATAGTCAATTAACCATTGTCAGAAGATGGGTTTAGCATATGACGAAGGCAAGCCAGTTAATATCTGGAAGTGGTTAACATTAATACTCCCATTTGAAAAAAATAGTAGGTATAACAATGTCTTTTTCTCTTTCAAATAGAAATTAAACATAGATGTGTGTATGAAGATTATTATGACATGATTTATGATTCCAAAATATTAGGTGTATCCTGAATATCCAATAGAAGAAAGGTTACATACATTATGGTATGTTTATAAGATGAATAGTAGAAACTATAGGCATTAAAAATTGTATTTGGGGGCCACCTGGGTGGCTCAGTCAGTTAAGCATCTGACTCGGTTTCAGCTCAGATCATGATTTCATGGTTCATGAGTTCAAGCCCCATATCAGGCTCTACATTGGCAGTGCGGATCCTGCTTGGGATTCTCTCTCTCCCTCTCTCTCTGCCCCTCCCCTGATCTCACCCTCACTCTCTCTCAAAATAAATCCATAAACATTAAGAAATTATATTTTTGAAGAATACTTAAGGACAGGAGAATCTGTCCACAAGCTCATGATAAGTGAAACAGCAGGCACTAAAGTGGACTATGCCTTAGTGCTGTATGTGCCTGCACACTTCTCTACTATTTAGAGTCTCAACTCACTGAGGAACAAGCCTGTCATGGTTTTATTTTTTCCAGTCACTTTCTTTAGTTTTGATCTATCAAATGTCTGTTTCTTGCTGGATAGCAGTTCCCTTAACACTTTCTCAGCCCATAACTTCTCACTTTTGTATATTCAGTGGGATTCTGACTTGAATGATTCAGCTCTATTTATAAAAAACATCTATGTCAGAGTCAGATTAAGATTTGACTAGATAGACCCTGGAGTTTAGAGTGGAGGATGGGACATGGCTGGCCTCCAGTCTCCCCTGCTTTGGCCTGCCCTTCTGCCCGGGAGGGATGGAGGAGTGGAGGT
The DNA here is from genome assembly GCF_008692635.1 of Crocuta crocuta. NCBI lineage: Eukaryota > Metazoa > Chordata > Mammalia > Carnivora > Hyaenidae > Crocuta > Crocuta crocuta. The sequence continues at coordinate 5,793,024 of NW_027532041.1, read as the reverse complement.
GGCCTTACCTAAGAGCTTTGACAAGGTTGCAATGCTCTTCTTGGTAGGGGATTGCTATTCTGGTTGTGTCTGTGGGTCACAAGTACTACTAACAGGCCCTGTGGATGAGGAACTCCCCCAAAGTATCCCTTAGGCATTGGGAATCCCTGAAATTTAGTTGCAGCTCTCACCTTACCCCCACGTTGTAGCAAAAGACTCCCTTCCTCAATTGTGCATGCTTTAATCTCCCACATTGTGGCAGTCTGGTAAGAGTGTATCCTCTCTTCTTATCTAGGTACTTATCAACTCTTAGGGCTTGAGAGAATGTGCAAAATACATCTGACAACTAATATTCCTCTTCAAAACCTGGAGCTGCTGGGGCATGGGCAGGTAGAAATGGAGTGGGGTGTGGGGGACCTCACATTTTTCTTGCCTGTTCAGGTAGCACAGGGGAGACTTGGAAGTCCACTGACAAAGTAGAAACATAGTCAAGGAACAAAGTGTCACTGTCTCTTTTTGCCCATTGCTTCACTTTGGGGAGTGTTGTGGGCTGAGTTTTGGAATCCTAATCCTCAGCACTTCAGGATTTGTAAGATTGGGACTTTGTAAAGTAAATTAAGTTAAAATGAAGTTTTTAGGGTTAGGTTGAACCTAATTCAATATGACAGATATCCTTGTAAAAAGAGGAAATTTGGACTAACAGACACACAGAAAGAAATGATGTAAAGAGACACAGGGAGAAGACAGCCATTTACAAATCAAGGAGAGAGGTCTGAAATCAGTCCTTTTCTCAGTCTCCAGAAGGAACCAACACTGTCACACCTTAATTCTGGACTGCCAGCCTCCAGGACTGTGAGATGATGTATCTCTACTATTAGGCCACCCAGTCTGTGATGCTTTTGTTACAGCAACCCTAACAAACTGGTACACAGAGAAAAGTGGTAGCTCATTTTTCCTACAAAAGAGAAAAGATTTTATAGTAGAGGTAGCTTTCCAAAGACCTGTCCATTTCAGCAGTAACTTTCTTCTCTCTGTCAGCCTCATTATAGTATAGGGGTAGGGAGGGGTGAGTGTGGGGTCCATAGGGTGGTTGTTGAAACTTAAGCCATTTCTCTGGATAAGAAGTGACTAACCCCTAACCACTGGCAGTTCTTTCACTAAACTTAGAATTCAAAACCTTTAAATCTCAGCTTCTGGAAGAACAGGAAGACTCTTACAGCACAGCTAAAACCATTCATATGTGTGTTTGTGTGTGGGTGTAAATGTACCAATGTAGTTTTTTTCCTGAGCAAGGAAATCATTATGAGTAGTAGCAAGATCCTTTTCCCAGCGCCATCCCTGGTCAAATATTGTAAGAACACTCTGGCTGCAGAAGGGAGAAATAGGTAATGCAAAGAGAGCTTAGATAACTTAAGTCTACATGGGAAGGATCCTTACTCCTTTACCCATCAGTACCAAGGGGTAGGTGGAAATAACAGAAACCACAGATTAGTCTTGGTTCCAGACAAAGTGGTTACATGCTTTGATCCCTCAGATCCCTCAGAGGGTCTAGAGAGACAGTAAGACAGTGTTATTTCTGGCCCCAAGCAAGGGTAGGCAAATAGAACTGAGGCATTCTTCTGATTTCCTGTGAGCTTAGTGAGCACAGAGGCTCCTGAGTGAGCCTGGGAACCACAGAGGGGCATCTGAGAAGAGCAGGGATGCAGTTTATCCTGCAGCCTGGATTAGGCCCAGGAAGAGACAATGTTTAAGTCTGAAGGCAGGAAAAAAACTATGTCCCAGGTCAAAGGCAGTCAGGCAGGAAGCATTCCATCTTACTCTGGAAAGGATCAACTTTTGTTCCATTCAGGCCTAAAACTGACTGGATGAAGCCTGCTCACATTAGGAACAATCTGCTTTACTCAATTTATATATTTACATGAGAGACCAATCCAAAATTCGCAGAAACACCAGAATAGCATTTAACTAAATATCTGGACACCACATGGCCCAGACAGGGTTTGACACATAAAATTAATCCTCACACTGTCATTTTCCAAAGTTGTATAAATCATATTTGATGATTAAAACAAAATTATAACTCATTTGATACTCAATGCTATTTAAAAATAGAGAAGTTTAAGGGACCCAAATGTAAGTAAGATATCTGTATTTCTTTTGAAGTATTTAAATGCAGATGCCAAGAGACTGTGATAAGTATGTATATTGTAATATCTACAACAACTACTCCGAAAGCTTTACAAAGAGATACAATTAAAAAGAATATAAATAAATCATGATGGAGTACTACAAAAACTTTCAAGTAACTCACAGAACAAGAAAAGATAAACATAGAAATGAGAACCAGAGGAAACAAACAGGAAACAAATAATAAATGGCACACTGAATAACATATTAACAATTACCTTATATGTAAGTAGTCCAAATATAAGCAAAAGATAGAGATTTCCAGAGAAGATTGAAAAAATTACCCAGTTATATGCTACCAACAAGAAACTCACTGTACAATGATATAGATAGGTTGAAGGTAAAAATATAGAAAAGAATATGTCATGCAAACAGTAATAAAAATAAAAAGCATAAACATCTATATTAATTTATGATAAGATAGACTTCAGAACAAAGAATATTATTAGAGACAAAGAAAAATATTGCATTATGATAAAAGGTTCAATCCGCCAGGAAGACATGATGATTCTAAATGTTCATGTACCAGTTATGGTTGAAGACTTCAATTCTCTCCCAACAGTAGATAGAATTACTAGACCAAAATATCATCAAGGATAAAGAATGTCAGAAAAATATCATAAAGCATCAGGATTTAACTAATTTATTTAGAACTCCATCCATCAACAGTAGAACACGTATTTTTTTCAAGTGCCCATGGAACATTCACTGTGATACCATATTCTAGGCCATAAGACAAACTTTAACACATTTAAAGAAATTATAGTCATACACAATATGATTACAATACATCTCTGACCATAATGAAATTAAACTAGAAATTTATAGAAAACCAACAGGAAAATAACTTATCTCTTAAATAATCCATGAATCAAAGAATAAAGCTCATAGGAAATTTAAAAAAATAGAATATATGAAAGTGGAAAAATGACATATCAAATTATGTGGCAAGTAACTAAAACACTGCTCAGAAGAAAATTTATAGCATTAATTGCTTATATTTGAAATGAGAAAAGGTCTTCAATAAATAAGCCTCCGCATTAAGAAGCTAGAAAAGAAGAGAAAAAATAAACCTAAAAGAAGCAGAAGGAAAAAAATAATAAAGTTCAACTGCAGAGATATCTGAAGTTGAAAATAGAAAAACAATAGAGAAAAACCAATGAAACAAAAAACTGTTTCTCTGGGGGAAAAAAATCAATGAAACTTATAAGCCCCAAGTAATACTGACAAAGATTAGAAAGAAAGAAGACACAAATGATATAGGTTATATTACTACAGAACTTGTAGCAATTAAAAAAGTAATATGAAAATACTACAATCTGATGTTCAGAAATTTGATAAGTTAGAAGAATGCATAATAAAGCTCCGCCAAAAAAGAAATTTCTAACTCTTACTAGAAATTACAGGATTTTACTAGAGAATTGTGCCAAGCATTTAAAGAACACCAACTTCGGGGCACCTGGGTGGCTCAGTCATTTAAGCCTAATTTTGGCTCAGGACATGATCTCACAGTTCATGAGTTCGAGCCCCATATCAGGCACTGCTGGCAGTGTGTAGCCTGCTTGGAATTCTTTCTCTGTCTCTGTCTGTCTTTCCCTCTCACTCACTCTCTCTCTCTCTCTCTCTCTCAAAATAAAGAAATAAACTTAAAACAAAGGTTTAAAGAATATAAATTTTATACATTTCTTCCAGGAAATAGAAAGGGAGAAAGACTCTCTAACTTATTTTATGAGGTTATTATTACCCTGATACCAAAATCAGACAAAGACAATATATATATATTTTAAAAAGCTACAGACTAATCTCTCATGAACTCAGACTCAAGTTCTCAATAAAATATAAACACACTTAACCCAGTAATGTATAAAAAGAATTTTACACAATGACCAGATTTGTAAGACTGGTTCAACAATTTGAAAATCAGTAATATAAAACATCATATCAACAGCTAAAGAAGAAAGATCACATGAACACAGCAATTGATGAAGTAAAAGAATTTGAGAAAACTCAACATTCGTTTATGATAAAAACTCTCAGCAAGTTAGGAATAGAGGGAAATTGCCTCAGTTTAATAAAAGAGCACTACAAAAAACGTATAGCTAGCATCTTACTTAATGGAGAAAGACTGAATGCTTTACCCTAAGATCAAGAGCAAGATAAGGGTGGGCAACTTAGAAGAACTAGATAAATCCCTAGAAACTTACAACCTCCCCAAATCAAATCAGGAAGAGATAGAACATTTGAACAGGCAAATTACCAGTAATTAAATTGAATCAGTAATCAAAAAGCCCCCAACAAGCAAAGGTCCAGGACCAGTTGGCTTCACAGGTGAATTCTACCAAACATTTAAAGAAGAGTTAATACTGATTCTTCTCAAACTATTCCAAAAAATAGAAGAGGAAGGAAAACTTTCAAATTCATTCTATGAGACCTGCATTACCCTGATTCCAAAACTAGATAACAACACTAAAAAAAAAGACAGAGCTACAGGCCAATATCTCTGATGAACATAGACGCAAAAATCCTCAACAAAATGTTAGCAAAATGAATCCAACAATATATTAAAAAAATCATTCACCATGATCAAGTAGGATTTGTTCCTGGATTGCAAGACTGGTTCAATATTTGCAAGTCAATCAATGTGATACATCACATCAAAAGAGAAAGTATAAGAATTATATGATTATTTTAGTAAAAGTAGAAAAAGCATTTGACAGTGTACAACATTCATTCATAATAAAACCCCTCAATTAACTAGGTTTAGAGAGCACATACCTCAGCATAATAGAGGGCATATATGAAAAACCCTCAGCTGATAAAAACTGAGAGCTTTCTTCCGAAGAACAGGAACAAAACAAGGATGTTCACTCTTACCACTTTTATTCAACATGGTACTGTAAGTCTTAGCCACAGTGGTCAAACAAGAGAAAGAAATAAAAAGCATCCAAGTAGGTAAGGAAGAAATAAAACTTTCACTATTTGCACATGAGAAAATCTTAAAGACTTAACTCAGTTTATATATTTAAATGTATAAAAACTACTAGAACTGATAAATGGATTCAGGAAGGTCACAGAGTACAAAATTAATGTACAGAAATCCCTCGCATTTCTATGCACTAATAATGAAGCCACAGAAAGAGAAATTAAGAAAGCAATTCCATTTACTATGAAACAAAATAATAAAATACCTAGAAATAAACTTAACCAAGAAGATAAAAGGTCTGTACTCTGAAAACTGTGTAACACTAATGAAAGAAATTCAAGATGACAAAAACAAATGGAAAGATATGCCATGCTCATGGATAGGAAGAACAAATATTGTTAAAATGTCTTATATTGCCCAAAGCAATGTATATCTTTAATGTCATCACTATCAAAATACCAACAACAGTTTTCACAGCACTAAAACAAATAATCTGAAAATTTGTTTGGAATCACAAAAGACCCTGAGTAGCCAAAACAATTTTGAGAAAGAAAAATGAAACTGGAGGTATCACAATTCCAGATTTCAAATTACATTACAAAACTGTAGTAATGAAAACAGTATGGTACTGACACAAAAATAAATGCATAGATCAATGGAACAAGATAGAAAGCTCAGAAACAAACCCATCACTATATGTTCAATTAATTTCCAACAGAAGAAGCAGGAATATGCAATGGGAAAAGGACAGTAATATCTTTAATAAATGATGTTGGGAAAATTGGACAATATGCAGTAGACCGAAACTGGACCACTTTCTTACATCATACACAAAAATAAACTCAAAATCAATTAAATATATAAATGTGAGACCTGAAACCATAAAAATACTAGAAGGGAGTACAGGCAGTAATGTCTCTGACATCAGCCATAGCAACATTTTTCTAGATATGTCTTCTAAGACAAGGGAAATAAAAACAAAAATAAACTATTGGAATTTCATCAAAATAAAAAGCTTCTGCACAATGGAAGAAACAATCAGCAAAACGAAAAGACAACCTACTGAATGGTAGAAGATATTTGCAAATGACATATCTGATAAGGGTTAGAATCCAAATATATAAAGAACTTATAGAACTCAACACCCAAAAAAACCAACCCAATTAATTACAAAATGGGCAGAAGACATGAACAGACATTTCTCCAGAGAAGACCTACAGATGGCCAACAGACACATTAAAAGATGCTCAGCATCACTCATTATCAGGGAAATGCAAATCAAAACTACAATGAGATATCACTACACACCTGTCAGAATGGCTAAAATAAAAAACACAAGAAATTACAAATGTTTGTATGAATATTGAGAAAAAGGAACCCTTTTGAACTGTTGAAGGGAAGGCAAATGCGTGCAACCACTGTGGAAAACAATATGTAGTTTCTTCACAAAGTCAAAAGTTTAACTACCCTATATGATCCAGTAATCCTTCTATTAGGTATTTACCCAAACAATACAAAAACACTAAGTTGAAAGGATATATGCACCCCCATGTTTATTGCAACATTATTTACAATAGCCATATTATGGAAACAGCTCGCGTGTCCATTGATAGATGAACAGCTAAAGAGGATGTGGTACCATGGGAATATTATTCAGCCATAAAAAGAAGGAAATCTTGCCATTTGTAATAACATGGATGGAGCTAGAGAATATAATGCTAAGTAAAATAAGTCAGAATTACAAGTATGATGATTTCACTCAAATGTGGAATTTAAGAAACAAAACAAAGAAAAAAGGGAGAGAGACAAACCACATGACAGATACTTAACTATAGAGAACAAACTGATAGTTAATAGAGAGGTGGGGAAGAGATAGGTGAAAGAGGTGAGTATTAACAGGGATTAAAGAGTATACTTATCATGATGAGCGCTGAGCAATGTATAGAATTGCTGAATTAATATATTTTACATCTGAAACTAATATAATTGTTATACTATATATTATATATATATATTATATTTGTTAACTATAGCAGAATTAAATTTTAAAAATTAATAAAATTAAAAAAGAGCAAGATAAGGGTGTCCATTCTCCTCTCGTTCAACATAGTACTGGAAATTCTAGTCACCATAATAAGGCAAAAATAAATAAAAGGTGTACAAATTGGAAAGGAAGAAATAAGGCTGTCTCATTTCAGATGACATTACGGTCTATGTATCAATTCTAAAGAGTCTATGAAAGAATTCCTAAAACTATTAAGTGAGTTTAGCAGGATTTCAGGATAGAGAATCAACACAAAAAATCAATTGCATATTTATGTACTGAAAATAAACATGGAAACTGAAATTTTAAAACAATATATTCACATATAATAAAACAAAATACTTATATATACAGTTTAAAAATATAAAGGATCTATATGCTGCAAATTACAAAATATTGAGAAAAGATGTGAAGACCTAAGTAAATGGAGGAACATACCATATTCAGGGATTGGAAAACTGAGCACAGTTAAGATATCAACTCTCCCTAAATTAACCCATAGGGTTTACACAATTCCTATCAAACCCCCCAGCAAGGGGTTTTGTAAACATAAACAAACTTATTCTAAAATTATATGGAAGAACTCAAGTTCTAGAATAGCTAAATCTTGACAAAGAAAAATAGAACAGGAAAAATCTGTACCCAATATCAAGTCTTACTCTATAGCTAAAGTGATCAAGATGTTGTGATTTTAACAGAGGTATAGGCACAAAGATCAATGAAAAGAGCTACAGAACCTGGAAATGGATTACACACATATGCTCAATTGATTTTTGACAGAGACACAAGGGCATTTTAATGGAGGAAAGATAGCCTTTTCCACAAATGTTGCTGGAGCAATTGGACATCCATAGATGGGGGGAAAATAAAAGGAAAGAAATTTCACCCAAAGTTATTCCATATACAAAAATTAAACCACAGAGTGCCACAGATTTGCATGTAAAACATAAAAATACAAAAACTTTAAAGGGAAAAAAATAGAATAAAATACCTGTGATCTAAGGCTAGGCAAAGAATTATGACTTAGCACCAAGAACAGGATCTGTAAGAGAAAAATGGATCAATTGTACTTCATACAAAATTAAAAACTTTTGCTTTGTAAACCATGTGAAGAGAATGAAGATATAAGCTACAGATGGTAGAGAATATTTGTAAGCCATATATTCAACATAGGATTAATATCTAGAATATATGAAGAGCTCTCAAAGCTCAACAGTAAAAAATTTAAACAATCAATTATGAAATAGGCAAAAGATCAGAAGAGAAATTTCACTGAAGAGGATATACAGATTAAAAGATGTTCAATATCATAAGTCATTGGGGAAATGCAGTATAAAATGACAAAGAGATTTAATATATATCTATGAGAATGACTAAAGCAAGAAATAGTGAAAATACCAATGTTGGCAAGGAAGAGGAGAAAATGGATTACTCATACAGTGCTAATGGAAATGTAAAATGATACAGCCATTCCAGAAAATAGTTGGGAAGTTTCTTATAAAACTAAACATACACTTACTATTCAACCCAGCAATTGTAATCTTAGAAATTTATTCCAGGGAACTGAAAACATATTCCCACAAAAACCTATATATGAATGTTTAGAGTAGCATTATTTATAATAGCCAAAAACTATAAGCAACTCTATTAGTTTCCTGAGGTGTCTATAACAAATAACTACAAATTTGTTCTAAAACAATAGAAGGTATTCCCTCAAAATTCTGGGGTCTAAAAGTCTGAACTTTGGCAGGGCTGCATTAATCTTCAGGGGCACTACAGAGAATCCATTCCCTATATTCTCCACCCTCTAGAGACTCTCTGGGCAGTCCTGGGCTTGTCGCTACATGACTCTAATCTGCCTGGGCTTGTCGCTACATCATCTTCTCCTCTGTGTCTGTGTCCTCTCCTCTTTGGTCTGTTTCCAGTTTCCACCTACTTCTCTCTTATAAGAACACTTGTGGTTGGATTTAGGAGCCACCGAAGAATTCAAGATTTTCTCATCTCAAAATCCTTAACTTATATCTGCAAAGATCCTTTTTTCAAATAAGGTAATGTTCCCAGATTTCCAGGATTTGGTGTGGATATCTTTTGAGGCTGAAATGTTAAATTGTAGTACATCATTACTTGGAATACTACTCTATCATAAAAAGGAATAAACTACTGATATACACAACAACTTGGATGAAGCTCTAGGGAATTATGCAGAGTGAAAAAAAGTCAATCCCATAAGGTTACATACTGTATGATTCCATTGTGCAAATTTTTTTAAATGACCAAGTTTTAGGAATGGAGAACAAATTAGTGGGGTTAGACATGGGGACCGATTTCAGGAGGTAAGTGGGTGTGATTATGAAAGAGGGATTATAAGGGATTCTGTGGTGGTGGTTATGTGAACCTACACAGGTGATAAACATATTCACAAATGAATACAAGTAAAACTGAGGAAATCTGAATAAGATTGGTAGTTGGTATCCATGTCAACATCTAGACTGTGACATTATTCTATAAGTTTACAAAATGTTTAACCTCAGTGGAAGCTAGGATGAGTTCAAGGGAACCCCTTGTATTTTTCATACAACTGCATGTGAATCTTGAATCATCTCAATAAAATTTCAGTTAAAAACTCATAATAAAGGTGACTACTAAATTTCCCAGTCTTCTAATAGCATCATTAGAGATGATGATGAACACAGATTTGGGGGTTTGGCTTTTTAAATATTTTCAAGTTGTCCACAGAGATTAATAAAACACAGTTTCTTTCTCCTAAGTGTCCAGATATATATCTAAATAAATGAATGACAATATGATATGCTAAGAATGATTATAGATCCATATTTAAGATGGATGGCACAAAGAAAGGAATGATTAACTTTCCAGAGGCCAAGGACAACTTCCCAGAGAAGGTGGTATTTGTGGTGAATATTCAAAGATAAGTTTCAGGTTATTCAAGGAAAAGCAACATTCCAAATAGAAGTGATGGCAGTGTAAATGCATGTAGGAACAAACTAGAAATAGTTTATTATTAAATGAAAAAGAGGGAAGATGCCTCAGGCAAAGTAGAAAGTAGATACAACAGGAGAGTCTTTGTCCCATGGGAGCATAGGAAAACAACAGCTGCCCAAACACATATAAAAAATCAGGGACAACTGCTGGAATTCAGGGTTTTCCTAAGTTCTTCTATACCATTCTGGTTCACAACAACCAGGAGCCCCTGCTCCCCCTCATCCCCCCACCCCCATCTAATCCAGACTTCTCAGCTTGGTGTTGTTTCCCTAGGATACCACATGATTGTGCAGAGATTATTTTCTACAACCCACATACAGCTTCCTAAATCCAGATAAAACTGACCACATTTGTTCTCTATGTATGGTGGCTAGTGATGCTCACCTTGCCCTCTGCTATAAATATAAAGGCTGGGACCTATTCTTTATCCTCAGTGCCTCTTGCTGTGATATTTCCCCACCATTCCTATGCCATTTACCACTCTAATTCTCTGAGGGGGATTTGAACTGTAAAAATTTAAAACAGTTGATGTGTGAACTAATTGTCTAATTCAGCGGTTCTCAAATTTTAGCATGCATCAGTCTCACCTGAAGGATGTGTTAGAATGCAGATTGCTGGGCTCTCTCCTTGAAGTTCCTGATTCAGTAGGCCTGGATTGGACCTGAGAACTTGCATTTCTAACAAATTCTCAGCAGAAGCTCCTGGTGTGAAATCATATGTTGAGAATACCATTTAACCCACTGAGGAGAATTTATACCCAGAAAAGGAGCCTCTAGTATTAGATAAACCTATAATTAGAAATTAGGAAAGAGAAGGGTGGCCTTCTTGTGTTCCTTGTCTTCTCCTGTTGCATCCACTGACCCATGGAAATAGATGGTATCTTGAAATTAGAGTGATATAGCCCCCCAACCCTATCAACCAAATCTTACCTCTAACTGGGAGCTTTATAAGCAACTCTGTACATTCTACAGCATCATAAACAAAGTGAAGGTAGACCCAGAGGCTGTGGTTAAGTGGATGAATGAATCTTTACCTTGTGCCACATATTGTGCTAAGGAGATTACCTTATTTAAATTCTCACAACAGATTTATGAGGAAGGTATTATTATTACATACAATGCAAATAAAGAATGAAGAGGTTAGGTAGCAACCAGAAAAGGCAAGGCTGGGATTTGGAATAGGTTGGCCTAATTCTGTGGCCTGATTCCTTACCATGATATTATTGCTTTCCATCTATGAATATAAGTTAGGTTGGGCAGAAACTGTCTAGTTTGTACTAGACAGTTTGACACTGCTCAGACAGTGTACCTAATGTGGAAGTTGAATCAGAAAAGAGAAGCTGTAAATTCTCTCTCTGAATATGCCACCATTGCTGCTGAGAGGCTTTCCCTGCATATCAGTTAAGGATACATGATATTCTGATACCCACCCTGTCCAATCAGATGTATGTAAATCACCAGATAGAGTAATAAATGTTAACTTCACATTTTATTCTCCTTGTATTTTCAAGGAACATTTATTACCTGTCATGGAGAATCGAATTGCCCCCATGGGTTATGGTGGATGAGAGTTGATTGTATTCTAAGGTTTTTTTTGAACCCATATTTCCTCGGAATGGGAAAGAATTCTTTCATAGGGTGTGACTTCTAATCCTGCAGTTGGCACTCATTGGCACAAATAATATTTAAAATGATGAAAGGTCGGCCCAATTTATGAAGGTTGTGCTAAACTGCCATAGGAGAGACACTTTCGTATGTGATTTGAGGTGCACTGGAGATAAGGGTTATCATGGAAAGTCTAAAATAATGACGTTAGTTTTCACAATGCAACACAAGTCTGACTCTCCTCACGTTATAGATAAGAAACTTAGAAGGATTTGGAGGCCTTTCCAAAGGTCATGCAAAGATTCAAAGTCTAAGATCTTTCTAGCACTCTGCATTACCTCTTTTAACTTTTTGCAACAAATCCTTCACAAAGTAAAAATGAAACGAATTTATGATTACTTCTGTGTTATCTAATGTTTGGTTTTCCTGGTTGCTACTAACTGAACTGCCCATTTTCTTTCTCACCCTCAATTAATTCTAAACAAATTTCTAATCTCATTGCAGGTTAAGCTTTTAAGATTAAACAAGAGTTAATCAAGCAAAGAGAGTGGAGAAACATTGATTCAAAGGGAGTAAAGGCAATGTTTAAAATCTTAAACCAAGAGGGGTGCCTGAGTGGCTCAGTCGGTTAAGCATCTGACTTCGGATCAGGTCATGATCTCACAATTTGCGGGTTCGAGCCCCACATCGAGCTCTGTGCTGATGGCTAGCTCAGAGCCTGGAGCCTGCTTCAGGTTCTGTGTCTCCCTCTCTCTCTGACCCTCCCCTGCTCATGCTGGCTCTCTCTCTCTCTCTTTCAGAAATAAATAAAACATTTTTTAAAAATCTTAAACCAAGAAATAGTTTGTCATATCCAGAAAGTTGAGATGTGGCTGAAACTAAGTGAGAAAATCAGAAGGAGACACAAGAGAATCTGAGATAATAGAAGACTTAAGATATTTTTTTTAAACAATGCTTTATTTTAATCATGATTCTCTGGGTCCAAGATTAGAGCTCGTCTCACCTAGGTGGTCCTTGTGCTGGACTCAACGGAGGCCACTCATGCAGCTGCCGTCAGCTGAGTTGGGTGGTCTATGATCACCTCACACACATGTGGTGCTGGCTGTATCCTGGAGCATTCTTGTCAGGAGACTCCTTTTCCAGTTACTTAGACTAGGCTTCATTATTCCGAGTCACAGAGTAGCACTTCAAAAAACAGCAAGAGCAGAAGGTGCAACCGCTGTGTTCTTTTGGTCAGAGCTAGTCACAAGACCAGTCCAGACTCAAGTGGTGGAAGAATAGATTCTACCTCTTATGAGAAGTGGCATCTTTGATTTGGCTTCAAGAGTTTTGTAATGATTTTGAGTAGATTTTAAGATGAGGACAGTTTGCGAGCTGGGAGAGGAAAAGTAAGAATGATATAACCAGGTGATTTTGCGGCAGGAAAATTTGGAGGTGAAAATGGAGAGCAAGATCAGAAAATAGATTGTGGTTTGGAGCGTCGTATAATGTATCCTCTTCTTTGCTGCTGTATTGGGTGCTTCTCTCTTTGTTGCCTCCAGGATCCTCAGCTATTTTCCCCCTCCCTTCTAATCTCTTTTCATTCCTATTTTACATACAAGAATCAGCTTCTAGGACCAAGACATTGTGATAGGTATTATAACTACTAAAATATGTGGGTGGATTTTTTAATTCCTAGGTCAAGCTTTTCACACTGCCTCTCCTATATATTTAAAATGAAAAGTCATCCTCAAAAAAGTGTTTCTCTCAGACAGTTTTGAACTTCAGAAAGTAAACTTGAAATAGTAACACTATAGAATCACCACAAGATGGTGCCACAAGTATATTGAAAGCAAGATATTTTCCTCCTTCCTAACCCCACAACATCTTGCTGGAACTTATTAATGAATACAGAAAGCAAAGAAGTACAAAGGGGTGAGCATGTANAACCCACGAACCGCGAGATCATGACCTGAGCGAAAGTCAGACGCTTAACCGACTAAGCCACCCGGGCGCCCCAACGTTTGACAGACTTTTTGAGCATCTCCTATGCATTAGGCAAAATCTGTAGGGGAGATATCTCGGGTCTGTCCGAGGGAGCTAGTGTGTGTGTGTGTGTGTGTGTGTGTGTGTGTGTGTGTACACATGAAAGAGGGTGGGAGGGAGGGAGAAAGGGCCAGAGTCAGAGGAGATTTTTCTTCACTTTTCAGGAATAAAAATTACTGCTTAAATATGGTATATTGTTCCCTGTCTGGAATAAAAAAAGTTGTAATTCATTTTAAGAGATATTAAATATGAACATTAATATTTGATGACACAAACCCAAGTTTGTGTGGTAGATGCAGAGATAGGGTTATAATTCATCAATACTATAATGTCCTACTTTTGCAGTAGAAACATGGTTTGGTTTAAAATGCTTGATTTTTCTTCATTTTTGATAAGTCAGTTTGGTATTTATAATTTAACTAAGAAATCTTTTGCAAAATATAGGTACCATGATGAAAGTGTAACAAATCATTGAGAGAGTTCCAGTGAGTTGCTGTGAGTAAGTGCACTAGGTAAGAAACGTATTTCACTATGGAAGCAGATGGGTTAAATTATTTATAATGCACTTATTTTCCAAGACCTCATAATTATAAGTCCATAAAAATCTTCTCATGGAACAATTATTAAACAGCATTCATAAGATAGAGTCCATATGACTTTCTATAATTTTCCATAGGAAGACCAGACTTAGAAGGGAAAGGATCTTGGTTGATACATACCAAATGTTTTATTTATTTCTGAGAGAGAGAGAGACAGCATGAGCAGGGGAGGGTCAGAGAGAGAGGAAGTTACAGAAATCTGAAACAGGCTCCAGGCTCTGAGCTGGCTGTCAGCAGAGAGCCTGACACGGGGCTCAAACCCACGAAATGTGAGGTCATGACCTGAGCTGAAGTCAGACTCTTAACCGACTAAGCCACCCAGGTGCCCCTCAATTTGGATTCTTAAGAAGAGGACATTTGCCTTTCTTAGCATAAATTCCTATTGATAGGGCCTGAGAATTTCCTCTTACATAGAATAATTTAGACCCAGTGATGATACAGTAGAAGGAATATTAATATACTTTTTTTTTGACTCTTTGTCTTGGCCAGGATTGATCATTGTAAGTTTCCAAGTATTTTACAAAATCCTAGCCTAACTCTATTCTTCAAAACAGGAATGGAGTTAGTGCCCCCACATTGGTACTCCTCAGATAAATTCAATTGAGATTTATATTGGAGGGCTTATTGAGGTTCCTTATAATGAGAGCAGAGCAACTCAGACACAGGATGAAGACTCAAGTTATAACTCCAGCCTCCCAAATGTTTTGAGAAAGAAAATATTCTTTGAGAAAGAACTCCATCCATTTTGGATGGTGTCAGAATTCTAGAACATTTTAAGTAGACCCGAAAAAGTCATTATAGAACAACTCTGCATTCTGTGTGTGTGGTTAAAAACTATAAACAAGGGTGCCCATTATATAAATACAGAACTCTAAGGAATTGACATCTACAAGAGTCTGAAAGGAACTTTTTTAAATAAAGAATTAAAAGGAGTGTCTGGCCCTTTTAGTGAAAACAGATCATCTTTTGCTTTAAGAATGCTTTGGGCTATGAACTTTTACATATATTTATTAACAGGTAAGAGTTATTTTATATCAAGTTTTGGCATTTAGATTTTAAAAACCAGATACCGACACTTTTCAGTGTGGAACTAAATCTTAGACAATGATGGCAAGTGTTTGGGTCACTGAGTGATTAGAATTATCAAAGGCCAACTTAAAATCTGTAACCTGGTTTCGTGTGTGTGTGTATATGTGTGTGTGTGTGTCTATGTGTACTTGTGCACACCCTCATGCACGTGTGTTACCTATTTTGAACTAATCTATGGAGAAAAGCTTTTGATAGCTAGCTTAGAAGGACTTTAAAATTAGTAAGTTCCATTTCACATGATGAGTTGAATGTGTTGTCATCCTGAATGACCAAATTTCTTCACACCAGTGTTCTACATTCATGCCCTTGACAGCATCATAGCCAAGGAGGCTGTTGGACATTGTTCCAAATTAGACATCCCTGTGGAATGTTATAACTGACCATGAGGTTGATGTTCATTTTGCACTTAAGGTTTTTCTAGAGCTGGTTCTTCAGCCAAATGTGAACAAATTTCCTTTTCTACAGTTTACATGATGAGTTTGGAGGAGCTGGGTGGGCTGTTTATTGTATATTTTTCATGGCCTGAGTGTGATGGCATTTACATCATATTGACCCACTTCATTTCAAGAGCCTGCCCTCTAGTGAGCCTGTCTTGCAATCCAGAGACTCTTGGCCTGTAGATGCTGGAAATTTATTTGTTCTTATGTGGACATGATGTAAAAAGTTTAAGGAGATACTGATTTTGATTCTGGGGAGTTACTCACTCTGGATAGTCAGTTACTTTTAGAAGTTGCAATAACTCCAGCAAAACCCCAGGGTAGTATTTCTGTTACTAAAGAAATAATTCAGTAAATTATGTTGTACTGTCAAAAATGAATAAATGCAGTTGCTTCTTCACATGGACAATGACTTTGAATATGGTCATATTCTAAATACTAAGATCAGTACAGGAAATAGGAAGACCAGTGTTCTCATAAACACCTCTGGGACTCCTTTCTACTGCAAGTCTGGTCCCCAAAAGCCACCCAAAAAAATGCTCTTCTTTTTAGGTGGAGTACATATAGTCTTTTATTTTTTAATAAGAATTGTATACATTTAAGGTGTACCACATGATTTGATACTTATCTACATAGTAAATGATTGCTATAGTTAAGCCAATTAATATATCCATCTCCTTATATAATCACGTGTGTGTATGTGCACACGTACGCTGAGAACTGAAATCTACTCTCTTAGCAAAATTCCAGTATTCAATATAGTATCAGTAATTCTGGTCATCATGCTGTACCTCAGCTCTCTAGACTTATTCATCCTACATAAGTGCAACTTGGTACCCTTTTGACCACCACCTCTTAGAAGATGATGAATATTCTACAGGCCCAAAGTCTCAAGTCCAGGGTCAATGCTATCTTAAAGTTCTTTAATATACATACATTAAAAAATGATTTATTTGAGAAATATACTGATAGGACAACTCCTAATAAATACAACATAATATGCATGTTTTGCGGGAGAGGAATATTCTTTTTAAAAATGGGTTTTAAAATCAAACAGTTTGAATATTGACAGTAAAGAATATTACTACATTTTTTCTATAAGTGATTTTGAAGAACTCTTACACCAAATTATATATAGCATATAACAATAAAATAGGGACCTATACTTCGTGAACTTTATTTTTTGTTTGTGACATTTTCATATGTGATGTTGAACATTAGGGATGTTTTGTTTCAGGGTACACTGACATGTAGTGAGATAACCCCATGTTCATGTCTCATTCTGAAAATATATTCTTCTTTTAAAAGTTTCTTTTGAAAATTATAAAGTACCTTGCTAAAACAAATATTTTTGTCAAGTGCCTTTCACATTACTGGGTATAAAGTAGTTAATCAATGAATGTTTGATATTATTATAATTATATTTTGTTTTTTTCTTGATGCAGTAATTTTGAATGGCTGCTTCTTACTTTCTGCTCCCATGACCTGCTTTCATCATCTTGCATCACAGCCCCATCTCTGCTCTTCTTTGTGTCTTAGTCTTAATAGCACCTTCTCCTATATTTTTTGCCTATCCTGGTAAAGCAATGCTAATCTCCAAATCTCTTGCTCAAGCAAGAGAACACTTGTGGAAGTACCATTTTCTGGTCCATAACCCTATAATAGTTTAGGTGAACATTTCTACAGGTCCACAGTCTCTTAACCTGAAATTCTTGCAATCCAAGAAGCCCTGAAAATCAGAAGATTTTATAATTCATATTGATGGCAAAACCTGACCTGAACTGATATGAGGTTAATTATAGTTTTTATTTATCGTTTCTAGTATGAATATGCACATGTTTTGCTGCAGAAATGTTAATGTGTCTGACTGTAGAGTGTTGTCCCAGAACCCATTGGAATCATTATATAATTCATGGTCTATGCATGGTATTATCTTTCTAAAATCTGAAAGCATTTGAATTCTGAAATGCATCTGGCACTAAGGTTTTAGATTAGGGATTGAGGACCTATAATCAAATATTATGGCTTCATTTTAAACTTTTACCTTATTACTAGGGAGCTGCATGCATGGTAATAAGAAGAAAAGTTTTAGGCACACAGTCTCATGAACTATTTTCTAAGACTAGAAAAGTATGTGCACATGCACACATACACACACACAGAAAACACTGAGCAATTGATGAATCAGTGAATCATGAAGCACAAATGAATGAAATTCACATAGCAAAAGTAACTGCAACAGATTAAGCACATTCTCCTGTGATGTAGCGGTATGTGTAAACACATGCACACACACACACATGTATATATATATATATATATATACACACACACACACATACAAATGTGCTTGTATACACATACACGCACAAACATACTTGTGTGTATGTCCACTCTGTGTATGTCTGTAACTGTCTCCAAGGAAGGGGTTCTAATCAGTGGCCTATAAGCAGTCAAATATACACATAGAGATATAACAAGGACACCTATGGGGATGCCATGTTAAAGTTACTCCAAAATACTGTGTTATGTAAATGTATGTTAGGCATAGTGCTTCTTTTTACACAGACGTTTTGGATCTAGTAGATAGTAGTAAACGTGGCACCTAAGAGCTAGTAGTATTACTACAATTGAACACAGTCATTCACAGAAGATCCTCAGGTCATCATTGCCTTTATTGGACCCTGATTTGCTCTGTCATTAGAGTCTCAGAGTCTAAAACCCAGCTTTAAAAATCTGAATAGAACCTTAAATGTGTTCTTTGTCAATGCTACTTACTAGGAATTTCTTCTATTTATCATTGTGATTTTTGATAAATGTTTTATGTCCTTTTTGCTTTGTGCTTTGCATGTGTCACAGCTCTATATTTTGTGATCTCAAATCACTGCTGCTACTTTTTGGGTTATTCTGCCTTGTACCTATTTAAGAGTACATCAACTGGCTCTTGCATCTTCTATTTAAGTATTGAAAGAGAAAAAATGGTAAAAGGTAAAGGTAAAGAAAAAAGATGGTAAAAGGTAAATTTGGGGGTGGCTGAGGTGGATTTTATTTATTTAACATAATTTTTTAGTGTTTGTTTTTGGGAGACAGAGCACGAGCAGGGGAGGGGCAGAGAGAGAGGGAGACACAGAACCCGAAGCAGCCTCCAGGCTCTGAGCTGTCAGCACCAAGCCCATCATGTGGCTTGAACTCATAAACCACGAGATCATGACCTGAGCTGAAGTTAGAAGCGTAACCAACTGAGCCACCGAGGCACCCCTGGGGTGGGGATTTTAATGAGCTACAGAGTTTTTTAAAAGTTAAGTAAACAAAAAGTATGGGGTTAAAAATACTCTTTCTTGTTACACAAAGTACATTAAAATCTTTATTGTTTAAGAATTTGTCTTATAGTAAATTGGATAGTATTTTGCCCTAGTGTTAGTATATTCCTGTCCACTTTTACTATCATTGTTTTAATTTAGAAACAAGCAATTAGTGGTTGAGGTATATTTAACTTGCTCTTTAGTGGACATCTATGTCAAATATATGGAAATTTTTTTGTTATCATTGTGATAGCCTCTACTGATTTTATTTGTCTCTAGAAAAGTCCCAGGTACCTACAGCTATATTGATTTTTGCAGCTTTTATGATAAGTCCTTATAATATATACTACTGATTTTTTCTCTGCATCCTGCTCATTGTTGAAAAGCCAGAGCTATTTTTAACATTTACACAATTTCAGTAGATGATTCTTCATTCCACAAGGTTTGGTGCTAAATCTGTGGAGCCTTTCATAATCATATCCTTTTTGTGGTTTGCTTGAATTTGAGCACAGTGGCTGATTTCATGCATTGATAATGAAGGCTTAGGTTGCCTGTTTCTCGGCATAAATCCACCTCAGACTTGTAGGTTGACAGTGCTTCTGGTTGCAGCACGCATGGAGATATAGAATTGAAATTGCTCTGCTTTCTTTATAAATGACTCAGAGTGTGCTTGTCCTTCCCTAAAATGTTGCCAGCGTGTAAAGGATTTTCAATGAGCAGTGCAATAAGCCAGCATCTGGGAAGGTTTGGAGCTGCGCTGATATAGCGCGGTACTGTCACACAGATAATCAGGGCTGGAGCCAAGTCTCGGTAGCATTGTGCATCACACTGGTCACATACTGGAAGTTTTGTTTATCCAACTTGGTTGCTTTCAAAGCTGGTGAAAGCCCAGCCAGGATGTGGAGCGGACTTCCTAGCAGAGGTGAGCATTTTTATTCTAAAACTTGGATCTGGTATCTGGTGTGTCAGTAACAGATTCTTATGCTGTGTTGAATCCTGTGAAGTTATCAATTGTGTTTATCATGTCATGCTGACAGATTTGAAGGGGCAACACTGAGGAGCAAAATATCTGATTCTTTAATTTCATTGGGAAGCAACTCCTTAAATGCACAATGTGATAGCATTCTTTTCTTTCTGTGCTAGCTGTTTGCCGAGGACATCTTAACAGTAGGTGACTTCCTTTGCATTTTAAACATTCAGAACAAGTCAGTGATATTATGCAATTTGCTGTCATTACTGAAAGTAGGTAATTAGCAGTGCTATGATGTGTTTCAGATATATATATATATATATATAAAGACTATGAACTAAATGTACTTTGTAGGATCTTTGATGTGAAAAATATATAGGAGGAAGCAAGTAGTGTTTACAAGATAACTAAGCAAGTAAATGAAGTGGATTACATACTGGAGTTGATGCCTTGTTAAGCTTGACATTAATAATTAAAAGTTATGACCTGTCACGCACTGGACAACCTCCAGTAATTGATTTTTAGAGACAGTATACTGACTGAAAGGAGAAAATTAGTAGCTTTTCTCCTTAAAGCATGTTTTAACCAGACGTAACATTTTAAATGTAGCAGATTTTACGACTTAAATGTAAATAAAGTACTGACACTCATCTGAAAAGTTAAATTACTAGATCACCTGCCCAGGAAGGTCTGATTTGGCATTGTAAGTATAAAGTATTTGCAAGCCAACTAGATAAGGGGAAGCTCAAAGTTAGCCTCCGAGTACATAGAGTCCTATTGCTTATGCTCTTCAAACTCCAATTCCTACATGTTGAGAAGCTGTTTCTAAAGAAGAAAGGACTGAGAGTTATGATGTATTCACAAAGCAGTATGCTTATTAAATGTCTTTTTAGTATGTTAGGTCTGCAGAGAAATCTATTTTTGTTTGATTGGGAGCTAACATGGCACATGAGGTATGTATTTATATATGTGTGTATGTGTTTTTCCTGCTAAATTCATTTGAGGTAGCTGTTCTATAGCTTTCAACTCTGAAGTTATAGATAAGGGTGTATTCGTTTGACAGAAGATTCGAGAACCCCGTTTACTGCTAGTACATGTAAAGCTTGGCTAAGCAGACGCATCAGGAGCAAACCATTTGTGTTCGCCAATCTGTCTCAGCAAGTCCCAGGGCCACTATCTTGCTAGAAGCCACTGTGTGCTTTTGAAAGCATGAAATTAGTTTTATACTGAGCACATGGTTTCTCATTTAGCAGCTCTTTTTATGGTAATGGTCAATTTATGGTTCACTGCCAGGATTTCAGTGTTCTGTCAAAGCTGATAGTTTCTGCTAAGGTGTCTCTATGAGATAAATTTTTAAAAAGCAGAGGGAGAAGACACCTAATTAGACCCTCAAGAAGAGACTCTTACCTTCAATCTAGTCTGTTTTCTGAATGCATTGTTATTTCTCGAGAATTTCTTTGTGTTTTTAATCCAAAACCTACAGATTTAAAGTTACGAACATTTATCACTTTGGATTTTACTTGGCATGTGACATCAGAATAGCTATGTTCTCATATATGTAGTTCATATATGTTCACCTTTTATAATGCACTTGTAGAAAACCACTCTATTAGTACTGACCATATTGTGTTCTCATATATGTAGTTCATATAAGTTCACCTTTTTGTAATGCTTTTGTAGAGAACCACTCTATTAGTACTGAGCATATTGTGCAATTCATCATTAGACTTATCTGCTTGTTTGGTAATATATCCTAGAGCAATGCTGGAGAGAGGACAAGGCTTTTATATATGTTATAGTTGATATAAACTACCCATACATTACCCATATTTTATTATACAGATGTGTGCTATGAGAAGGGTTAGTTAAGGAATAAACCTAAACAGCCCAAAGATATATTAAAAATGCTGAAAGTGTCTTCTTTCATACAACTGCCTCACCTTGAAAAGCAAAAGCTCTCAAATGCTAAAATTATATTAAAAATAGTTTTTGTTTCCACACAGTGATCATAGATAAAATGTACTTTAAATGTAAGAATGATTTTCTTAGCCTTTTCTTTCTATCAGAAAATAACCCTTGTTGAAAGTTTTGCTGGTGATAATGCATTTCGAAATAGAAGTGGTCAAAATTAACTACCAGGACATTTAATGAAGTATTTATTCTTGTGTTTTTTTCTTTGTATGGTGGTAATAGATATATACAGGTGGATTATGGTACACATTGGAATGGTGCTATTATACTTTTTTTTTTTTCAAATGGCCTTGACAATGGAACTGAAAACACTTCTGAAATCTTGAATTTCATGATTTTTTTCTTGTTAATCCTTGGATCTTTGCCTAGGTTAAGTGATTTTACATGATAAAGGATCCAAGCTAAAGTGGTATTTATTGAAATGTATGCATATAGTATGTGCTGTTATAATTAGAAGATTTTCTGATTTTCGATGGAGCCTAATTTTAAACAACTTATTTTTCTTCTGTACTTTTGGGAATGTCATGTCACAAGTCATCATCAGATTGTCAGGGAGATTTTGTTTTAGGTTTTGACTTACAAATAAGTATCTCAGATTTCTCACTTCCCCAAAGCCCATGAGACAAATTGGGTTGTGTTTTGAGAGTTAGAAGATTAGAAGGGCATTGAGATTTTCTCTTTGAAATTTCTGATGATTTAACATGTTTAGTAAATGAAGCCTTTAAAGAAGTTTTAGAATGTCAGAATTCTCCTAGAATGGTGAAACTTGTCATATTACGTAGATCATAGAAATTCACTAAAGAAGGGATAATTTAGCATATTTGCCTGAAATCTTAGTATCAATTTCTCTTTCACAGGAATGGGATTTAGAAAGTTATCATGAGGATGTGAGATTCTCGTGAATCTCTGTGAAATTTACCTCTGTCTTTTCACTTTTATATCAAGAGCTAGCAATTCTGAGTTTCCTTTAGCAGATTTTAAAAATGATTAGTTATGAAATATAGTAAATACCAAAGTAAGTAGTAAACCTGCTTTAGTTGAGAAATGTGACTAAATCAAAGTACTCTCCAAGTTCAGTGAGCTTTCCTATTGTACACAAACAATTATTGATTTGGACTATTTATATAGTTTGTAGTTTGTTTTGAGGTTTGTTGCTGTGATGATAAATATTTTTTAAGTATAAGTATGTCCCAGGCAATATTTGGAACATACTTGTACTAAAAATTATTCATTGTTTAGCTGAAATTCACATTTGACTGGGTACCCTATATTTAACATGGGAACCCTACCTGGTTTATAAATAAGAAAGTAAATCTCTAATTATTACCTATAAAATGGGGTCTGTCAAAGCCAAAAAAAATGGAGGCTTCATATTCCTATAAAAACAGTTTCTACTTTTGGAGTTTATTCCTAGAAACTCCTATGAAAAGAAAGTTTCCACTTGAGAAACTTAAAATGGCATAAAAAAGGATTGGTAGAGCAGAAATCATAAGCAAATATATGAAAGCTTCCTATAATTACAGAGATAAAACAATAAAGGCAGCGCATTAAACAAAAGTTGCCAGTAATATTTTAAATAATTTCCAATTGTTATCCTTTACCAACTAGAACATTTTCAGGATTGTCCTCCTTTAACAAGTTTGAGATTCTTATAAATTAATTTTATTTTGTTGTAATTAAGATGCATAATGAGGAGTCCCTCCGTCATGGCCTCCCTCCACTCCTCTACCTGGACTTCATTCAAATGCTCATTGTCTTTTTGATTTTAGGACTCCTGTTCTTGACTGCTACTTCTTGGGTTTCACAGAGACACAGAGTAACTTGCAAACTTGACTTAGAAGATCGATGGGATCCTTTAGTTATTAAAGGCACCATAACTGAGTAAAAAAAGAATATGGATAACATTTATTGTGTACCTACTATGTGCCTCATACAATATTAAAAGATTTATAGGCAGGTTTATTGAATGCTTATCACTACTTTTTAGTGTATTAATGTAATATCCATTGTACACATGTTAAGCTATTTATCAAAAACCTTGTTCCTAGCCCAGAGTTGCTCCAATTTTAACTTCACCAGAACAGAGCAAAACGGTCTGTCCTGGCTCCAAATATTACTTTTAAACATCTGGGCAACCTCTCCACAGGGAAATGGAGGAATAAAGGCTCGCTTTCTTTTATCTCACTTAAGGCTGTATTTTAAAATCCTCTTTGCTCACTCAGACTTTGTATTACCCTTCGTCTTTCTTTTCACTTCCTAATATCTCTTTGCCCCCAGTATTTTTTATAAATATCTCCAATGAGATAATTTGATTCTCAAGATGAGAAAGAAATATATAGAAGTAAACTACATGTGCTATAACAGAATTTTGTCCTAGGCTACCTTGAAGTTGATTAGTAAATAATGTAGAGGAGATGTTTAGGATAATTTCATTAAGCTAATCTTTTTGTACCCAGTCTAAAATGCCACCTCAATTCTCTCAGTCATGTGACATGTCAAACCAGGAAACCAATTTTGAGTCCAAATTGATCAGTGCGAGGCGCCTGGGTGGTTCAGTCGGTTAAGCATCCGTCTTTGGCTTGGGTCATGATCTCGTAGTTTGTGGGTTTGAGCCCTGTGTCAGACTCTGTGCTGACAGCTAGCTCAGAGCCTGGAGCCTGTTTCAGATTCTGTGTCTCCTTCTCTCTCTGACCCTCTACTGCTCATGCTGTCTCTCTCTCAGAAATAAATAAAACATTAAAAAATTTAAAAAAAAAAACACCAAATTGATCAGTTGAATGTGAGAGCAATTAACTCAAATTTTGGAAATGGATAAACTCTAAAAGCCCANCATTGCTCTAGTTCATTTCTCAATGTCTTTTGCTCTGTAGGACAAATTCTAACTTACTTCCAATGTTTTTCATGTCTTTTTAACAATATATTACTATTTCGATCTGATTATTTTGGATCCTAAAAGATTTTTTTGCCTTCTCTCATCAATCTGTTTTCTGTTTTTGCCTAGTCATAAATGTCACTGTGTAATGTATTACTTCTTCTAATTGTTTTATATTGGCTGCTTTTTCTGGAAGTTAAACTGTGTTTTTTAGGAAAAAATTCTGATTCTTCTTTACCTTAAAGATACCTATTTCAGTCTCCATGTTAGCTCCAATGTCCCCCTACTTTTATCAGTCCTATTTGGCTGTGCGGTCTGTTTGTTATGCAAAATACCAATGTGAATTCATAATTTAAATTTTAATAATATCATCAAAAAATTTTTAAGCTTGTCCTCAGATTCTTAGAAGAGGCACTGGTAAGTTAAAGTTGCTAGTAGTTTAAGGTAATCTATTTCTTTTAATTTCCTAAAACATGAGATTGCTCAATAGCTATATTTTCTTGGCAAATGACAATTGAATAATAACCAGGGGCCTCCCACAGGGAACACCTATTCTATCAGAGTAAGGAATCTTTTGTCTTCTGATTCCATCCAAGGAGTCTGCAACCCCACTAGACTATTTAGCCAAATATCTTTTTGTTGACATTTCAATTTGGTTTGTAAATTTCACTTGGATATCTATGGTAATTTTCCTTCTATTTTTTCCTTCTATTTTTTCTCTGATTCACTCTTTGGTAGTGTTGGTTTTGTAGAAGATGATGGAAGTAATGACTTTACATCTAGAAACCCTGTTTCTTTCAGCAAGTTAAGGTGGTATTTCTTTACTCAAGGTTTTTTTTTTTTTTTGGAGCATTGGAAAGAGGAGCTTGAAATTTAAAAATATTCACGTGTAAGCAGATTCAGAAATTAATCTACAGGGACTTTTTTTCTGGCATTTTCCTATATTGTATGAATTTTTATTATTGCACAATGGGCAATACAATATTCACGATAAGTTAGCCCTCTTGATTAATTGAAGCTTTCAAATTTTGTGTAATTTAAGTATACAACAACTTTTATGTAAATTAAGGGGAGCAAGCAATGGATGTCACGGTGTACAGAGTAGTTAGAAATCCTTTAATGGGTTGTGAATCATGCTTAATTGGGGTAGGGAGATAATAGGGATGGTTCAGAAATGATCTCTAACACTTATTTCTTGCTTCTGCTGCAACTGATTTAACCAGTATTGGATCTCTATCAGCAGATTTTATCACTGTCCTTCTTTAATCAAGTGAATGCACTAAATAGTGCATTAAGGGTGTTCAGAATAACAGCAGTGATAACTAACACTTTCAAGGTAGCTATATGCCAGACCCTTTACATGTATAAACCTATTTAGTCTTTGTAATACCCCTATCAGTAAGTAAGCACTGTTGTATCTAATTTGCAAGTAGGAAAACTGAAATCCAGAGAGGTTAGGTTACCTGCCCAAGTCATCCAGGTAAGTCATCTGGGATTTGAATCCAGGCAGTCAGGCTCCAGAATCCATGGTTATAACCACTGCCCTAGTTTTCTATAGGACGTTTAACAAAATGTTTGTTGATAGTATTTTGTGAATAGAGTAGAAAGCTATAGGCTGAATGATAATGTAATTTAGTGGATTTATAATTGGTTGAATGCCTACACCCATGGGTACTTGGTCAATATTAACTTAAATTGAGGCTCTAGGACTCTGCAATGACTTGGAGAGAACATTAATGACTTGGCTATTAGATTTGTAGATGATATGAAGTGGAGATCATAAATACATACGAAAATATAATTAAGATAAATCTCAATACCTAGGCCACATCCCACACAAATAAATCAGAATCTCTAGGAGTGCTACACAGGAATAATATTTTTAAAATTTCCAGGGTGATTCCAATGTGCTGCCCCAGTTTGAACCACTGTTTTAGAAAGATGAACCAACTCCAACATGGTCAGTTTCAACTACAGTAAATGAAAAGGGAGAGAGAAAAGTTGTAGGAGTATTGAACTATCAACTCACATTGAGTCAAAAGCATGATAGAATTGCCCCCTACAGTCTTAATAATATCTTAGGTGGGACTAGAAGAAATAGAATAGCTGTAACAGTGAAGTTTCTTCACTGGTCAGAGCATTCCTGGAGTTTGGGAGAGATGCAGAGAGCCTTAGGTGCTTTCATTTGAGAGTGACTGCCATTGGCCAAGGTGCACTGAATGCTGTCAGGCCGAAGAGATCATCAGAGGATTTGTTATAACATTTGAGTTATAGTGGACTTTTTCCTGCTTTTTGTTTGAATTATTTTTTCTTTTTCTTTTTTAAAAGTATAATTAACATACAGTGTTAGTTTCAGATGTATAATGTAATCATTCAACAATTCTATACATGACTCACTGCTCATCACCATAAGAACATTCTTAATCCCATTTATGTCACCCACCCCCACCGATCACCCTTAAATTATAGTTTTTCTTTTTAAAAAAGTTTTTTAATGTTTACTTTTGAGAGAGAGAGAGACAGACAGACTGTGAGCAGGGGAGCAGCTGAGAAAGAGGGAGACGCAGAATCTGAAGCATGCTCCAGGCTCTGAGCTGTCAGCACTGAGTGCAACATGGGCTTGAACTCATAAATCAGGAGATCATGACCTGAGCTGAAGTCGGAAGCTTAACCGACTGAGCCACCCAGGCACCTCTTGTTTTTCAATAAAGATTTCATGTAAAATTAAGATCAATGGATGGGCTTATCAAGAAGAAAGATTTTCATGTGATATAAAGAATTTCCTAATGAAGCTGTTCGAATATGAGGAGATTTCTTTTTTGAACATAGTACATATCCCTGATTGGTGATACTGAAGCAAAAGACAGAATTTGACTTAGATGTGTGATAGAGGAGAATAAGGATTGGATAGATGTTTAAAGAAGATGATCTTCCAACTTCAGACTCTATAATTACAGGAACATGTTAAATTAATAAGGTAATATATCAGTGAGGATTCATTCATTACATTAGTTCTGTGTCTAGGAAAAGCAGTGGAGCAGTGTTATGGGGGAGTTTCAAGCATTCTGAGTTCCAAAGCCCAGGTCAGCCACAGCTTGTCTGTATGACCAGGCAATTTGGAAAGTGTGCGTCTTAGTTTCCTTAGCTGTAAAACAAGAATAATAATCGATTCCACTGCATGGACTTGCTACAAAGATAAGTGGGGATAATATATATAAAGTTCTTTGAATGACAAACTGAGGGAAAGTGGGAAGAATATGATATTATCAGAAGTTACAGTAAAAGCTGTAAAGTCACCAATGATGATTTTATGGTTTGGCATGAGTTTAAGTACTCAGTAAATGTAACCC
Organism: Crocuta crocuta; assembly: GCF_008692635.1. Classification (NCBI taxonomy): domain Eukaryota; kingdom Metazoa; phylum Chordata; class Mammalia; order Carnivora; family Hyaenidae; genus Crocuta; species Crocuta crocuta. Next base: position 5,764,669 of record NW_027532041.1, on the reverse strand, counting down.
TTTATTATTTACAAACTATCTTTCTCTTATTATAGCTGAATTCTAGTAAAAATTAGAGTCTGAAAGATAAAACCAAAAGCAGGTAAATACTGGTGGGGGGGGTACAGCATAGGAGATTCTATGATGTGGCACAGGATGAACGGCTTTGGGTGGGTGCAGGCCCCATAAAGAACTGGGGCTAGATAGGGAAGGGAGATTTTAAAAGGGGATTGAGGAGCCTAATTGCTTATACTCATCACCTATTTCCATCTGTTAATTCATTTGATCCTTACCATAACGCTGGGAAGTAGGTAAAGTAGTATTTGCTCATTATACTAATGACAAATCAGCACCTGGGCAGTGACTTGCTAAAGAGCAGAACTAGAAGTCAAACCCAGACCTCTTGAACCTGCACTCCTGCAGCCTCCAGACATCACACCAGCTTCTGGCTACTTCTCTGGGCAGCCCAGCTTGAACGTTAAGTAAGGAGGACTTACCAGTTGAGAATAAACAATGCAATGAAGTTTGGATATGAAGGAAAAATGTGTAAAGGGAGTGAGCTGTGAATCAAATTTAGTCCAAGGATAAAATTTTAAAGCTTTCCTGTTGATTGGAAGACAGCTTATAAAGAAGGTTGGAATGATAATTAAAAGCTCAAGTAGTAACCTTACCAGTCAATGATGTTAACATTATTATCACATTTTATAGGATCTGAATACTTAAAGGGCTCTCTGTGTAATATAATTAACCATCCTTAACACATCTCATACTAAAGGGCAAGCTTCTTTAGTATGGTATAACAAATCCAACAGTTAATAAGAATCACCATGTATTAAAAGTTTAATGATTCACTGAGTTGGGGGAGGAGAAAGGGCAGAAGACAAAAGTTTGTGCTTTAAGTCTGTTAATCAAAAGAAGAGCTTCACCAGATCTGCAAAACAATGGATAAAAGACAGGCTGTAATTTATTTTTTCAGACAAATAAGTTCTGCAAGTTCCCAGAATAAGTATCAAATAAAATAGTCTTATAAATGACTCTGCATACTCTTACTGCAATAAATATAGATTATAAATATAGATGAGTCACTTAAAATGATTTTTCATTCGATCAGAATCTTTAATCTTCAGCGGTAGTTGTCATCATGCTTCTTGCTGACCAAGGTACTATATTTATTTTCCTTATCACATCTGAGTATGTTTATGAAATGTAAAAATAAATTAGATTAGTAAAGTATATTAAAGGAACACGCTCTTTACCCAAAGTTAACCATTTTTATATCCAATACATATTCTATTATTGTATTTACCACAATATATATGAACTATTTTTTTTTAAATATCGTTCTCTTCTACTAGATTGCTTGGGAATAGGAACCGTGTTCTAATTCTTTTAAATATGTGAGAGTCAATACAACACTTGGCACATAGTAAATGATATACTTAAAACACTAACAGATAAGACACTTGAATACAGGACCTGTGACTGCTTGTGTGGAACTCAATAAATGTGATATTGCTGCTCATAAAAATATTATTTAATTAAAAAACAGTGACACACTTTTTCTTACCAGATGGGCAAGATCAAATCTTACAATAATACAGTGAGTTAGCAAATGTATGGGTGCAGGAGCACTCTAGTTCATTGTTGGAAGGAACGTAAATTCACTCATGTATTTGCCAAGGCAGGGTGGCAATAACTCTCAAAACTTAGAATGTGCATATCTTTTGACCAGCAACTCCACTATCCCAGATTTAGTCAGCATAAATGCTTGCATATATATACAAAGACACATAAAGCAATAAATTTTCTTACATATGTCTATAAAATATATAGGGTTTTATTGTAACATTATTTGAGTGGGAAAATGTAGAAAAAAATAACCATTATAGGTGATGGTAATAATCATGGGTCATCCATGCAGTGTGATACTGTCTTAGGCTGCCTGGGCTGCTGTGACAAAATACTACAGGCTGGGTAGTTTATAAACAACAGAAATTTCTTTCTCATAGTTTTGGAGGCTGGAAGTCCAAGACCAGGGTTCCAGCATGGCCAGATAATAGGCCTCTTCCAGGTTGCAGACTTTTTGTTGTTTCTTCACGTGGCAGAAGGGGCCTGGGATCTCTGTGGGGTCTCTTTGATAAGAACATAAATCGCATTCATGGAGAATCTACCCTCATGACCTAAGCAATTCCCAAAGTTCTCACCTCCTAATGCCATCACATTGGCCATTAGGATTTCAACATATGAATTTCAGCATTTATAAAAACAGATATGGGCAGGGGGGCACCTGAGTGGCTCAGTTGGCTAAGCCTCCGACTTTGGCTTAGGTCATGATCTCACAGTTAGTGGGTTCGAGCCCTGCATCAGGCTCTGTGCTGTCAGCTAGCTCAGAGCCTGGAGCCTGCTTCTGATTCTGTGTCTTCCTGTCTCTCTCTGGCCCTCCCCTACTCATGCTGTCTCTCTTTCAGAAATAAATGAAACATTTAAAAAAATTAAAAACAGATAAGGGATAATGTACAAGATATAAGTAAAACAAGAAATATGCAGAAAAAATATATTTCCATAAAAGGTATGTTTGTATGTTTATATGTATATGTATATATATATATAGGTTTATATGTATATGTATATATATGTATATGTATATATATATATATATAGGTAGAGAGAGAGAAGGGATAGGGAAGAAGGAGAAAGAAAGAAGGGATGAATCATTTCATAGGGGATCTGAGGACTGAGTTCAAGGTAGAATTGCTTTTGCCTTGATTCCTTTTTGTACCGTTTGAAGTAGACTTTTATTTAACTATTATGCCCTTTTGTACTTTTGAATTTTTTAACATACTTTTGAGAAGTTTACTTTTGAAAATAACAGACATTTTCATATAAACAAATGAAAGATGAAAGAGGCAGAGGGAAAATGGCAGGAATGTGATGTGATTAAAAGTTATCACAGTAAAAGCTTGTAGGGTTGCCAGGTGATGACTTCATGCTTCTAAGCCACAGTTAATGGATGAGAAAAGCAGAAGCCATTTACCAGGTAATTGGATGATGATCCAGCTTATTGCCTTTTGTCCTCCCAAGTGTCTGCTCCCTATAAGTTCAAGGTGAAAAGCTGATGTTTGGTCAACTCCTGAGCAGGTGTTGTATTGACCCTTTATGACCATTCCTGGTGTCCAGCCTTGGCCTACCTGATATTGTGTTTTTCCTTCCAGAACTTGCTAGAAATACAACCCTTAAGTACTCATGCTTGAACACAGTCACTTGAGTGTCTCTTCTATAAAATATTTTCACTTGTCTTAGTCTTCAGTGTCCATGTAAAACACCAGGGCCTTAGGGGACTTCTGCTTTATGAAATGAAAGCTTCCAATGCAGGTCACACCACTATATTAAAAAGAAAGGAAGAAAGGCCAAAATTATGTTAAAATAATAGTAAGGCATGCCTTAAATCCACAAACATGACAGCATTCAGTGCTGCATTGAGCTCACCCTGTTGTGCAGAGGGTATGTTTTTTAATCTCATACATTTAGTTCTTTGAGAAGTACATAACACTGGGTGATGTTACCTTTGGGATTGTAATACAAAATCATGATTTGACAATGGATGTCTTATCATGAATTCTTTTGCTCCTAAAGGTTTAATGCTGAGTTTGAATGTTAATTTAACTCATTCTTTTTGTTTAATAAGCTCAAAATCCCAGCTGAGCTGAAGTGGGAGTGATTTTATATTATATAAAATGTTAGCTTGCAGAAATGTGATATGAAGGACTTGGTTAATATTATGATCAGCTAACTATTGATTAACGACATTTTCCTTCTGTCTCTAATTGGTCTAAACTGGCTGTACTGCTGCTTTTTAAAAATATGCTCTTGCTTGCATTTTAAGATGATACTACTGGATTTTCACAGAGCTATATATATATATATATGTACATCTTTCTCTGTTATGATCAACTGCATAATTACTGGCATTTATGCATTGCCTACCGTGGATTAAAGGTAGTTTCTGTTTGTGAATCCATACAGAGCCAATTAGACACAAAAGCCATAATATTAATCTCATTAGCACTGTGCTCTAATTGGCTAAGCTAACTAGATACAATCACTGTTGAACTAATGCTAATATCCTATGAGTTTCCATCTTTCTCTGCCTCATAAAAATAGAAGCAGGAATAGATCAAGGAAAGATGTCTTACAAACTCTCCATGTTAGATTATTTTAATTTCAAAGAAGTGTCCAAGAATCAGGACAGATATTATAATACTCAAGCTACAAAGGCTGAATATTTGTACAAAAAGGAGATCTTAATTTAAATAAGTTTCTTTCCTTTGATGGGCATTATTTCTTTGTGTAAAGATTAGTGCGAAATGGTAGTCTGTTTGTGGTATGTCTGGAGGGTGGCTGTGAAGAACTGTCAGGAATCAGTGTTTGGCAAAGCAAACAAGGCAGTTGCAGAGGACACCTGTATGCAAGTCTCTGGGAGCCTTCCCAGTACCAGCTGCACGTTAGAATAAGTTGGGGAGCTTTTAAATAGTACTAATGCCCACGCTCCACCCTGATCAATTAAATACAAATTGCTGGCATGTGTGTTTTTAAAAGCTCCTCAGTTCTAAAACAACCTTTGAGAATCACTGGTTAAAGGGATTTGTGCTCTACTGTGCAGGTAATGGAGAGTCTTTGAAAGAAGCACCACAAATGAGTTGATTGTGAAAGAGCTGTTGAGAGTGTGATTATAGAGCACAGTGGCAAAGAGTTTGGGATTTGACACCAGGCAGCCATGATTTCAAACCCTGACCCTGACTTTTTACTGGCTGTATAGGAAAGTTCCCTAACCTCTCTAAACTCAGTTTTGCATCTGTGAAATGTACCTCTTTGGGTAGCAGTGATGATCAAAGTTACACATGCTACAGAACCTAGCATAGTACTTAGAAACATAATAATTGTGAAAAATTAAAACAGAGTACACTGTTTCTACACTTGCAGTCTTGGTTACCTCTTTTGTGCAGAATGGGAACAATGTTAGCCAGATCTGAACATTACAGGTTGAAAACCAATGTATGCATATTTCATTTGATGAAACCAGTGGGTGACAGAAATTCCTTCAAACTTAATTGCACTTTTGATTTTGTGCTTCTCCTTTATTTTGTCAGTGTCCTTTCTCTCTTTGTGGCCTAAGAATTTTTCTGTTACTTCACATTAAACCTCCTGTCTATAAAGTCCATTCCTAATCTTTCATTCATTCAGGTGTTTATTCAATAGTATTTATTAAGCATTAATTTCTTCCTAAATTCTTCTTTTATCAGTACACAAGCTGTACTGTATTATGGTCATTGATTTGTAAATTAATTCATGGTTTTGAAACATTTTATTGTAGATTTAATATTTTAAATTAGGTCTATGCTTCCAAGCCAACTAAGCACTGGGAGAAGGGGATGGAAGTGTCAGAATAGTAATGTACAATTTCCAGAGGAAGAATCAAAATTCATACTAGTAATAGAAAGTAGTAAAGAAAAGGGAAAAGAAGTAGAATCTAAAAAGTCAAGATTATATACTGAAATGTTTCCATTATGGTGAAGTCAGCATTAACTTCTTTTCTAGAATTAAGTTTCATGGAAGAAAGTCTTCTTAAGGACTAGGAGAGTAAGGGAAGATGCCATTTTAAACTCTTTATAGCTGACAGTTGTATAACTTATCATCAAAATGAGACCCTTTTTAAGTTATTCATGATTATGCCAGGACCCAGGCTTAAACTCAGCTTGCTTCCTACTGGGATATATGGTCACTCTAATTAGGGGTATAGACAATGTTAGAATTTTCCCAGTGCAGGTGTTAAATAGATCAAACAAGAATCCAGATATAGTTAGATTTAATGATTTAGAAATAACAATTAAAGCAATTTCAGCCCTGGAACACTATGGTATTCAATCTTTCACCTTCCTGATTGCTAATAGTTCCCTGTCCCTTGGAATATGTAGGAAATTGGAGAAGGCAAGTATTTCATGTAAACATGATGCAATGTGAAAAATAAGAATGAAATTGGGTGAGAAGCTGTACTAGTTAAATATACCTCTCTAAATGAAAATGCAAGGCTTACCCGCTTGATTTTTACTCAGATTTTACCCCTGTATTCTTGCAAATGTTGGGAGGTTTACAATGGTTTACAAATTCCATTTTCTAAGACCATTTTGCACCCTTTAGATTCTGTTCTCATGAAATCTCGGACAAGATTGGGTCCACTTCCAGCTGTCTCAAATTGAGTTTAATCACCAGGAAAGTTCTGTTGATTCTCAGTGATGTTTGCTTGATTAATTCAGCTCTAGCTGTGGTGTCTTCTTACCTATGTCTCTCAATGTGTCCTAGAAAATGAAATGTTTCCTTTTGAGATTTGGGGGAAACTTGAACTCAAAGGAAATTTGATTTCCTCTTTTTTTAGTATAAAAGAATATTTTCATTAGTTTTCTTTAATCCAGTTTTTACTCTAGTGTAAATATTTTATATGAACTATATTTCATCCGAAGTCATGTTTTAACTCCACAATGTTACTAGAATTTAACCTTTTCTCTTCCTGATACTCTAAAAGAAGAATCACCAAGGATTCCCCCCTTTTTTTTTTAATTTTTATTTATTTCTAGGAGAGAGAGAGAGAGAGAGAGACAGCCTGAGCAGGGGAGGGTCAGAGAGAGAGGGAGATACAGACTCTGAAATAGGCTCCAGGCTCTGAGCTGGCAGTCAGCACAGAGCCCGACGCGGGGCTCGAACCCACGAACCGCGAGATCATGACCTAAGTGAAAGTCGGACGCTTAACTGACTAAGCCACCCAGGCGCACCTCTTCCTGATATTCTAAAGCATAAACTACATGATTCTTTTTAGAAGGCATTACTTTGGGGGTTAGACTTAAGAGAAATTTACAAATGATTTGTGCAACACTTGTTTAATAATTTTGAATCATTTCCTAATTAATCTTTTATCAAGAATTCATCTCTTAATAAATAAACAAACACACTTTAAAAAGGAGGAGTGCCTGGATGGCTCAGTCAGTTATTGTCCGACTCTTGGTTTCGGCTCAAGTCATGATTTCACAGTTGGTGAGTTTAAACCCCATGTTGGGCTCTGTGCTGACAGTGTGGAGTCTGCTTGGGATTCTCTTTCCCTCTCTCTCTGCCCCTCTCCTGTTCTCTCTTTCTCTCTCAAAATAAATTAATAAAATAAGAATTCATAAATGGGTTTTAAAAGCATAAATACATAAAGTAACATGACCATTTTTGAAGAGTATTTTCACACTAATTTCTATCACTCATACATTAAACTAGCTTTTTTTTTTTCTATCCCAGAGTCCTCCCAAGTGAGAGTTTACAGATGCTGACTTTAGCATTAAAGACTATAATTTGCTAACCAATATTAAGGATTTCTGATGACATCAGTTCTTTGGAAAGAAAGTGCAACATATTGAGACCAGATAATAGTAGACTTAAAACTAAAGTTATTTTTAGAAATAGTTACACAATAATAATGCTGCTTTGTTTTGGGCCAATTTGTCTTAACTATGAGAAAGAGAAAAAGTTTAAGACCCAAAGTTCACAAATGTGGATCTTTCACCCTGATTGCTCCCTTCCATATAACAGAGGTCATGATTTGGCTCTTCTGGATTCATATCTTGAGGCTGCTTTACCTGACTTTGAGATCTTGAGTAAGTCATATTAAGCCTCCGGGCTTCAAATTTCTCATCCCCCAAAGGAGAGATTCGGACTACATTTTTAGTACTCTTTATGAACCGCTTAAGCTGAAAAATTCTGGGGATATTTTTCATATTCATTATATATCAGCTCTTTCAGCATTTGCATAGATTTTTGAAGATGGATTGCATTTGTACTTTGAAAAAAGAGAAGAAAATTTGCAATGTGTTTTCAGTTTCTCCAGAATTAGCTGCTATAAGAACATGAAGAATTAAATGAGAGAATATTATTGAGATAACTATGCTGCAGGAGTTTAGTTGGATGCATTTTATTCAGGCAGATTTCTCATTTCTGAGTCAAACCTGACAAAAGGGTAGTTGCTCTCTGAGAATGGGGATGAGCTGCTTTTGTTTTAAGATTCAGGTCATTTTTTGTGATTCTGATGACCTTCACAAATATCTTAAAGTGCCTATCTTGTTTATTATCTTCAATATGCATGTATTTTACTACTAAATTCTTTTTATAGACTTCACAAAAATGCCCCAGTGATGTGATTAGTCACCCAATGAAAACCTACTGCCTCCAAGCTAGTCTAGGCATCTGCTCACAAGGAAGATTTCTTCAATGTTCAAAATAAATCTTTTCAGTCACTTTATGGTAGCTTTGATGTGCTCCATATGGCTTAAATATGTAGAATTTAGGTGTGACATGTTGTTTTTCCATGGTGGTTTTTCACAACAGTTTTTATTTGGACATGTTCATTGGTTACATTTTTAATCATATAATTCCCAATTCATCCTTGCTTATGTATAATTCCAAGTTCATAAAAATAAAAGTTTTATCTAAGCAGTAACAGTCTGTATTTATAGTCTGCTTAAATAGATTATAAATACTTTTGGGTGGTGAACATTATTGCTTTTCTTCATAATTAATCCTTAAAAGGTCAGAAGTAGTAATTTATTATGATAGCCATCATGTACTTTTCAGATATAATTTTCCCAATTATATAGGACTTTTCCCAAGTGTTTCATTATGAGGTAATTCATGCTATAGGATCCTAATATTGCTAAGCTAGCACAATTCCCTTGGAAAGTTCTGTGGACTAGAAAATAATTCAGTTTTATTTTACATTGTATGGAGTGTTATTTTTTGGAAAAGTAAAACTGATGGATATTTTAAGTAGGATAATTTAAGTTAGAAGTCATTTTAATATATTTTGATTTTATAAAAATAATAAAATCATGGAAATCAAAGTGTTACCTGATAAATTATCTTTTTTTTTCCTGCTATGCTCAAAGGCAGCTGTGATCTATATTTAATGTTAAGTATTTGTTCATTCATTTGAATGGATTACCTCAGTCCAGGTGTTTCATGAAACACTCACATGAAACTCTATTTGCTCCAAAGGATTAATATTTCAATATGAAATGCCATGCTGATTTATTTTTTTATGTAAAAAATTTTTAAATATATACTTATTTTTGAGACAGAAAGAAACTGAGCAAAAGCAGGGAGGGCCAGAGAGAGAGGGAGACAAAGAATTGGCTCTGTGCTGACAGCTCAGAGCCTGACATGGGGCTCAAACTCATGATCACAAGATCATGACCTGAGCCAAAGTTGGACACTTTACCAACTGAGCCACCCAGGTGTCCCTGCCATGCTGATTTAAATCATAGCAGAGTACTTGGGTTGAAGTGATGTGGCTTCTGGTCTCCTTTTTGCATTAAACGGCCCAAAAGGCCATGGTTTAATGTGGTTTAATGTCCTCATCCTTAGATTAAGGAAAATGATATCTGCTCTATAGAACTTACAGTGATTCTATGCCTATTACATGAGATTACATCTATGAAAGTTGTTTATAAAGCACAAGGGCAGTATCATTATTAATATTATTTCCTCTTCCTCATCATCATCATTACAAATCATTTATTCAAGAAACAGAAGTAGCTCATATTTTTCTGGCTCCTTTGTTACTAATATTGGACTTGACCCTCATGAAGTAATATAGAAAGTCTAAAATAGGAACAGTAAAGAGTGACATAATAAAAATGCTGTACCACCAATTTATTGAGGTCTTACCATGTGCCAAACATTGTGCTAAGTCCTTTATATATAAAATCACTTTCAATGTTTAAAAAATTGTTGGGACCTCAAATAATGGTAACTAATTTATTAGGGCAACGAGTAGAGAGATTTTAATGAGGGGAAATACCCAGAATATCAAAGGTGACCTTCCACACTCTTCCTTTTTTAAATTGTTATTTCATATTTGTTGTAAGAAATTTTTAGAAAGCTGCTATGGAGAGTGGGTTTGAAATGATCATTATCCACAAGAATGCAAAAGAAGGAACTACAGCTTAACTCTAGGGAAATAAGCAAATGCTATAGCTGTAAGATTTCATTCCATACATCTCTTCCTGTAAGGTTGTTAGATAGTGTGCTATTTGTCTAGATTATCCTACTTTCATTTTTCAAACATTTGTACATATATAAGGATTCTTACATTTGGAAAATCTGGGATTCTTTGTCTGAAATATCTCATCAAATTGGAGCATAGTAATTGCTATCAAATATTTATTTTCTTAACGTTTCTCAATGTGCATAATAATTTCTTGCTAAAGTTCTGTGCTTCCAGTTGTTGGTTTTGCACCATTTCTTGTCAGTTTCACACCCTAGAGCAGTGTGAAACTGACAGAGATAGAGAAATAGAGAACATTTTGACTATATACCAAAAATACATAGTGTAAAAACCCAATGCCTTAATTTAATGCATCCAGAGAAAATGTCTAAAATGACCTAATGTACCTATAGCTCAAATGCAAAAGGGAAATATATATACATATATATATACACACACACACATTTACACATATGCAGACATTCATCTATATGGTGGGTAATTTTAAGATAATTGGAACTTGTTATTGACTATACAAAGTATGTAAAAAAAAAAAGCAGTATGCCATTTATGACTAACCTTTTCACTGAAAATTGACAACTCTCCTAGGTTAATTTCACTTGACATTTCTAAATGCTTAGGTGTTTAGAAATTAGATTATTTGATTGAACAGTACACACTGAACCTTTAATCACAGAAGTATTTTTCATCATACTGAAGTTTTGAAAAATATGTCTGTGTAGTTCTTGATCTAATGGGTGAAATTGAATATTCGTTCTATTAATTTAACTAATGTTGCATAGTTTCCCACAGTAGTTATATTAATTCATTGTAGTGCTCATTTGTTTACATGTATTATGAAAATTCCCCAAAACCGTATATGTGTATATCCTTACCAGTAGTGGTATAGATTCAGAATTCATTTCAAAATACATATTGATCATTAAATAACCTTATTTTATACAGAATTAATGTTTTAAATGATAAAAATTATTAAGAATCTTTTATAAAAATTATTTATTTATATGTGAAGCCCTGTTATGTGCATCAAGGACAATAAATACCTTTCCTTTCCTCCCTAACGTCCCAGCTACAGTTTAAAGATAAGTCGTTTATGAGAATTTGGCTTAAAGGGTCAAAGCAATTATTAACCTTTTAAAAAGAGCCTCCATTTCAATATTTCTATTCTGAAAAGCACTACCTTACCTTCATCTGCTGGTCTTGAAGTGAAACTATATTTGAATAATGTTCAGTAAATATGATTTCTAATATTATAAGCATTATGCGAATCAATGTATATGAATGGCTGTGTGTTATATAAATTCTTAAAAATCAATTCCTAACATGTTTGTTAACTGTTTTCAAAGTTTATTTCCTAATGGGACAAATTATAGAGTGATTCTACCATGGAAGCCATGTCTGGAAGAATCTACATATATAAATATATTTTTTTAATGTTTTCTTATTTTTGAGATTGAGAGAGTGTGTGCAAGTGTGAGGGGCAGAGAGAGAGAGGGGATCTGCGCTGATAGCAGAGAGCCTGCTGTGGGGCTTGAATTCACAAACTGTAAGGTCATGACCTAAGCCAAAGTCAGACGATTAACCGACTGGGCCACCCAGGTGCCCCTTTATATCTAAATATTTTTTAAGTACCAATTCGATTGAACCTTTAAATGATTTTGTATAATTCGGTAGGTTTTGCTCTTTATAACTATGTTAGCATATAACCTTTTATTCAGTTTTCTGATGACTTTAAACCACTTTTTGAATTGTCACTGACAAGAATATACTGTTATAGGATATACTATTTTTTATATAGTGTATAAGCAGTGATATTTGCGAGTCCTTGATTTTACTATTATTATTTGGGCCCAAATTGATAAACAAAGAAATTTAGCCTAATTAATATTTTAAGGAAATAGATTATTTTTTAATGTAAAATATAAAATATTTTCAAAATGTATGTAAAACATAGCTGTAATTTTGAAAAGCTCAAATTCCCATGTATCTATCACTTAACTCAAAAATAAAATCTTACCTTAGATGCCCCCTACTTCTTTCTTACTGCCTAGAAGTAATTCTTTTCTAGAATTTTGTGCCAATTATTTCTTTTGCTTTTCTTTATAGCTTACCACTAAATATGAATGTCTTTAAAATATTTAGTTTTTACCTATTGTTACATAATCTTCCATTAACATAATTTTTGAGATTTCTGGTTTTTATGCGTAGCTGTAGTTTATTCAATTTTGATATTGTTTTCTATTCTTTCGTATCTCCAATTTATTTACACATTCAACTGATGATACACAGTTTGATTATCATCTTTGTTTCTTAATTTGATTTAGAAGCAGTATTGTTTTGAACATTCGCATATGCACAGTTTTCTCTAGATTATATATTTACCTTCTGTAGGGGCATAACCTTTCCAGAAAGTGGAATTTAGGTCACAAGAGATGTACGTTTCAACTTGAAATAGTAATTTTACATGTTTTGCTCATGCTGTAATCCCAGAGTAGTATAAAATGCATTGTATATAGTCAATATATACTGCATGAATGAACAAATGCCGAACTATTTTCCTAAGGTGAGGTATCACTTCATATTCTGACCAACAGCAGAGGAGCATTCCATTGTGTTACCTCCTTGGCATTGGCAATACTTGAGACTGTCTGACTTTTTAAAAATTTTGACAATCTAGTGGTTGTGAATGCTGTCTCACTGGGTATTTAATTTGCAAATCCCTGATAACTAGTGAGCTATAGCATCTTTTCATGTTTATTGGCCATTTGTGTTTCCTCTTCTGTGAAATTCCCATTCATATTCAATTACCACTTTTGAGTCATTATTTTTTTAAAAAAAATGTATTTGTAGGCAGTTATTTATATAGTATAAGTACTATACTAATCCTTTTCAGTTTCCTAGGTTGCCGGTATATTCTCAGTTTACAGCTTCAGTTTTCACTGATTTTAGTGTCTCTTGTTAAAGTTAATCCTTAACTTTAATATAATCACGTTTCTAATGCTTTTATGCTTTGTGCTTTTTGTGTTCTGTTTAAGAAGTCTTTCTTCTCTACTCCAAGGTCATCCAGATCCTAACTATATTAACCTTCTACAAGTGCTGTACTTTAGCTTTAAATCTTTCATCTACCTGGAATTGTTTTTATACATTGAATTTTATGCAGTTTTCTTTCTTCCATATAAATACCCAATTATTCCAGAGTCATGTAGTGATGTATTTTCTTCTCCCCACAGGTTTTCAGTACCCACTGTGTGAAAAGTTAAGTGTCTGTATATCCTAATTTTTTTCTAGATTCTCTATTTTGTTCCACTGGCTAATTTTCTGTCCTTATACCAGATCTGTTTTGCACTAATACTACAGGCTTCCCAAAATTCTTTCTAACTAGTTCTGCCAAACACTTTTTTTTTTCCCTTCAGGAATTTTATCTATCTCAGCCATTTGCTCTTCTGTACTACTGTTGAGTCTTCTTATCCAATACCGTCATCTACCACATTCAGTTTATCTCTTCTTTTTTGTCTTTATATAAAGCTTTAGGGCTGCCTGGTGGTTTAGTCAGTTAAGATCTGACTTTTAGTTTTGGCTCAGATCACAATCTTATGGTTCATGAATTCTAGCCCCATGTGAGGCTCAGTGCTGAGCCTGCTTGAGATTCTGTCCCTTCCTCTTACCTGCTCTTCCCCACTCATGCTTTCTCTCTCTCTCTCAAAATAAATAAATTAACTTTTAAAGAAGTCTTTATATGAAGTTGTATGCTTTTATTTAAAAATGGATGGGGGTGCCTGGGTGGCTCAATTGTTGAGAGTCCGACTTCGGCTTAGGTTGTGATCTCATGGTTCATGAGTTCAAGCCCCACATCTGGCTCACTGCTGTCGATACAGAGCCCTCTTCAGATTCTCTGTCCCTCTTGCTCTGTCCCTTCCCCATCTTGTGCTCTCTGAAAAACAAACAAAACATTTTTTAAAAAAAGGACTATATTAAAAATGCCTGAAACTTTTTTTTGTTAGATGCTTTTTATATAATCTTATCATCTTACAAATAGTATTTGTTTTATGTTGTCTATTCTTTATACTTTGTACTTTTTTTTTGTTTTATGCTGAGAAGAACTGGTAATTTAAACAAATTGGTAATTTAAATAGGAATGGTCAAAGTGTACATTCTTGCTTTTATTACTTTTTATTTTAAATGTTTTAATACTCAGTATTTTTTAGTTTTATTGAGGTAAAATCGACAAATAAAATTGCAATATATTTAAAGTACACAGTGTGATGATTTGATATATATTGTGAAAGGATTCACATGATCAAGTTAATTGACACATTAATCACCTCATGTTTATCTTCTTTTGGGTGGAGGGAGAACACTTAAGTTCTACTCTCAGAAAAATTCAGTTATGCAATATAGTATTACCAACTATAGTGACCCTCTTGACATTAAATTATTACTCTTGGTTGAATGTTTGTATCCTTTTAGCAACCTTTCCTTATTTCCTCCTACATCAGCCCCTGTCAATCACGATTCTACTCTCGGTTTCTAGGAGTCTGGCTTTTATTTTTCTAGATTCCATGTGTAAGCGATACCATGCAGTATTTATCTTTCTCTGTCTAGATTTTTTTCCTTAGCATAGTGCCCTAATGCTGTGAGATTCATCCATGTTGTTACAAATAGGATTTCCTTCATTTATAAGGCTGAATAATATTCCATTTATCTAGCTCTGTCTCTAATTTCTCTAGAAAGAGGCAGATCTAGAGATAGATATAGGTGTCACAAACCTTTGTGATTTTCCAAGCCACTATCTTTTTTCTTAGTCTCCCAGTGGTTGAGGGCATGCCAAAACTTGTTGGTGCTTCAGAGGAGAATTGCAGTCAGCACAGAGATGCAGGCCTGTTCAATGTGGGTGTTTTCTCAATTGTCCAATGTGTAGGGGTCACTCAGCTAGTTTCTGGATTTCCTTCAGAGGATATTGCTCTTTGTATAGCTGTACAGTCGGTGCATCTGTGGAAGGGAGGAAATTCAGGAGCCTCGTATGTCATCATTTTGGTCCAGACACCCATTTTCTGGTAGTTGTAAAGGGGCAGAAGAAAGCAAGTCCTGTAGAAGTGCTTTTGCCTTTATTCCTGATCATACAGGGAATACTTTTAAATTTTAACAGGAAATATGAGATTTTTTCATATAGATCCTAAAAATTATTATGAAATTTCCCTTTTATTACTGGTATGCTAACATACTTTATTATAAATGATATTATATCTTATTAACTACTTTTTGTGTTTATTAAAATGATCATATGGTTTTAATTTTATTATATATGTGTATATGTAATTAATTTTCTAATTAAATGAACTATGAGTTCTATGTAAATGTGCCTAGCTCATAATATTTAACTTTTAATCCACTGCTGAATTCAGTGAGCTAGTACATTTTATTTTTTTAATGTTTTTATTTCTTTTTGGGGGGGGCAGTGGGGCAGAGAGAGAGGGGGACAGAGTTTCTAAGGCGAGCTCTGTGTTGACAGCAGAGCCTGTTGTGGGACTTAAACTCACAAACTGTGAGATCATGACCTAAGGTGAAGTCAGACACTTAACTGACTGAGTCATCCAGGTGCCTCTAGTAAGCTAATATTTTTATGATTGTTTAATCTGTCTTCAGGAGTGAGACTAGACTAAATTTTTCTTGTGTTATCCTCATATGCTTTTGTTATAGGATATACTAGTGTCATGAGTTGAGGGGTGTACACATCTTCCTCAACTTACAATGGGGTTACATCTTGATAAACCCTTGGTAAGTTGAAAATATCATGTCAAAAATGCATTTAATATGCTTTAGCTATTGAACATCACAGTTTAGCCTAACCTACCTTAAATAGATGAAGAAAACTTAAATTAGCCTACAGTTGGGCAAAATCATCTAACACAAATCCTATTTTAGTGTTGACTATCTCATGTAATTGATTGCATACTATACCGAAAGTGGAAATCAGAGTGGTTGTATGGGTATAGGATGGTTGTAAGTTATCAGTTGTTTACCCTCGCAGTCACATAACTGACTGGGAGCTGTGGCTCTCTGCCTGTGCCCAGCATCACAAGAGAGTATCATGCTAGGTATCATTAGCCCAGAAAGAGATAAAAATTTGAACCCTAGTTCTACTGAATTCGTATTGCTTTCACACCATCATAAAGTTGAAAAGTTGTAAGTCGAACAATTGTCAGGAACAATCTATATCTTCTTTCTTCCCTCTTTGGAAGAGTTTGTGTGATCGAATTCATCTTTTTTTTTTTTTTTTTTTTAATGATTGGCAGCACCATTTAATAGCTCAACTGGTAGGGCAGAGGACTTTAAATAATTGCCAAAACTAACTTTTAAAACCAGTCTTAAAGAAACCTTTCAAGCTTTCTATTTCTTCTTTAGTGAATTTTGGCTAAGGCGTATTTTTCTAGGAATGTTCCCATTTCATTTATGTTTCCCAAATTGTGGTATAAATTTATAATTATAGCCCTTAATAATTGGTTTAAATCATTGACACATCTCTTAAGTATGTTGTTCTTTTTTAGTACCATCATTAATATCTTGGTATTCTTTCATAATGTATTGAAACTTTTTTCATCACATACTTTTTCATCTCTAGTAATTCTTTTTTGCCTCAAAGTCTATTTATTCTGATAATAATATAATTACCAGAAGAGTTTTTTAGTATTTTCTTCTATCTTCTTTAAAAACCACATAGTTGAAATTCATGTTTTTATGTTTTATCTTTAATCTTTATTTTGAAACTAATCTGGAGAGTTTAGTCCATTTATGTTTGTAATAATTGGTATGCTTGGACTTCCTTTCTTCCATCTTATAATGTGCTTCCTATTCCTGTTTTGCCTTCTCCCAATTTTTTTTTTAATGTTTTTAGATAGCATGAGCTGTGCCTTCAGTTTTTTTTACATGTTTGGAAGTTTTATTTTCTAATTTGCTCTTTTAGTGATTTTTTTAATCAGATATTTTTAATAAGGTGCTTAAAGTCTAAAATTACTATCTTTACCATTATCCTGAAATATATAGTCACTCTGAAATTTACATTCTATTTTTAACCAGTATTTTCATTTCAGGTTGTTTTCTTCACACAAATTAGGTATTACTATTATTGTTTTAAATTGTCAATGTGTTTTTAGAATAACTCTTCAGAGGAGTTATCAAGTCTAAACCTGTCTTGCATGTGATGATGACCTTGGATTTACCCTCTACCAACATTGTTTCCTTGGAAACATGCTTAGTTAAGATAAACGTGGAATGTCAGCTATGTTCAATACTATTTATTATGGAGAACACTCCTTATTGGGATTAAGAAGACTATTAGCTGACATACAAATCCAAGGGCCCATGTGATCGATCACAAGCATATGAAAAATCTGTCAGAGAAAACATAGCCTCAGCTTACCTGGCTGATTCCCTCATAACTGAGTGTACATCTTGTAGAGACTTGGAAAATACACTCACAATTACAACATGTGATTTCCTTACTGTCTGAGGGTTCTTTGTGTCTGAGTAGCCTGCATTCACTTGTGGGATCTCATTTCTTACAACTGAATTGAGTATAATATTAATGGGAAACAGTGCCTGGACCACCATAAGAGCTTCCATTGAAGATGGATTTGATACTGTCATGCAGACATGCTATGTTTCTTCTGCTGTATCTTTCTAAGTAAACCTGGTGGCAGTTAAAACCTTTTGTTTGAAAGTCAGTCTGAACCGAAACCACTACTGGTTACACAAAGTGAGCACTGCAGCCCACAGTTTACCATTAGCTTAGTTCATTCTTCTTCTGGAAGCTCAGATGTCAGTAAGCTTGTATTTCAGCCTGTATTCCATGTGCCATCATGGACTCTGGGGAAAATACAATACAACATGCCACCTCAAGGAGAGGGTGTGAAGTGTTTATAATGGATGTACAATGAAAAAGGAGGTAGAAAGCCTGCCTTTTTCATCTGAGCACAGTGAGGCCTGGAAGAGACAGAAAAAGTTAGAGGACTTGAGAGGTTCATGAATATAACCGTTGCCCCTTCTCCATTTTACCTGACTCATGGAATGGTAGTGGTAGCATTCGATGTGTAAACGGGAAAGCCAAAACAAGAGATCTTTTATTACTTTCTTTGTTCCTCTTTGAAACTTGAGGTCAGATTATGTGTAGTAGCAGTGAGATGAATCCTCTGGAGTAGGTTGTCCACTGGCAACATACAGAAGCCCAAGAAAGTGGAAGTGGTGGTGTGATGGGGTTAAGAGCAAGAGACATGCAGGAGTTCCTGGAAGCTCATGGTAAACTTGTTAGTGAGGGAGATCAGATCAGATTAAAAAAGAAAAGCAAGGTACTTTTTTTCTTTTTTTTAACACATTGAGTTGTGAGGTGTGAGTAAATCTGTAACCTTTCCACATCATTTCCCAGTTCTGTTACTGTGTATGATTGATTATCTTTAAAATGAAAACAGAGATTTATAAAGAAACAATATACAGAAGCATTCATTTAAAAGCCAGGCATTCATGATCCTCAATGTTTATTTTGATGATGTAGTGTGTAAAGAAATATAAAAGTACCTTTAAGTATAACTCAATGTAAAGATGTTAGACTCATTCTATAATGGAAGAAATATATATTTATCTTATGATCATAAATTGAGGGTTCAAAACAAGTGAAGCTAAAAGACTCATTATTTTAGAGTTAACATTCTGTGGAAGAATAAAATTTGATGATAGATAAATGCATTCTACGTTAAATAACAATACCCTTTGTGTTAGTAAAGACCGTTCTTTAGATATGCTTACATTTCATATCATACTCTATTTAAAATATTGCTAGAATAATGAAGTCTCATCAATTCAGCCTTTACTAATTAAGACATTATGAATGTCACTGGTTCAAGAGACCATAAACACTAGGCTACCTATCAAGAAACCTATTTGCCAAGTAATTTAATAACAAAAGTCTGCAAATGACAATATTCATCTGTGCAATGAAAAGTTGCTCTCAAAGATTTTGATACATTTATGCAAATAATAACAAATGACAAATTAAACATTAACAAAACCTAGTAAGCTTCCTTTTGGAAGCAGTATGTTAACTAGAAGTTCTGAATATTTGTGAAAATTAAGTTTATTACTTAATGTAAACAAAGATTTGGTTGTGCCTGTTTCACTTGGACGTTTCCTTAATCTGAATTCATCTTTACCATGGTTTTATACTACGTACCTGGGGAAAATTTTAAATTTTTGTGTGATTTTTTTCCCCATAAACATCATATGGTTTTACACATTAATTAACTCAAATCTCACAGCTTATTTCTTTTTTGGGCATGTGAACCATTTGAAAATGAATGGAAAATGTAAGTGACTTGAAGTAAATTGGTAAATGAGTTTTCATGAAAATACTTGCGCGCATAAGAGACAATATGGTAACTGATTGTGTTTTACTCTGTTCTTCTGGGTCAGGTTTCATAATCACAGAGGCCTACTTCAGTTCAGTTGGACTAATAGCTAGTGAACACACCCCTGATCTGGTACTGAGCTGGCCCCTGGGCCTGCAGAGATGACAGAGGCACCCTTGAGTCACTGACTATGGGAATGGGGGTGGGAGACACATATAGCTAATGTCAGCCTAATGTGGAGAGCTAGGAGAAAAATCCTTACCAGAGTCCATGACCACACAAATAAAGGTCTTAGATGCATTTGATTTAATAAAATACTTAGATTGTAAAGATTCCCAAGTTTGATTAGATTAGTTTTAAAACATAATGTGAGACAGAACAAGCAACTAATTCCTAAGGTTTCATGGAAAGTGACAGTGTGGTTAGAATTGGTTCTCACCGTCTAGTATAAATTTTCCTTAGATTATTTTTCCTTTAAGGTTTATCATAAGGTTTTCAGTTACATGAGCATTGTTTGCTTTTTCTAATTACAAAAAGAATACATACTCTTAAAAAATGAAAAACACAAAATAAACAAAAATCACCTGTAGTCCTGCCATCCTGATATAGCCGTTGGCAACATCCTGAATCATATCATATATCTTTTCTGGTATGGGAGGGGTGGGGAATTCATGCCCTTTATTCACATTTTTACTAGAGGTCTTACTTTTTTTTTTTCTTACTGATTTATAAGCGTTCATTATTTTGTTGGACATATTTGAAATCTAATTTTACAGCTTGTCATTTGTATTCTAATTTACTTATATTTAAAATTTATATTATAAGATTAAAATTTATATTTAACATATAAGTATGTTAAATTTCTTAAAAACATATAAATCTTTTTTTGACGGATTGAATTCTATCTCTGGTATTATATTTCACCACTGCATGGTCACATGAATATTTACCCACATATTGTTCTAGTCTTATTATTATTTTACATTTGAAGGTTTAAATCATATAGAATTTAATTTCACTTTGGGTTTGAATTTGATTTCTCTTTTTTTACTTAAGTACCATTGTTTAAGTTATCTTTAGTTTTTCATTGATCTTAAATGTTACCTTTATCATATAATTTTATAGGATTGATTATATTTGGGAGCTTCCAATTATTTTTCTTTGATCTTTTGTCTGCTATCACACATTTTCAAATTATTATATTTAGTTTCACTTTTTTGGATTAGTTAATACAAGTATCATCTAAAATGCCTTGGAGTTAAGAAGATTTGTATTTTAAGTCTACAAGATCTGCTTTAATCTACATTATCGTTTGTTTTGTCTTGGTTAAAACTTAATAACACAAAGTTTAACACAATTACTGGTTTTTGTTTGTATGTTTAGCTTTTCTCCCTATTCTTGTGTGCATGATATTTCATGTTGGTTGTGTTGCCAGATCAGAGAAATTCTCAAAATAGTGAAGATGTTTATTTATGTCTTATTAAGATTTACATTTTCTGTAATTGCTTCATAGTAATTGGAGCAAAATACTCTAATATAGCAAAGGAAAGACTTACTCAAATCTACTTGGGTTGTAAATTCTAGAAATTCAACTCATGTAGTTGAAGAAAGAAGGGAACTTACTGTCTGTGATAACAGGAGGAGTTAGAGAGAATGCACAGCTGGCTCTAGAGTTTCAAATAATGTTAGCACCCATGTCACAGTAATGCTTGTGAATGCTGGCTTTATTCTAGAACAAGGTCTTTCCATAAGGAAAAAGTCAGTCATTAGCAGACTCAAACTCTTTTTCTGTTTAACATCCCCAGTAAAAAAGATGATTTCCCTCCCTAAACAGCCGTATATCAATGCTAAGAAATTCTCATTAGACTTTTCTGGATTAGATGAACTAATTGTTAAGGACTGGGAATAGGCTAACCTAAGTAGCCAATCTGGGTAAGATTGTCCTCTCTGTGGTAATAGACAGGTATCAATGACATGTACAAAGACTTGACCTGGAAAAGGGAACTCTCCTAAGTGACCTGAAAGCTCTCCAACAGAGATGGCAAAATATATACTCATAAGTAAGGTAGATTTACCATGAATCCAGTGAAACCTTGGCTTCCGAGCCTTATTGGCCCCTTCCAGAACTCTGGGACAGACTTTCAATGTGTTCACAAGATTATATATTTTGTGGATATTTTAATCATGTTCAGCTGAGAACATGGTCTTCTTCAGCTCCAAATTCCCCTCCACCACATTGTCCTGTGTGACATGTGACATTGGAGTGGCCATGGCATGTTTGAAACCTAGGCAAGGAGGAGTCCAGTTGGGAATTCTCTAGTTTCAGTTTAGGGGAATTTTTTTATGTGGTTTTTAGTCACTTTCTTGCATAACTAAATTATTATTAGCTATGCTGGTACAACAGTGATTTCAGGAAATATAATGTCCCTTGGGCCAAATTACTCTGTTGAACAATATTGCATGATGATATCTTTTAGCAAGAAACTACATGTAAAATAGGAGAGAAAGAAAGCTTTAAATATACAGAGCCAGAAGCTGGTTGGTAGAAAAGTCTTTTGAAGTGCAAAATTTTAAGTGGAAGATTTGGTTCTCACTCTATATGTGTATATTAAGCATATATACACATGTATACACATTATTCAGTAATGCAGCATATGTGACTTTAAACATATACAACTTTTATAAATTATTAGTAGTAAAAAGAACTAGTTTCAATCAATCATGCTAGACAACGCATCTTTTTTTATCTATAGAAAATATTTCATAATTGTTGACACATGAAGAAGTAATCAATCTATAAATACAGCCAAAAAATGTAGTTAAAAAGTATTAAGATGTGTATCAGGCATTTAGTTAGCACAAATGTATCTTTCCTGGATATTGTAGTATTTATAGTATTTGTCAGCTTTTTAAATTTTGTTTTTTGTTGTTGTTGCTGTCATTTCTCTTCCCAATCTAACTAAACATTTACTTTCATAGTTAATTTTGTACTTGTAATTTTAGATTCCTTTTCTTAAAGAGAATCTCCAACTTTGTATAAGCTTCTATAGCCACAAAAGTTGGATTTGCTCCCAGTCATAGCTACAACACTCCACCATGGCGGGTATGATTTAAAATGATAAGAACTTAAAAGATGCTGCAGATATACAATGTCCCATGCCCTATCCTTTCATCACCCTCATGATTATTTTTGTGACCATAATGAGATATAGGACATGCTTTGGCAAAAGTTGAAGCAGACAGCCTTTTCATATAATAGTGGATACAGTTCCTTTCAAATCTATGTCAGTTTACACCATTTCCCTATCCATTCTCTCTGTCTCACTCTCTCTCTCTCTACACACACACACACACACACACACAAACACATGCCCTGTATCTGTTTATCTATAGTAGCAGAATGAGATAGAAATTATGTCCTTAGACAGAGGATAATATTTAAGGAAAAATCTAAAGAAGCTTGGTGGTTGTTTTATCTGAAGTTTAAGCTTCAAACTTTGAAAAGAGTCTTTTAACTGCATTCACTTAACAGAAGCTGAAAATGAAAACTTTCTTGCTTTGAAGAAATGGGTAAAAGGCCACTTGGAAATAATAGGAACATTTCGACTTTTAGTCTATTTTTAATATTAACTTTGAGGGCCTAAAACCAACAAATCACCCCAAAACTTAATAGCTTAATGTACAGCAGTGATTTAATTATATGTCAGAGATTCTGAGTCCGTAACTCAGGAAAACTTTAGTCAGGCAGTTTGGACTCGTGGGCTGGCATGTGGTTGCAGTTAGGCAGTAGCTGGAGAGCTGGAACAAGTGGAGACTAGCTGGGCATCTCTCTCTGTCCGTCAGGGTAGTGTCAGGGGTTCCCTATGTGGTCTCTCCATGACGGCTAGTTTGGGCTTCCTGTCTGTATGGTGGCCTGAGGGGAATCTCACTATTTACATGGTAGCTCAGAGGGCCACCTATTATTATTTCAGCTTTTGTCTCCCCCGCATCACCTTTTGTGACCTATCCTTGGAAAGATATTCTCTGTCACTTCCACCACATTTGATTGGGTTGAAAGCAAATCATAAACTCACCCATAATCAAAAGGTAGGAAATAGGCTCCACCTTCTGATGAAGGAATATGGAACTTCTAGAAAAACATGTGGAAGAGGAGACAAGAGACATCTTTGGAATGTACAATTTGCTACACAATTTTTGAGTAAATTAGATATATAATGTTATAGTCAATATTTTGATGTAGTGAACATAATATAACTCAAGAATTTTTATAATGCTCTTGAAGTATTTTCTTAAGGAAATATGGAGACTATCTACAGTACCTAGTAATAGAACTTTGACATAAAATGGAAGAGGGATCAGGATTACACAAAGATTTATAAGTGTATATGGTTTATTGAAAACAGGTTCTTTTCATAACTGAGATTTCAAGAATGGAAAAGTATGACCTACTCAATTGTTAAAATTATTATCCAAGCCAAAATTATGGTTTCAGAATGCCTATATTCATACCTCAAACTTCTTTCGTGGTGTGTTAGCACTAGGGCATGAACTGGTAGAGTTTTTTAATTAATTCAGTAAAGGTAAAAGAAAATAATGACTGAGGTCTTCAAATGTAACCCCTAAAAAACAAGAAGATAAACATATTCACAAACACAGCCCACTGAATTTAGCAAAATCATGTGTTTATTTTATTGATTGATTGATGGATTGATTGATAGGATTGATGTGGTCTTAGGCAAAAATTTTGAGGTGGCTTTGTCATGCCTTGCATTGTGTTGTATAGCTATTATGGGCGATGGAGTTCAATAATTAAAAAAAAAACAAAATACAGGCATGAATTATTTGAATGTGCATACCACTCCAACTTTTTTTTAAAAGTTCTTTTTTTAAGTTATTTATTTATTTGTTTTGTTTTTATATTTTATTTATTTTTGAGAGAGAGCACAAACAGGGAAGAGGCAGAGACAAAGGGGAACAGAGGATCTGAAGAGGGTTCTGTGCTGACAAGCTGACAACAGTGAGCCCAATGTGGAGCTGCAGTTCACAAGTCATGAGATCATGACCTGAGCCAAAGTCAGATGCTCAACCAACTGAGCCCCACCCAGGTGCCCGTTCAGTCATTCACTCATTCATTCATTCATTCATTCGATCAATCAGTCATTTATTTATATATCTGTTTATTTACTTATGTATTTACTTACTTAACTCATTTATTTTAGTAACTTCTACACCCACTGTGGGACTCAAATTCATGACTCTGAGATCGAGTTGTATGCTTTTCTGATTGCACCAGCCAGGCACCCCACCACTTCAACATTTTTAGTGAAAGCCAGAATAAAAGCAAAACTTAATAGCAATTAACTCATTATTTACCCATCACAAACTAAAAGAGGATTTTATATATATCAAGTTCAGTTTAGTATTTTAGCTCATAGGAGGAAAATATATTGTTCATGTGTTCTAGCTTTCATGATATCTAACTGTAATAGGCTCTGAACTACATCATTTTAGAATATTTTAGGCACAGGAAATACCTTAATGTATATTCTTAACTCGAGGAGCCAGCTCTAAATGTAATTTTGGTCCCCAGTGCTTTCTCAGTAGGTCTCCCTGTTTAGAGCTACCTGCAGTCTTCATGTAAACACTCTTCTAAAAATTATGATTGTGAAGAACTCTGTGGTTGTTTACTCTGTATATGACATTTTAGATTTAGATAAATAAAGAAGAGTAAACACTTAGAAATCAGAGGTGGAGTAGGGATTCCAGGATTATCAGTGGTCAGAAATGAGACATGAATTTGGAAGTTATCAACTACAGTGTGGGATATGGCTAGTCTGGTAGAGGGAATCAATTGGTATATAAGAAGTGTGGGGATTTGGTGTAAGATTATTTGCCTTAATGGTTTGAATGTGTGTATGTATTAATTATGTCAGCAGTGACAATGAGGATGTGGCTGTGCATGGTTTGGGGCAGTAGGTATGAGTAGGAAAGTTGTAACAAGTTTTGGATATGAAGAAAACTATCAGCATTAAACCATTTCTACATTCACAGAGCTCTCTTTTCTAAGAATAAGAAGGTTTAAGGTTTTTGGGAGATCATAGGTGTTCTACAGTTCAGTCTTTGTAGGGGTGATATTCCTCGCTGTTACCTTATGTGTTTAACAGCAAAGATTTTGACCCCAAAGCCTTTCCTTGTATACCACAATACTTGCCCTAAATCTCTACCTAACCTACCTCATTTGTTAAAAAGATATCATTGCGTGAATGAAAATAAAACAGCCTTCTAGGTTCAAATCTCATGTCTACCATTTACTTACTGAATATCCTTCAGTAAGTCATATAAAAGTTTGCCTAAGTTTCCTTAGATGTAAAATGGTAATAACAAAAATCCTTACTCTATGAGGTCGTCCTGGAATTATCTGAGATAATGTTACTAAAGTAACACAGTTGACACATATGCTCAATAAATATTAATTGCATCAATATTGTTATTATTTTTATTTGAGACCCTCAACTTATCCCTGCACACTTTGGCCCCTTCTCCTTTGCTTTGGATTTTCTAAGTTCAGTCCTCATCAGGCTTGTTTGATTAGCCATGGCTCCCTGAAGGGCAGAGTAAACTAACTTGTCAGTTTGCTTGACTTTCCGTATTTAATGTGTTCATCACTCTGGAAAAGTATGGATAGCAAAGTCTGACTTCATCTTCTGATGGAAATGAGGACTGTATTATTGGACAATGGAGAAAATATGATAGTTGTTATAAAGTGGCAAAGAACTTGCCTGGATCATGTTAGTGTTCTAACATGTTGTGGAGGAGAACTTGTCAGTGAAGAAATGGATATTTAGCTGAAGATATTTCTAAGATAAGTGTTGAGGAGTAACTTCATTACTCCTGACTGCTTAAAGTAAAATAGAAGAAGGGATAAATAAATTGAAAGTGGAACTGTTCAGCAAAAAGGAACCAGAACTTAAAGATTTGGAAAATTTTCAGCCTGTCCATATTGCAAAAAATGAGAAAATGTGTTTGGGAGAAAGCACTAAGGGTGTGGCTCACTGATCATTTGATAAAGAGATTAGTGTGGATTTGAAAAATGTATATAATCAGTTATTTCAACAGAGCCCAGGAATGAGATATGATTATACCAGTAAAGACACTGCCAAGTTGAACTAAAGGAGGGAGAGAACACAGGATGAAAAAAGGGAAGGCTGTGGAACTTTTAGATCCTGCAGAACCAGACCTTAGAGCTGTTTGACTGTGAATGTGCACTATTCTTCAAGAAAATGACCCCAAAGGCAGTTCAGAGATCATCAGGGCTCCCTCCTCAGTTTAAAAGGGAAAGTGTCACCTCAGTCACAACAGTCCAGACAGGGGCCACCTGGCAGAGCCTCCAAGGACAGACAGTTCCTACCCACCAGAGCTGTAGGGAACCAGGAGTGGGGGATTGCATTTTCCACCCCAGTGGGTCCTGAAGGTGAGTCTGCTGTCCCAGTAAATCTTCAAGGAAGAGCATCAAACCAAAGAGGATCATTCTCAAGCCTTAATATCTAATGGTATTTACCTTGTTAGGTTTGGGATTTGCCTTGGATCCATCACCTTTCTTTCTTTCCCATTACTCCTTTTGGAATGGAAATGTCTATTCATGCCTATTCCATCGTTATATTTTGGAAGCCCATAATTTGTCTGGTTTCACAGGTTTGTAGCTGGAAAGAAACTTCGCCATGGAGTGAATCATGCTTCTAATACCCATACCTGATTTAGATATTTAAGTGAGACTTTGGACTTTAGACTTTGTAGTTGATGCTGGAATTAATAAAGTTTTGGGGGGCTGTTGGGATGGAATGAATGTATTTTACATGCAAGGACATGAGTTTGGAAAGGTCAGCGCAGAAGCCCTAACCTCAGAGGTGATGGAATTTGGAGGTGGGACCTTTGGGAGGTATTAAAAGTTTTATTTCTGCAAACTGATTTTATCAGTATTTTATCTTTGAAGTGTATCCACACTTGATACATGTAATGGCAGTTATTATGTTCTGTGTAGTATTCCAGATGAGCATACAACAATTTACATATGTATTCTTTTGTTGATGAACATTTAAATTATTCCCATTTTCCATTTGTTCACTATTATAAGGAATGTGGCAATGTGAATTCTTATACATGTCTCCTTTTGCACATAGGCAAGTTTTTATCAGGCAGACCCATTATTAGGTGAGAAATTAATTGAATAGGTCTTAGACAGCATATGGAATAAATGAGTATTATAGAATAGATAATGTTAGAGTATAATATATATACTCTCTCTATATAGAGAGTATGTCCATATATATATATATATCTCCATATGTATATATCCGTAATATATAATTGCATCCACACATCAAGATCTTATCTCCCCCTGAGAAATCTGAGCACAATTAAAATGCTGGTGGAAATAAGCCATTAAAGATAAAAAAGAATTTATTTACAGATGTATGGGGTAGGGGATGTGGAGAAAGAAGCAAATCTCTTCTAGTAAGATACGTGAAAAGGAAATAAAGGTTTAGATGATGGTACATTTGTAGGTAGGGGAGCAGAATGTTTAGGGAGTTTCCTTTTGACATATTCTGTTTTCTCTATGAAGTAAAGTAAGTGATTATATGCTAGGGACTAAGGTGCTGATAGAGTAGATTTCTTGAGGAAAATGGAAACGTTTTGAAGTTGTTACTGGAAAGAATAGAAGATATACGGATTAAAGGAATGTAAAAGTTTATTACAGAGTGTTGAAAGTTAAGGATTGATGACTAGGAATTCTAGTACAATCAGTAGGAGAAAGAATGAGTTTTTTCCGTTAGCATTTAGCAACTCAAGAGTCAAGAATGTAGATAGTTGGATCAACCTAAGATTTGAGTTTTTCTGGGCAAAATGACCAAAGATAGTGGAGATGACAGTGTTAATGAAAGAATGGTGGAATTAAAGGGGGATTAAGAACCAATTAATAGATAGGGAGAAAACAGAAAGAGAAAGGAAGAGAATGAAGGTCTGTGTCAGAGGCCAGCAACCTACGACCTGTGGGCCAAACCTGACTTTTGTATATAAATCTTTACTAGAACACAGACCCATCCATTTACTCATTATTGATTGCTATTTGTCTTCCATTGCTACTTTTGTGCTGCAATGGCAGAGTTGAATAATTATGAGAGTAGATCTGCAAAACTTAAAATATTTGCTATCTGTTTCTTTTTACACAAACTTTGCTAAACCCTGGTCTATTCCACTTTCCACTTTCTTCATTTCACTCACTGAGGTTGAAGAACAACCATAATGTCAAATGGAGGGGAGGATGGGAAGATGAGGTAAAAGAGGGAGAGTGACACAGTTTCCAGGGGTCACCAAGTCCAGGGCAATCTTGGGGGAGTGGATAGGTGAGGTGAAATTGGGTCTTTGACATTTGTCAACTTTTTCCTCAAATAAAGGACTTGAGACTATCAAATGGGTTGCCCATATGGATGTTGAAATCAAATAGGATGATGACAGGCTTGGAGATGAGCAGAAAGATGGTGTGCCAACATCAAAGTCCTGGAAACAAACAAACAAATGTTTGGTAAAGCTTTAGGTGTCAGAAACAACGAAGGATAAAAGTAAGTATGGCCCATTCATATGAACTTTCAAGAAACAGTGGGAGGTCATGATCTGAAGTTGGAATTGAGGAACAAGGATGGCAGCCCTGTTCTAACCCCAAGAGAGTGAGCAGTGTTGATTGAGAGGGTTCCCAGGGAGTGATGTCTTCAAAGGAGAAATTTGGAGGCAAGAGATGGAGAAAGCTTTTAGGACAGAGATTGAAGATAGTAAGAGTTTCTTTCTTTCTTTCTTTCTTTCTTTCTTGCTTGCTTTTCTTTCTTTTCTTTCTTTCTTTCTTTCTTTCTTTCTTTCTTTCTTTCTTTCTTTCTTTCTTTCTTTCTTTCTCTTTCCTTCCTTCCTTCCTTCCTTCCTTCCTTCCTTCCTTCCTTCCTTCCTTCCTTCCTTCTTTCTTTTTTCCCTCCACTATTGAATGGGAACTTTGGAAAGAAAATAGAACAATAGAATGATTTTAGAGTGAAGTAAACATTGTGGATTTGGGTCAGAGAAAGGGAACAGGGTAGTACAGACATGAGAGTAAAGGGAGGAATAGGTGACAGGAGGTGCTCCCCTTTTGAAGGTGGGCAAGGTCTTAGTGGATAAGAAATTTTAGGCTTCCTCAGAGTGCCTTTGGCCCTGGCATCTACTCACTCACTAGTCATTAACTCTACCACATGGCTGCTTAGGTCAGAAACCTCAGTCATTTCCATTTTTACTTTCTGCATTTCTCTCCATTCCTTAACATTTCCCCTGGATTTGCTGCTATCCAGCCTCTCTCCTTCAGTCTAGTCCCACAGACTCGTTTCCCCTTCCAAAATGAAAAAAACAAAACAAAACTAACTTTTTTTTGTAACTATCTTTTTCTTATTATACAAGCCATATATGCTTACTCTAATGTTAATTCAGGTGATACAAAAGACATAATAAAGAATATAAAATTATCTCAAATCCAACAGCCTAGAGATGGCTACTGTTAACATTTTGCTATATGTCTTCACAGACTTCCTTTACACAGAGATACATTTTCTTAAAGTTTAGTTGGACCGTATTGTATGTGCTCTCTTAAAAGATATTATTTTCTAATAAAGTATCATGAAAAATTTTTTTAAGTTTATTTATCTATTTTGAGAGAGAGAGAAAGAGCATATATGAGGGAGGGTTGGAGAGAGGGAGAGAGAAAGAGGAGCCCCAAGATTCACTGACAGTGTGGAGCCTGACTCAGGGCTCCATCTCACCAACCATGAGATCATGACCTGACCGAAATCGAGTCAGAGGTTTAACTGACTGAGCCACTCAGGCACCACACGTGGAGATTTTTCTATCAATAAATTCTATCTAAACCATTTTTCAATCCTTAGCATTCTGTTATATGGATTTACTATAATTTATTATCCAATTCCCATATTGTTGGATAGGGTTTATATTTCTTTGCTACTATTTATAACAATATAATGAACATCCTTAAGTGAATAAGTTTCATAAAACAAAAATCTGATCATTTCATACTTGAAATTCTTCAGTGGCTCTCTAGCTGATGACCTTCAGGATTAAACCTATTTGCTCAGCTTGACAAAAGAGGTCATTTGCAATCTGGTTGAGTCCTGTTTCCTTTCCATTCTGGTTTTACAGTACAGCCCTGCCTGTGCCACTCTGGTCAGGAGCCCTATCTGGATATCCTCAAAATGCCTCCATCACAGTGTAGTATCAATGTGTGTTGACCTGTTGATCTTCTCAGCTGTATTGTACACTCCCTGAGGTACAGTATTTGATCTTCTAGGAAGAGTTACACGTAGACACTTAGTACTTGTTTGCATGGAAGATTGAATGATGGCACACATGCCTGTGTATTTTCTCCCTTAGTTCTCATTCCTCTTTACTGTAGGTGTTATATGATTATTCTCTTTTCTTTGTCACAGTTTATGTTTTCTTTTGACCTCAAATTCATTCATTCATCTGTTTATTTCAATTCAAAAAACTAAGTGAATACTTACTATGTGTCAGTTACTGTTATAGGTGCTGAGAAGTACCCATTCACCTATAGTGAATGAGATTTGGTCTAGGTCTAGCCAGATGGAGGGGTTGGGAAGAATGCGGGGCAGGAACCCGATGCAGGGTTGAATCCTCCGGACCCCACCCATTTACCTCTTAATGGTTTCACACCCTCTTAAACTCTCTTTTCAATTTTTTTTTCAACTTTCCCTTACAATACTATAGGTCTCCTGCTGGTATTTAGCCTTAGATAGAGTTTACCACCCACTTTGGGATGCATTCCCAAGCAACTCCCTACTGGGAAGACCCTGGCTGCACGCAGGGGTCTAGATAAATTAGAACCTCCTCTAGTGAGGAGACAGATGATAAATAAGGTAAATAAATGACATGTATCCTCTATTAGAGAGTGATAAGTTCTAAGAAGACAAAAAATGAAGAGGGGAAGGGAGTTTTGAAGGGCCTGTGTGTTGCCAGGGCTGGGGGTGTTGATATTTGAATCAGCATGGGAAGGAGAGCCTGTCTCTTTAAGAAACGAGAGAGCAATTCAGCAGCATCTGGGGAAGAGCATTCTGGGCTGAGGAAGGTGCTGGTACAAAGGCCCCAAGGAGAGAACATGCTGAACATGTTTGAGGAAGAACAGGGAGGCCAGTGTTCCAGTTTCAGGAAGCACTAGAGGGAGACTAGATGAGATGAGAGTGGGGATAGCAAACCAGGTGGCATTGACATGGTGAGAGTTTTGGTACTTGTCCTGACTGAAGGGAGAAGCTACTGGGGGAAGTGGTGGTATAATATGATTTGTTTTAACAGGATCTTCCTGGCTACTATGTTCAAAAGAGGCTCGAGGTGAACCGATAGGTGGCCACTGCAATAATTCAGACAGAAATTATGATCTGGGCTGAGATGGTGGCATGGGGAGAAGTAGTACATGACTGAATTGTGGATTTCTTCTGAAGGTGGTTTGCTCATGGGCTAGATATGGGACGTGAGAGAAAGAGCAGAATCATAGACAACACTGAGATACTAAATCTCTCAAAACATAAAAAGAATAAAAATTCTATTTACCTAGCAATTGCTTAGTTTTGGCCTACTGGCCTAATTTCAGGCTCACACTTAACCCATCCTAGCTATATTTAATTGGAATTGTCCCAGAGAGAGTTCTCTCTATTTGAACATTTTTGTGTTTGTTTACATGGTGTTACTATAAATTATGAAGATCCATTTGTATATGTGTGTGTTACAGGAATCAGTCTCTGTTAATAAGCACATCACGTGCAATACCCAAACCCAGTTCTCATATCTGTCATAAAATTTCTTGGACCATAGTGCTCTAGTAATAAAATTTCCCTGTGTTTTGCAAGTGCATTTGCTTAATACCTGGATCACTCTTCAGTAAATAAGTCCAGATGACTCTAAATGAATTAATAAATAAAGCAAGCTTGCCTTTTACTCACAAGTTTTCTAGTGAATACATTAATAGCTATAAATGAGTAATAAAGTACTTTGGATAATCTAATTGTTTTCTATTTTGATTAAATTATTCAGAACAGTCATGTAGAGTTACAAACCTTAAAAGATAGAACAATATTAATAGAGTTATACTAGCATGAATTTTAAAATAATTTGAATATTATATATTTTAAAATTAATAAGAATGATTTTCTATGGGAAATGTCACTCTTTTTTTAATGAAAATGTAAAAAGTCTCTTGAAGCTGCAGATTGACCTCTTTGAGCACTGTTAGATAACTAGAATTTGCTCCCCTTTGCTTCCATTTATGAATCAAAAACTCATCTCTAGAAGGCTGACCCTGGAAGTCAGTTTTTATTTGGAGCAGTACCTGGTCCTTTCCATGGGATAGTGTAATAATGATACATGGAAGAGCAAAAGACAACCATTTTCTAGGTGCAATAAAATGCTTACCATTGTTTTTTCCTGGGGATTCTCCAATTTTGGCTTTAATATTAAGAAATCATTCAGGCAGGTCTCTGACTCCTAACTGTAAGTTAAGTGACTTTTTGAAGTTCAGCAGTGAATTGCTTATAAAAATGTATGCAAAAATAAAAAAGATTGTTGAGATACCAGTTACTGAACTGAAAGTCCAAGGTGCCCAGCAAAGGCCGTCTTGAGATGGCAGGACTGACTCTCAGGCATGACTAGCAAATGCCAGGGCTTTCAGCCAAACAGTCTGTACTGCTATTTACCTCCTTAAAATCGGTTTATAAACAGGTAAAACTGGAAAATGAAGAGGAGTTAACTGTGGAAAAACAATACTGACATTTAAAAGTAGTGATTAAGAGTGTAATCTGGCTGTTTCTAGTAAACCTGGGTAAAGTCTAGGTAACCTTGACTAAGTTTCTTAATCTTTCACTTTCTCTGCACAGTGTATTAAATACAGATAATGATTGTTGCTACCTGATAGGATTACTGTGGGATTTAAATGAACACTTTAGTGTAAAACTCTTAGGACAGTTCCTAGCATTTTGTACTCTTAATAATTGTTAGCTGCTATTATTGTCTCAGTTTATAATAGAACTCTTGAATTTACATATAAATTACATATTAAAAAGAAGTACCTGAGTGGCTCAGTTGATTGAGCATCTGACTTCAGCTCAGGTCATGATCTTGTGGTTTGAGGTAGAGCCCCGCCTCAGGCTCTGTGCTAACAGCTCAGAGCCTGGAACCTGCTTAGGATTCTGTGTCTCCCTGTTTCTCTGCCCCTCCCCGGCTCTCACTCTGTCTCTCTTTCAAAACTAAATAAACATTAAAATATCTTTAGAGAGAGAGAGAGAGAGAGAGAGAGAGAGAGAGAGAGAGACTGCGTTAAGGTGAATAAAGAAAATAATTCCAGGGAAATCCTTACTCTGGCTATTCTTGGTGTATTGTTCTATTTTCATCAGTGGGTTATATTCCTGCCAGAAGCCAGGTGTGGAGAATTTCTTAACTACATTTAAGATTTTCAGAGTGCATGAGCCATTAGATCTGTCAATATTAATAACTATATTTGAAAGTTAAGGAGATGCCCAGAATTACGAGCATTTTTAGTTCTGTAGAATGAGGTGAACATGATAAAGTATCAGCTGATACCAAGAAGCACATTCATGATCACCATGAAAATTAAACCACATTGTTTCTGCTTACCCTGTCCCACACTCTTCAAATGGAATCCATTCAGCATCCCATGAAAACATGAAAACTGATAGTCTTTCTTTGTTCCTATACTCTACTATCTAACATCATCACTGAGGGTTTCTAGATTTTGAGGGCACAGATACCTCATCTGGAGATCAAGAGCTCACATTGGAAAAGAACAAAATTTATACAGGACAGGGAGTCCAGGGCACATGACATATTGATGTGGTGCTTTGAATTTGATAGTGAGGATGAAAAGGCTACAGTGAATGGATATGGTGCACTCAGGCATTGGAAAGTTTGGGTGGCAAGTGTTCCCTAGCCTGCCACCAATGGAATGTGGATTGGGTGGAACAAATGTGTGTAAGGATGCAGTCTGTGAAGATTTGTTCATCCCACAAATGATTTTGGAGTCATGGCTTAATTTTGGAGTCATGGCTGCAGAACTTGAAGAATATATGCAGGGAAGAGTCATTTATGACAGACATCCATATGCTTCCTTCCAGCCAGGTCAGGTCATTTGAATCGTGTGCTTTTTGCAAATTTCTTTGCTTATGATGGTAACTTTTTTTTTTTTTTTGCAAGATCTGGCTTATTTTCTTATTGACATGTAAAAGCAACTCTTTCTCCTCATTTATTTTTTAAATTAACTTCAATGTTAATTATAGAGTTTCCTTGTTTATATGCCATATTATATATTCATCTGCTCACAAATATGTGTCATATTGTGCCCACAAAAGATGTGGTATATCAAAGCATAGAAGAATCCTTATAAATCCATAGCCATCCTTAAGCAAATTACAGAAAGCACTTTTCTGTTTGAGTAAATCAGGGTCGTTATGCAGCTATCCAAATGCAACAACATACTATTTAATATCCATGTTCTCTATATGTATTCTGAGTCTTTTGTTAAAATCAGGAATTATTTAATCATGTTTCAACTTATTATTCTGTAATATTTACAGTATTCTATTGATATCTTAAAGTAATTATGTATGTAGCCCAAATCCAAAACATATGACTGTTCTATAATATCAATAAATATGCCTCCAATGGCTGTGTCACTAATGCATAGTCATTGTTTCTAAATTGCAAAACACAACATGGAACCCTTTAACTGAGGGTTTCTGCCTAAAAGTATAATTCCAACTTACAAATGTATGTTTTTGAAAAGGATATTATTTAAAAGTGCCTCCTTCATTGGGGCAGAAGAGAAAATTTAATAAGTACTGAGTTTCAGTTTGGGAAGATAAAAAATTCTAGGGTGGCCATGGTAGTGATGGTTGCACAACAGTATGAATATACTTAATGCCGCTAAACTGTACAGTTTTAAACAGTTAAAATGGTACATTTATGTATTTTTTTATCACAATAAAATTCTGTTTTAAATTGCCTCCTCTAAACCTAAAGGGCTTTCCAGCATATTTATGGCATTACTTGGTCATTTTAGTTTCTTTGAAATAACTCTAGATTTTTTTAATTTTTAAAAAGTATTTTTAATATTTTTATTTTTAAGAGAGAGAAAGAGAGAGGATGAGGTGAGGAGAGGCAGAAAGAGAGGGAGACACAGAATCCTAAGTGAGCTCTAGGCTCTGAGCTGTCAGCACCGAGCCTGAGGCGGGGCTTGAACTCAAACCATGAGATGGTGACCTGAGCTGAAGTCGGAAGCTCAACTTACTGAATCACGCAGGCGCCCCCAAATAACTTTAAACCAAATATGAATATGTAAGTAAGGAGCACATTAACAAAAAAAGTTGGTCAAACTCCAGTTCATTAAAATTTTAAATAAACTAGTGTGTATATTGAGAAGAAAAGCACTAAAGCATCAGCTAGCAGGGATCAAAAGGATGTTCTTGTGATTTTATTCCTAACTTGATGACCTTGTAGTTTAATATAATGGTTTCTAGCTTCGCTGAAAAGTTTAGAGATGACTTTTTATTGACTTTAGTCAAAGAAAGAGAAGATTATTCAATAAAGACCATAAACATTAAACTTCTGGTATTTGAAAGTTGTATTAGATTGAATTTCAGGTATTATGTGCAGAATAAAGTGCTTTTATTATGATCACTCCTCTTTCAACTCTATATATTTCCAGTTTAATGGCATAATAATAGTATGACTGGGATTTACCAGCCACAGTTATAAATATGTAACATTCGTTTCTAGGTAATATATTACACTGCTCTTTTATGAAGAAGTAGTTGCCCTTGATGTAAAAATGGATATTTGATTTGAATAAATGATTCTGGAATTTATGTGATACGCCAAGTTATCCTGTCCTCTCAGATACTGAAATGCTTTTGTGGGATGTCCAAGTTGGATAAATAATAATTGCCCTCCAGAATCTTCAATATATATGATGGTTATTTTTAGAACCCAGCTAAAAACCTTTGTGATATAAACTCTTTAATTTTTACCATACCTATTGCCCTAGCCACGATTTATTGAAAGCTGTTAATCCTAATGGCAAACTGTGCTTCCTTCTTAAAATACTAACTGGAAACTCCCTTCATGTATATAAATGGTGATCTGGTTAGCAAGTTGTTCTTAATGATTTCATTTCTTACAGAGTTCAGCCGTACAGTTCAAACATTTACAAAGTTTGTTTCAATTTACTGAAAAAGAACAAGAACACATAAGTTCTTGTGATTAGAGTCATCTTAAAACCATAGCACTGGTAGAGATTTTACATCCTAATCTCCAGTCGGACTGTAAAAGAGCCAAAAGATTTAGCTCACAGTCCTGGCTAAATGTACACAGGTAGTGAGGTGAGTATGAATTTTACCACCAGAAAATCAGTTTTGCAAAAAAAAAAAAAAAAGCATATATGTTTATTTTCATAAACAAAATTAAATCTGACTTCAAGGTGGGGGAACATTTTATCTCAATTAATTGGGGATTCCCCCACCCTGAGGGTCATTTGAAAGTACTCAGTTCTTACACCGACTAGAGCAGTAAGGGATAGAACACTGCTTTGGTCTGGTTCTCACCGGTCCTCGCTGTGACCCTCCTGTCTGCGCCTTTGTTAAGCTTCAACATTGTTCTTTGAGTATTTCTGCCCACATTTTCTTCATCACAGAGCTGGAATTAGGACCTCTAGATGATCCCAACACTGAGAATATTACAATTCAAAATGAAATTTATATGTAACTTCTAAAGCTAGCATATGGATATTGAGATCCATTGGATTTCAGGTATTACATGCACCAGATGTACACTAAGATAAAATCAGCTTCTTTCTATGGCTTCTTAAATGCAACCTTCTTGAAAAGTTCATCACAGCCAAATTTATTTGGAAGGAGGGCCCTGATAGTGGGTGCCCTAAGCACACTCTTCATCTACCTGGTAGACGGTCCAGTGCTGCTGAGTCAGGCATATTGAAAAGGAGCCTGGAGGCCCCTGTGTATGAGAATACTTCTAAATGAATTAGCATTTTTTTCTTCAAGTCTGAAAATTCTTTCCTAGCCACTTCATCAGGACATATTTTCTGACTTGTGTTTTCAAACAGTGTCAGTATAAGTATAGAATTGATTGAATTTTCTTGACAGTCCTTCTCTGGAAATGAGTTGGTCAGACACCCGGATGAAATGAGAGGGGACAGTGAATCAGAATTTGTCCAGGATACTCCAAGTTTGTATGTATTGTCCCACCATATTTTTTCTTTTAATAGATTTAGTAAGATACAATTTATGTGCCATCATAATTCACCCATGTAAAGTGTTCAATATGTGGTTTTTAGTATATTCACAGGTTTGTGCAACCATTACCACAATTAATCTTAGGAGATTTTTATAACCTCAGAAAAACCCACCCTACACCCTTTAGCTACCATCTCTGTTCCTCATCTGTCTGTCTGTCCATCCTTCCCATGCCACCTCCAGCCTTAAGGAAACACTAATCTATTTACTGCCTCTATATTCTTCCCTACTCTGAACTTTAATATGAATGGAATCATACAGTAGCCTTTTGTGTCTGGCTTCTTTCACTTGTCATGTTTTCCAGGTTCATCCATGTAGTAGCATGGATGAGCACTTCATTCCTTTTCATGGACAAATATGATTCCATTGTATAGATATATCACTTTTGTTTATCCATTCATATATTAATTGACATTTAGGTGTTTCCTCCTATTGGTTATTATGAATAATGCTGCTATAAACACTTATGTACATGTTTCTGTGTAGATCTTTGTTTTCACTTCTCTTGGGTATATACCTAAGAGTGAAATTGATGGTCATTGAAGGAACTGCCAGACCCCTGTCCAGAGTAGCTGCCTCACTTTACAAATGTACCAGCAATATGTGAGTGTTCTAATTCCCCATATCCTTGCCAACATTTAATGTTATTTGGCTTTCTCATTCTAGCTGTACTACTGGGTGTGAAAATGTATCACTTGGTGGTTTGGATTTGCATGTCTCTGATAAATAATACTATCAACATTTTTTCCATGTGCTTAGTAACTATCTGTATATTTTCCTTGGAGAAATGTCCATTCAAATCTTTTGCCCATTTTTAAATTGAAACTTTTGTCTTCTTTATTATTGAGTTGTAAGAGTTCTTTACATGTTCTACACCCAGGTCCCTCACCAGATATATGAATTGTAAATAGTTGCTCTCATCCTATGGGTTATCCTTTCACTTCCTTCATGGTATCTTTTGAAGCACAACTTGAAAAGTTTTGATGAAGTCCAATTTATCTATTTTTTTTCTTCTGTTGCTCATGCTTTTGGTCTCATAAATAAGAATCCTTTACCAGATCCAAGGTCATGAGGATTTATCCCTGTTTTCTTTTAGTAGTTTTCTAGTGTTAACTCTTACATTTGGGTCTTCGGTCCATTTTGTGTTAATTTTTTACATGTGTTGTAAGTTGGCATTATTAATCTCGCCTCCTTCCACTCTCAAAATGCTGGATGATAAATGATATGGTCACTCTAGTTAGAGATGAAGCAAATGAAATAGATTAAAGCTCCCTCACCTATGATAATTAACCACATATAAAAGCAAGAATCATATGGCCCTAAGGAAATATAGAGAAAACAATTAAAAAAAAAAAAAAAGAATGAGTCAAAGGCTAAGAAGATTGGCCAAAGCTCACAGATATCTCCTCTCAAAAGTCTACAACTGTTGGTCATTAAAGCCCTGAAGTCCAATTCCTTTTCCATTCCTATAATATTTTATTCAATTCCTTCTTTTCAAACAGTGTGGCTCTATGCCAACATGCTCAGTAGGTGTCTGTTAACTTCAAAATATCAATTCATGGGCAATCTTGTATTTTCTCTTAAGAACTTAAATACATATTTTACAAATAAATTTCAAAACTTGCTGAAATGAGTTACTAATATTTGCACAGTTACTTTAGTGGTATAAATCTAGGACTTAAAAAGTAATGCAGCTAAGTTGAGGACTATTCTGAATTCTTTATAGCCTGCCAATAGACTTGTCCTCTCTTTACCCGTTATAAGTATACCAATTTAATTATCCTAACTGTATAAACCTTTTTATGTAAAGTAGTGAACTTTAGAATTGATAAAAGATCTACATGCATGAGTTTATCAGTTCAGCTTAAGTTATAAGTTGACAATGATACATTTAATAATAATAATAAATTTGGATCTTTAAGAAATATTTTCTCATTTATCTCTCTTAACAACAATTGGATATTTCTTTGAGTTTTAACCCATGAATATAGTACTAAAATAGGTAAACTTCTGGGGCACCTAAGTGACTTAGTCAGTTGAGTCTCCAGCTCTTGACTTTGGCTCAGGTCATGATCTCACCATTGGTGGGATTAAGCCCTAATTGGGGTCTGCACTGGCAGCAGGGAACCTGGTTGAAATTCTCTATCTCCCTCTCTCTCTGCCCCTCCCCTGCTCACTCTCTCTCTCTCTCTCTCTCTCTCTCTCTCTCTCTCTCTCTCTCTCTCTCACTCTCTCTCTAAAGATAAACATCTACAAACATAAATAAATAGGTTGCTGGGTGGCTCAGTGGGCTAAGCATTTGACTTCAGTTGAGGTCATTGTTTCACAGTTCATGAGTTCAAGCCCTGCATCAGGCTTTTGTGCTGTCAGCTCATCCTCTATCTCCCTTTCTCTCTGCCCTTCCCCAGCTTGTTCTCTCTCTCTCTCTCTCTCTCTCTCTCTCTCTCTCTCTCTCTCTCAAAAATAAGTAAATATTTAAAAATGTTAAACACATAAATAAAATAGGTAAACTTCTATATTTGAGGGTAAATTACTCCACTTGTGTTGTGGACTCATTGTTTTGATATTTTTAGTCTTCATATATATTTGGGCCACTGGATGCTTTATCTGACAGTATTCTTATAAGAAAATAGACACTGTGTTTTTGTTTTTGCCTCCACAAACGGGTTATTTGAGGATTCAGTATATAGAATTCTTTTCCTGCCTTTTGGCATCTTATTATCCAAAGATTAATATTCCAGTCAAATGAAAACTGGTTTCTTCTTATTTGTTTGGCGTTGTCCCTTGGGGCTGAAAGAGATGTAGCAACCAAATATCTATTTACCAAGACAGGCAGTTATTGTTTTGTTGGCTCTGTCAATCTTTTTGTACCTGTGATTATTTCATAAAAAGTATTTTGAATGATGTTACATGCCTATCAATTTCAGAAACAGCTTTGTGGAGCAGAACATAAATGGAAAAAACTTAGGCAGTGGAACTCTGGATTGTTTTTATTAGTTACCAAGCTCTGAGAACTTTGAAGTTGTAAAGTGATTTTAAATTATTCATTAATCATCTCTGTATCAGAAATATTGTATTATTTCTATTATTAGAAATTATATCTATTATTGTATTATTCTATCCATTTTAAAAATGTGTCCATTCATTTGGTCACATCAGACAGCCAGTAGGGATGGAAAATCATAATTCTTATCTTTCTATTGCTCATATACTTAAGGAGCAGTGTTGTAGATATCAGGACATGGAGGTGACATTTTTCCTCCTCTTCATGCAGTCATTCAGTGTCCTAGCTGATGCAAATAAGTGGTTTGTAAAAGGAGTATGCAGGGAAGGTGGGATGAGAGTCACTAGAGAGGTGAGCCTCTCTTCCTTATGGCAGCGTGTGTCGTTCTGTGGGTGTACCTTGTCACAAACAAGGTTACAAACAATTGCTCTTGGAATAGTCTAATAAATATAGACCAAGTGGTGCAGATCTCCTGAAAAATATGGAAAAATTGTTCCTGACTAGAGATGTTCTAAGTCAATGCTTCTCAATCTTAAAAAGGCAAGCTCAGGTTCAGGACTGTAAGGCAGAGTCCAGTATTGCAGATCACTGTATTTTCTGACCAATCCACAGGGAATGGGATGGTGCCTGTGCAGGAACCACACTGAGGTGAAAAACCAGGGCCTGTCATGGGTGAAAGTTAGGAGGGGCAAGGAGGAACAGAACAGAGGTGGCATGGAGGAAATTCCAGTGAGCACAGAGGGAGAGGCACTAAAGATGGAAGATTGATAAAGACTGAATCCCTGGAAAATATTCACAGATAAGTGCAGACTTGGTTTAATTGAGAGAAGGTCTCTTAGAAGGTTGTCAGTGCTCACAGAGGTAGGTGAGAAAGATGATTTATGCAGTGACATGAAAAACAAGTTCAGTAAAACCTTTTGAATGGCATGTAGGAAAGAATTTAATGTATCAGATTGCAGTAATGTATGGGAAAGTACTTTGTGAAATGTAAAGTGCCACTCAAATACAGGACATTAGCATTA
This sequence comes from Crocuta crocuta, assembly GCF_008692635.1. Classification (NCBI taxonomy): domain Eukaryota; kingdom Metazoa; phylum Chordata; class Mammalia; order Carnivora; family Hyaenidae; genus Crocuta; species Crocuta crocuta. The sequence continues at coordinate 5,722,769 of NW_027532041.1, read as the reverse complement.
ATTCTAATAGCTAATGACTAATAGTCAAGTCAGTGGGCAAGGCACTGGAGGTCAGATCAAGTTTATTGCCAAGGGTACTGAGGAAAGGAGATTGGAGCAGTAGGTCCAGAGACTGGACCACCAGTTTTAAAGTCATGAATGAAGAGAGAGTGGATGAATGTGATGACATGAGCTCTTGCTTAAGGAAGAATTGGAACCAGGGAGTTTAAGGAACCTTAAATTTCCCTTGGACTTGATCCTTCATTTTATGTATGAGCAAACTGAGGTCCAGAAAAACTAAATTATGTGCACAAAGTCACCAGCAAGTAGGGTGCAGAGTAGTATCTTCCTTTAGGACTGCAAAATTTAGCCTATGAGGAAACAGGATGCCAAGTTAAATTTGAGTTTCAGTTTAAAGATAATTTTTAGGGGGCGCCTGGGTGGCTTAGTCGGTTGAGCGTCCGACTTTCGCTTAGGTCATGATCTCGCGGTTCGTGGGTTCGAGCCCCGCGTCGGGCTCTGTGCTGACTGCCAGCTCAGAGCCTGGAGCCTGTTTCAGTCTTTGACTCCCTCTCTCTGTGACCCTCCCCTGCTCACGCTGTCTCTCTCTCTTTCAAAAATAACTAAACATTAAAAAAAAAAGATAATTTTTAGTATAAAAATGTCCAATGAACACTTCTAGTCAAGCAAAATCTTTGTGACATACTACAAAAATTATTTATTGTTCATCTGAAATTCAGATTTAAATGGACATCCTATATTGTTTCTGGAAACACTAGATTCATTGAAATGAATCATCCCATACTTTTTGGTAAATAGAGATATAGGAAAGATGAGGAAAATACATCGACCTTGTATTTAGAAAGTAAGATCCATCAGGGTGTACATTTCTATGTGTTTTGTTATCTGGAGATACCCCAGAATCTAGGTCAGTGAATAGTAGTCAGTAAATATTTGTTGTCTGTGTAAATGAAGGTATGTTAATGCTAAAAATATTGTGCCAAGTGGGATGCCTAACATACAAAAGAACAGAAGATTTAGTATCTGTTCATAAATATATTCTTCTATGTGTCTGATATTTTTTCAGCAGTACCTTCTTGAGCAAACTTCTCAAGAATGTCCACTATTTAAAATAAGGTACAAAGAAAAGATAAGACTTCGAAAGTGAATTTTTGAGTCATATTAGTGTTTGTAAGTTCTGTATCGCTAGTTTACTAGAATTTTCTAGAGTAATTCTGAAGATTTTAATGGATTAATAACTTGAGGATTGAATTATGGCACGTAGCACAAATTGATGTGGTTTGGAATGTATTTCTGAAAAAATAAACACTTCAGAGCTCATTTTTTATCAAAGGGAAATATGATAGGTGCTGATTGCTGGAACCTGGCCACAGCTTCCCTGCAAGCAAGGTGGGTGCTGATAGAGTTTATCAGAATCATCTTCCTCTTGATCTAAATCAGTGCTCAAGGAACTGATTGGGTTCAGCCCTATTTAAGCACCTTTGATAAGACCACAATCTTGTTGGATTTCTTTTTTTTTTTTAATTTTTATTTTTTTGTGGGGGAGAGCTTAAGTTGGGGGGGGGACAGAGAGGGTTACAGAGGATCTGAAGCAGGCTCTATGCTGACAGGCTGACAGCACTGAGCCTGATGTGGGGCTCGAACTCATGAACTGTGAGATCATGACCTGAGCTGAAGTCAGGCACTCAACCGACTGAGTCACTCAGGTCCCCCATGGATTTCTTAAACTGACACTTGGGTATAGAAAAGGATTTGATTAAGCACAAGAATAACTGTCATTTGTTAAGGATTTACTGTGAGCAAGCATGCGTCAACAGGAATCCATTTCATCTCACAAGAATCCTTCAAGGAAGGTATTATGATCCCCATTTTTCAGATGAGAAAATTGGGGTATACAAAGATGAAATAACTTAACACAATAAGTGGTAAAAATGGACCTGAACCTAAATCTCTTTTCCATTGTGCAACAATGCAAATCAGCTTATTCTAAGAATACCAGAATCCTGCAAAATACATTGCCTTATTTTATGAAAATAATCATCACGGAAAAAAATTACAAGTAGAACATATTACCATGAATCAAGCTTTGGATTTACATGAAGTTAATTAACATCCTCTAACCAAAGTAAGTCATCAGTCCAGTGATTCAGTTCTAGTCTCATATTTTCTCTCATCCTCTGCCTTCATCAGGAAGGCGATGCACTGTGTCTGCATTTTCTCATTGTGCAGTTATCATCGTGCTTGGGTCTATCTGTTGGTGTCTGGGCAGGCAGCAGATGGTACATTCAAGTAGGTAATTGAGGAGAGTTTAATGAAGGTGATATTTTCAAAAGAGTGGACAGGGTTAAGAGAACAAATGAGAGAGAGAAGGGCCAAGAACTAGCAACAGCTGGAATCAATTACTGTCCCTTGACCCTTAAACAATGAGAGAAGGGAGCCATTGCCAGAAGCTAGAGACAGATGCAGCACAGCAAAGGGATAACCAACAGGCAAGAAGCTGCTATCTTCTAGAAGTTTGTTGCCAACAGAAAAAAGTAAATTCAAAGTCTAGGGTGAAATGAAGAGGTACACAAATACGTGCCTCCCCTCTTTTCTTGCAGTCTAGTCTCTTACTGGTAGCCAGCATTAACTAATTGAACTCAAACAGAAGCCAGAGGGCAAGGGAGCCACTGATCTAGTCCACAAAGATCAGTCTCTCCAAAGCACAGAGCAGAGTGGAGAATGGGGCATGTTGGCTCCGGAAGGGCAGATGGAAAATACCCATTGCTTAGTGCTTTACTGCCATGGTTGCATAGCCTAATAAACCTACTTCCCCTTCTCTGGCACTCTTCTTTTTCCACATTCCTTTCCTTTTGTCTCCCAAGTTCTCTCTCTGGCAGATGTCTCCTCTTTGCTCTGCATGGAGGGCTGCTAGTTAGCCCTACTTCTTGAATTTAAGTGATGTTCCCCTGGTGTTGGGCGCTATTTTTATGAAGCTCCTAGTGCTTCCAGCTCCATCTCCAGGTCCACTGAGGGACACATACTCTGGGGAAGATCTCCGTGGTCACCTGATTCCTTGGTTCTCAGATTTGACTGGGGAAGCCTCTCTTCCTTGTCATACCATTGATGGTCTGTCTCCAGATACTCCAGGATGTTGAGTTCTAAAGTCATTTCCTTCAAATGGCTACCTTCCTAGGAAATCAAGTAGCCCTGGTCTTTACACAGTGCCTGATTTCCAATGGCGTTTCTGCCTCCAGGAGCAGCCAAGTTCCTAGTATTTATTACCCAGTAGAAACTACAACTCATTTGGCACATTCTTGAAGCACTGGAACTCAAAAACCATAGTCCAACAACAAGAAAGGGTTTTTTCCCCTTCTTTCTCTCTTTTTTAAAATTATTTTCCTTGACTGTAAAAAAAAGGATACATAAAACAGTATTCAAGAAATTCTCTTTCCTGTCCCTTCATCAGTTTCCTCACCCTCCCTCAACTCCTTCAGCATTTTTTCTCTGGAGTCTTCCCTGGGTCCCCCCTACCTACGGCCACTTCTAACCCACCTTCCCTTCTTCCTACTCTTTCCCCTTTCTTTCATTTCTAGACCACAGAAGTCCCAGAGAACTTGCCTGGCAACAGAACCTGACTCTGAGGCAGAGAAGGGAAAGAAACTGAGCTGGTAGAGGTGAGACCCTTCTCAGTAGATAGAGAAGGAGAAAGGTTGGGTGCATTTCTGCCTGAATAATGTACCCTTGCCACTGTGAGGAGCATGATGGAGTGAGAACAGCAGCACTGAAATGTATCAAAAGGCTTTTAAACTTGAAACAACTTGATAGTTATGGCATATGAATTACAGTCTCATAACCAAAGTCATTTTCCATCTGTAATTATTACAATGGCTGCCATTCATTGAATGCTTGCCCATGCCAGGCATTTTACCAAGAATCTTAATATATTTCTCTTTAAAGTTCAAACCAAATCTGTAACATATTGGTGCCAACCTCACTTTGCAAATGAAGAAATTGAAATGCAGAGGCATGATTTGAACAAATTATGACTCTAAAGTATGTGCCCTTTTAATTAACAATAGCCCTAGTACAATAGCTCCCAACAGTTGAACGAACACTTTCACCAGCCCTTGTGGTATCATGCATGCAGCATTTTGAATCTTCACATTAACCCAGTGAGATAACAGGGTTGTAAGCACCACTCTATGGATGAAAGTCAGAGACATATGTACCTGTATAGGCACACTGTTGGCCATACAGCCCCTACTCATGAGAGTCATACGTGAACCCAGGTCTGTTAGACTCCAGATGTGTTCTCTTAATAACCGACCTGTACTCACATGATACCTGCTTTATAATCTTATATACTAGGGACATATGGCATTATAGTTGTTTGTTATATAGTAATTTCTAGGATAACTATCTGTGGGTGGTGGGAGGTATTTCTAAGAGTTGAGAAAGAACAAACATGACAGCACCTGCTGAGATATGGCTTGAAGCAGTTCAGGGCAGCTGGTGAATGCTGGAGTGGAGCAACGTAGTCCATGCCAGTCATGCAGTAGAGAAATTTGGGGTTCGTGAGATGAGTCAAGAGAATAACAAACAGCAACTGACCCTGTGAAACAGAAACCAAAGAACAGATTACAATACACAGGTCCCTCCACTTGATGTTAACTAGCTAGCCCATTTCTTGAAGAGGAATCCAGTAATAATCATTATTCCTCAGGGCAGTCTCCCTATAGTTCAGGTCATTTCCTTCATTTCTGGCTGTGTGACTGTGATAGTTTTTTTAAAAATATTATTTATTTATTTTCATCTAAATGTTTTTAAAGTCTAGTATAGTTAACATATAGTGTTATATTAGCTTCAGGTATACAATATAGTGATTCCACAATTCTATACATTCTATGCTCATCAAGATAAGTTTACTTTTTATACATGTGTATACATACGTGTGTGTGTACATTATTTATTCATTTATTTCTTGATAGACACTTGGGCTGCATCCATAATTTGGGTATTACAAATAATGCTGCAATAATTACAGCAGTGCAAATACCTTTTTGAATCAGTGTTTTCATATTCTTTGGGTAAATACCCAGTAGTTGACTGTGATAGTTGTATGGAAGACAAATCCTGATACTGAAATTAGTCTAAAAATTCTGAAATGAGTAAAATATGGAGATGTTTTGATAAGACAATACAAGTGTTGGCTTAACTAGTCAGTTCCCTCATGAGACAATTGGAAAAAAACAAAATGTGAAGTAATTCTCAGAAGACCACACATGAACTGTTATGTAGACTTCAGGTAATTTTCTAAGGTGTATATTTTTAAACAAAATTTCAGTTTTGTTAGATGAAAACTATCAACTTTTAGCAGATTAAGATAATTTATAATGTTTAAATATAATACTTGTTAGGTGATTTCTACCATGATTTCATGGAGTATTTTAGGAGAAGGCAAGTTGGGGGGACTGTGGTTTTGGGATCAAGGAAAGTTGTCATAAATCACACAGTTAAAACATTGACCTCTCTACCAGCCTATTATTCACATTTTTTACCTTCTATTTCTCCTACTGTCAAATTTTACCCTGAAGAAGTTAAGACTCAGAGATACAAGTATATGAAAGAGCACTTAACAAGACTCAAATCCTGAGCCTTCCTTTCCCCAGGCCAATTTCTAATGTAAATCCTACCTTTTCCAGGCCTTTGGTGTCATATTTTAATTTCTATCTCATCTGAGGCACTGTGCAAAGCACTCAGAATCTACAGACCATGCAGTACTCTAGAAGCTCATGGGCAGTTTTCTCTTAAAAAGTGGCTCCCAATGCAAACTGGTGCTGCCACTGTGGAGAACAGTATGGAAGTTCCTCAAACAGTTAAAAACAGAACTATCCTACAATCCAGCAATTGCAGTACTAGGCATTTACCCAGAGAATACAGAAACATTAATTCAAAGGATTACATGCACCAGAGTGTTTACAGCAGCATTATCTACAAAGCCAAATTATGGAAAGAGCCAAAGTGTCCATCAACTGATGAACAGATAAAGAAGATATGAGAGACAGGTAGATATAGATATAGGTACAGATAGATATAGATATATGATGGAATATTATTCAGCCATAAAAAGAATGAAATCCTGCCATTTGTGATGACATGGATGGAGCTAGAGATTATTCTGCTAAGTAACATAAGTCAAAGACAAATATCACATGATTTCATTCATATGTAGAATTTAAGAAACAAAACAAATGAGCAAAGGGAAAAAAGAGAGTGTCAATCCAAGAAACAGACTTGTAACTATAGAGAAGGAACTGAGGGTTGCTGGAGGGGAGGCAGGCAAGGGGATTGGTGAAATGGGGATAGGAATTGAGGCGTGCACTTGTCATGATGAATACCGGGTGTTGTATGGAAGTGTTGAATCACTGTGTCATACACCTGAAACTAATACCACACTGTATGTTAACTGGAATTTAAACAAGAACTTAAAAAAAAAAAAAGAAAAGTGGTTCCAACACCATACCTCACTGACACTGTGGCTGCTGGTGAAAAATTCAGATCCTCCTCCTGGAGGAGGCCTGTGGAAACCACAGTACCTGGGCAGGTACGGAGTGGCCTGTCTTCCTTGAGCCATTGAGGGGGAACCTCAATATGAACAGAAGTGATGGTAACATGATGAGATAAAGGAAGCAGTGATGCAGAAAGGGAAGGGAATGTGAAGAAGAGCTGGCCTTGACTCCTTTCTGATTATTAGAAGACAGCAAGGCACAGCTGGCCTCTGATGCCAACTAAAGTAATACATTCATATATGCTAATGCTGTGTGTGGTTTCCTGGTTATCTACATTTGGTTTGGAATCTGCTAGACTGATTTCTTGCTAAATAGAGTTTGCTGTTGAACACCATGTAATGGTTAACATCAGAGGATGAAATTAAGTGTTAGCTCTATATAGGCTAAACCTAGCACTTTAAATTGACTCATTTGTAGGTAGTATAAAATGGTGCTGTCCATACAGTCAAGATGATTGCGGTTACTATGCTCACACTATATAGTCCATGAATGCATACTGACTTCCACTTCTCCTTTTGCAAGATTATATAACTATTGCACTTTTAATTAGGTGGGTGATGATGCTGATACCAAGGAATTCAATGCAATGAACTTTTTATTATTAGAGATAAAATTTAATCCTCAATTCCTTTGGCCTTTTAATTGTTTAACTGTGGAATCAGTCAAATGTGGAGGGTGAAGAAGCACTGAGGGATAATGTAATTGCAACTCTTCAAACAATTGTATCTGTCTGGAGAATGAAGATTGATGATCTGGAAAATAGATCTCATTGTTTCAGTAGTAGAATTATGGGTTTTGCCAGTGGCTATTAAGAGAGATTCTCTGGGAAACTTTTTACCAAAAGAAAAAAAATGATACTTGTGAGATGAAGGAAATTTAATTCAGACACTTTTCATTAAGCAAGGCCAGAAACTCCAATTCCCAAGTTCATAGTTGACGAGAGGCCCCAGAGCAGTAATTATCCATTTTTCAAGTTTCCTGATAGAAAGCTCTTCAATTAGATATAGACAAGGGGAAAATTATGGTAAAAGGAAGGGTAGTTTGTCCTTTCTAAAGAGCACTAGGAAAATAGAGACTATATAACAATGTTAAGAGATAATTATATTAAATGAGTTAAGCACTTTGAATTATCTTAAAAGATGTTAAATTACTTTCGATATTGCTATTTCATTTAAAGTACGTAAAATTTTAACTCAGAAAATAAACTTGCATTCAGTTTTCATTTATGTTCCTTAAATTCTCAGAGAGGATGGGTTGCATTGGGCATCCTCAGACATCCCTTGGGGAAATAGGTTATTCTGTGGATAAACGAGGTAGTGTTTTTTGTTCAAAGTGCCAATCAATGTTTGAAATGTTGATTTGGTGTATTTGTCATGCTGTTAGAAAGATTGATTTGTTGTCTCACTTGTTGATTCTAATGTTATTTGACAAGCATCGTTTGCATGGCCATTAGTGTTTTCTACCTTCTTCATTCATCTATGAGGTAGATATGGGTGTAAATGATTGACGTGATCGTAGGCTATGGGCAATCATGGATTAATATAAGCAAGAGAAAATGCCTCCCTCTCTGTTCAACCACATAATGGTAACACATGAATATTTTATTTTACCATTTTAAAGTGGAGGAAGCTTAGAAGGTGAGTTGAAGTGACCTCAGTCTCTTTCATTTTATTTATAATGTAATGTTTCTTGTTACTTGCTGCTAAGCAGAGAGTGAAGATGTAACTGTTTACCTCAACAGGGTAAATGGAAGCAGCTCTACAACCATGGTCCACCACAGCTGAACTCTGAGTATGTATCTGTCCAGGAATTACTTTCAATCTGAGCACACAGATGATACAGAACATACATTTAGAATGAAATAGTCACTGGCCTTTTGCATGATTTTATTTTATTAACGGAGACTCCTGCTAGCAGACAGTGAACGTAGAAGGGAAGTTTTAGAAACTGAGAGCTTGAGAAGGTTTGAAGGGCCATCTTTTAGAAATGTGAAAAAAAAAAAACTTCTTTCTTATAACATTCCCTTTTTTTAAGAAACACTTTATTTTTTTTCATTTACAAATATTTCAATTGTATCTCTAAAAGACAAAGAATTTTTAATATCCATAAATACAATACCATGATGCCTGAAAAAGTGACAAATTCCCTTAATATGTTCCAATATGCAGTCAGTATTCAAATTTCCCATAAGTGATACCTGTTTGTTTTTTTCAAATCAGGATCCTGTCTATAACATTTCTTATTTTAAAGTTAAAAATAAGGCCATGTCCTATGACCTAAAAGATGATGAAGTTGGGGAAACAAGAGAATTGAAACAGATTAAAGAAAAAAAAAAACAACTTAGGCCTTAACATGGTTTGTTCAGGATGTTCAAGATAAAGTAGCCACATTTTTCAAATTTAATTTGATTTATTTTTTCAAACTTATATCCAAGTTAATTGGCATATAGTGCAGCAGTGATTTCAGGAGCAGATTCCTTTATTCCCCTCGCCCATGTAGCCCATCCTCCCTCCCACAACCCCTCTAGTAACCCTCTGTTTGTTCTCCATATTTAAGAGTCTGTTATGTTTTTGTCCCCATCCTTGTTTGTATATTATTTTTGCTTCCCTTCCCTTATGTTCATCTGTTTTCTATCTTAAAGTCCTCATTTGAGTGAAGTCATATGATATTTGTCTTTCTCTGACTGACGAATTTCATTTAGCATTAATACCCTCTATTTCCATCCACATAGTTGCAAATGGGAAGATTTCATTCTTTTTGGTTGCTGAATAATACTCCATTGTATATATATACACCACATCTCCTTTATCCATTCATCCATCGATGGACATTTGGGTAAAGTAGCCACATTTTATTTTATTTATTTATTTTCCTTTCATAGTTTATTGCAAGTTGGTTTCCATATAACACCCAGTGCTTATCCCAACAAGTGCCCTTTATCCATGCCCATTATCCCCCTTATCCTTTTCCCCTCCCCCATCAGCCCTCAGTTTGTTCTCAGTATTCAAGAGTCTCTCATGGTTTGCCTCCTTCCCTCTCTCCAACTATTTTTCCCCTGCTCCTCCCCCATGGTCCTCCGTTAAGTTTCTCCTAATCCACCTATAAGTGAAAACATATGGTATCTGTCTTTCTCTGCCTGACTTATTTCGCTCAACATAACACCCTCAGGTTCCATCCACATTGCCACAAATGGCCAGATTTCATTCTTTCTCATTGCCAGGTAGTGTTCCATTGTATAGATAAACCATATCTTCTTGATCCATTTGTCAGTTGATGGACACTTAGGCTCTCTCCATGATTTGAAAGTAGCCACATTTTAAAAAGAGATATACATTAATGTTCTCTAACAGTAAAGTAATAAATGTGGTTTCTTTGTAAACCATTTCAAAAATAAAGACATGAAAAGATAAAGAGAAATTAAACCCCAATAGCTGCCACCACCATGCTTCTCTACCAGTCATAGGTAGCCTGACTGGTGCTTCCCTTCTAACTTTGGTGTGTGTTTGTGAAGGACGTTTTTTTAAAACAAAAACGTGATGCTCTTATACCTACTATTTGGAAGGTACTTTTTGTCCCACTTAATTATTTGTTATTATATGTTTGCACTATAAATCATTAAAAGACATTCAAGGGGCATGGGTGGTTCAGTTGGTTGAGCATCCAACTTCAGCTCAGGTCATGATCTCACAGTTTGTGGGTTCGAGTGCTCAGTGAGGCTCTGTGCTGAGAGCTCAGAGCCTGGAGCCTGCTTCAGATTCTGTGTTTCCCTCTCTCTCTCTCTGCCCCTCCCCCGCTTGTGCTCTCTCTTTCTGTCTCTCAAAAATAAATAAATGTTAAAAAATTTTTAAAAAGACGTTCAAAAAGAATGAGAAAGAATGAAGCTGAGATTCTGTATACTGGCTGCTTCTCCACCAAGAACCTCTCCATTACAGTAGGGATGACTGTCCTTTCTAATTAGGGTCTCTGCTAGCCTATAGTATAGGAGCTCTGATCTCAGCTATGGACTTCTGAGACCCGAAATATTGATTCCACCTCATTGGGCAGTAGAGTTAATACCAATAATGATACAAAAAAATAAATAAATAATAAGATTGGGGACCCCTACCAAATTGAAGGAGGGGTACTATTTGCTTCTCACATTGAGGAGGAATAAAATTCAGTGAAACTATCACAAACCTGAGGGCTAAGAAGATTATATATCTGTGCCCTATATCAGTCTAAAGTCTAGTGAATAGATTTGTTCAGAGACAGAGTTAAACCACCATGAGAAGGTACAAAGTCTTCAGGCTTTTAGGAAACTATTCTGAGATTTAAAATCAGAACACAAGACATCAGAAGTAAGATATCAAAGAGCTCACTTTTTAAAATAAAAGGGGGTTACTTTGTAGTTACAACAAGAACAGTAGGAAACGGAAGGAGAAGGACAAAGGACACATAGATCCAGCAAATCATGTCAGCTCTGCACATGGAAATAGGGAGGCAGTGGGGGGATCATCAAGTAAAACAGGTAGGAATTCAAAAATTGTTTTCTGAACCTGCTTAAAGGGAGTAGGGTCACAAGAGAAGGAAAAGAGTGGGGAAGTGGATGCTTGTAATAAGTAGAGTCAGGTCCTGCTGATGCAGGAAAAATGTGTCAGAAAGAACTGTTTCTGCTGTCATTTAAGTATTAAAAATCACAGGAGCCTTGGCATAATGTCTTCCTTCGTTTGACTCTGTTCTGTGCATATGTATCCTTTCATGGCATCACAGGTGAAAGGTGACTAGTTGAGGAAAGCATTTGAATATTACTGGTTTGTCTGGACAGATACTGTCTTAAAACAATTCATGTACAGTGCTATGTTAATGGCTCCAAAGTGAATATGAATATGCCAGGGGTAACTTAATAATATTTTATTATTTGACATTTATCCAAATAGTAAGATTTTTGCTATTATAAATTATGCTACATCATATAACCTCATAGGCAAGTCTTTGTGTCATTAGTTGTTTCCTTTGAGTAGTTACTATAACTTGAAAACAGGGGCTTAGGAATTCCCTTTAATTCCCCCTTTTCAGGCTGTCGATACTGCTTGCCAGGCTTTCTTCCATAGAGTTTGTACCAGTGTACACAACCATCAACTGTGAATCATCAGCCATTTCCCACATTCAAGGGCAAGACGCCTAGCACATCATCAGTTTTATAAACCTCTGAATTATGTTTTACTCATAGTGCAGATGATGTCAATTAAGTCATAGGAACCCTTCTTCCTGGTACTCATTGTGATCAAAGGTATGCAGCTTTAGAATACTTGGTAGAAGTTAGAGCGGAACTTAGAATATAGTGATCAGAGGGCATCTGGGTGGCTCAGTGGGTTAAGTGGCTGACTTTGGCTCAGGTCATGATCTTGTGGTTTGTGGGTTCGAGCCCCACATCGGGCTCTGTACTGACAGCTTGGAGCCTGGAGTCTGCTTCAGATTCTGTGTCTCCCTCTCTCTCTGTTCCTCCCCCACTTCTGCTCTGTCACTCTATCAAAATTAAATAAACATTAAAAAAATTAAAAAGAATAAAATAAAATACAACAAAAAAAAAGAATATAGTGAGCAGGAGTTCCTGGGTGGCTCATTCCGTTGAGCATCCGACTCAGCTCAGGTCATGATCTCACGCTTCACGAATTCAAGCCCTACATTGGGCTCTGTGCTGACAGCTCAGAACCTGGAGCCTGCTTTGAATTCTGTGTCTCTCCCTCTCTCTCTGCCCCTCCCTGACTCACACTCCGTCTCTCTCTTTCTATCTCTCTCTAAAAAACAAATATTAAAAAAAATTTAAAAAGAATATAGTGATCAAAGAATATTTAAGCTATACAGAGTGATCATACTCATTATTTTCTTAGCCACGTGTTTTAATCTATTTCTCTTACCATATATTTCTATTTCTAATCTATTTCTCTAACATATTTCTATCTTTAATCCTTTTAATTATATAATCACTCAAAAGGAAACTAATAATTCTTCCTTTTTCAAAAACTAGAAAAGTCAACTAAAGAACATAAGAATATAAGATCCCTGAACAACTCAATAATATTACCTTAATTTTAAAAGAGAACCCAAAACAATCCACATTTGAAATTTATTGCTATATTTGAGAAGGTATGACACTGTCCATACACATTACTTGATATAGAAAAAATATATAAAGAAGTAGAAAATGTTGTCCTCTGTTATTGACCTAAATAAATGCATTATTTTTTAAGTTTATTTATTTATTGTAGGAGAGATAGAATCTGAAACAGGCCCCCAACTCTAAGCTGTTAACACAGAGCCCAATGTCGGGTTCAAACCCACAAATGTGAGATCATGACCTGAGCTGAAGTTGGACGCTTAACCAGCTAGACACCAGGGAGCCCCATAATTTTTTAAAATTCATTTTCCACCTGCTTTATAGACTGAATTGGTATTATTGACTGACTTTTTATTTAGTATCCTTGCTAAATTGATTTTATGTGTTTAACTATTTATCTGAATTCTTTTTTTTAAACATTTTATCAGTGAATAATAGATGCATTGATTGTTCCCCTATTGTTTGTTTCTAATTTATTTATCTGAATTCTTAATATCTTTATACATATACAGATCTCATATCAGCTAATAATTATACAGCTTCATTTTTTTCTTACCATTCTCAAAACATTTTTTTCTTTCCCTTGTTTTATCACATTAGCTAGAACCTTCAAAATGGTATTAATTAAAGTATAAAGTATATTTTTGTCTCATTGCCAATCTCAGAGAGAATTTTTTCAATATTTAATCTTTAATTACGATATCTACCTTAGGAAATTTGTAGNTTTTATATATATATATATATATATATATATATATATATATACACATTGTGAAGTGAATGACCGTAATCAATTAATTAACACCTCCATCACTTCACTTACCTTTTTTGTTGTTGTGCTGGTGGTGAGAACACAACAAATTTCAAGGATATGATACACTGTTATTAATTAGAGTCAAAATGTTGTATATTAGATTCCTAGAACATATTCATCTTATAACTAAAAGTTTGTAGCCTCTGACAAATATCTTCCTATTTTCCCTATACTGAACCCTCTTAATCATCACTCTAGCCCCCACTTCTGTGTGTTCACCTTTTTTAGATACATATAAATTAGATCATACTGTATTTGTCTTTCTCTGCCATATTTCACTTAACGTTAATGTTCTCCAGGTACATCCATGTTGTCCCAGATGGTGGGATTTCCTTCTTTCTATAGATAAATAATACCCCATTATAAATGTGTATATATTATGTATATATCATATATATGAATTTATAATACATTCCATAATATATGTGATATTATATGTATGAGATATAGATATATTGATACATGAATATATATGGGTAAAGAAAATGTTACATACAAAGACGCACATCCATCCATCCATTGGCAGACAATTAAGGTTGTTTTGATACCTTGGCTATTGTGAATAATGTGGCCATGAACACAAGAGTGCAAATGTCTCTTTGAGTTACTGATTTCATTTCCTTTGGATATATCCCCAGCAGTGGGATTGCTGAATCATACGGTAGGTTAATATTTTTAATATTTTGAGACACCTCCATACTGTTTCCCATAATGATTGTAACAATTTACATCTCCACCAGCAGTGTACAAGGGATCCCTTTTCTCACACCCTTGCCAACACTTTCATCTATTGTCTTTTAATAATAGCCATCCTAACAGGTGTGAGATGGTGTTTCATTGTGGTTTTATATACATTTTCCTAATGATTCGTGATGTTGAGTTGCTTTTCATCTACCTGTGGGCTCTTTGTTATGTTTGCTTTGGAAAAATGTCTATTCAGCTTCTTTCACTTTTAACTCCGGTAATTTCTTTGAGTGAGTTCTACAAATTCCTTATATATTTTGGAGAGTAACCCTTTATCAGATATATGGTTTGCAAATATTTTCTCCTATTCCATAGGTTAACTTTTCACTGTGTTGGTCATTTCCTTTGTTATGTAGGAGCTTTTTGTTTGATACAGTAACACTTGTTCCCTTTTGCTTTGGGTGTCGCCAACCAAGACCAACATCAAGGGTCTCTTTCCCTATGTTTTCTTATAGCAGTTTAAAAGCGTCAGGTCTTACATTTAAGTCTTTAATCCATTTTGGGTTGATTTTTGTAGATGGTGTAAGATAAAGGATCCAATTTCATTCTTTTGCATGTGGGTATCTGGTTTTTCCAATACAATTTATTGAAGAGGTTACCCTTTTCCTGTAGAAAAAAATCTTTTGTCATAGATTACTTGACTGTATATGTGTAGGCTTATTTCTCGGCTCTGTGTTCCACTGCTCTATGTGCCTTTTTTTTACAGGTACCCTACTAGTTTGATTAAAGATAACCTTTTCAAATTTAGGAAATTTCATCTTATTAATACTTTTTAAAGATGTTTTTTGTCCATAATGAATGTTTTAGTTGTTTAAAAACTTTTTCCACACTTAGATGGTTGCATGATTTTTCTTCTTCTGTTATAGTGGTAAGAATTAGATTGATTTTAGAATCCATAACCAACTTTGCAGTCCTAGAATAAGCACAACTTTATCATCAAAAGTAAATTGAATAAATCTAAAATTATTCCAAAGTGAGAAGCTTATTTTTTTAAATGAATGGAAATGAGAAAGAAATTGGAGCCATTTCTTATCAGCCAGGATTAATTGTAGTCAAAATTCACCTTAAAACTAAGGCAAAATAATCAGGAATCAGTTTTAGATTTACAAGGTAGCCAAAAGTATGAAAAAGAAACATACACAGTAAAAACTATCAGGACTCAGAAGTGCAGAATCATTTGGTAAGCCATGATTTAAAAAGTCAGATACATAAGGGAATGTAGGAACAAGAAGAAATTTCTAATCTGGCAAACTCTGTGAGAAGACTTGACTTCTTTATTCTTTGTCAGCAACAGTGAGAAACTGTGTCCTGACTGGACACTGGCTCATAGATGTATCCTTGGATGGGTTTCTTGTTTATTTCAGACTCAGGAGACAGTTTCAGGTGATCATTCTGAGGTACTGGCAAAATTTTAAGCCTTCTTCAGTTTCATTTCTTATTAGCAGTTGCTGTTGTTTACAATGATTTTAGCAAAGAACAACAACAGAATGGTTTAAGGAGATTATTTTTTTAAGTTTTATTTATTTACTTTGAGAGAGACAGAGCATGAGCACGGGAGGGACACACACACACACACACACACACACACACACACACACAGAGAGAGAGAGAGAGAGAGAAAGGGAGTCCCAATCAGGCTCTACACCTTTTATTGGAGCCCGATACTGGGCTTGAACTCATGAACTGTGAGATCATGACCTGAGCCAAAATCAAGAGTTGGATGTTTAAAAAACTGAGCCACCCAGGTGCCCCATGGCGATTCTTATCCTCTACACTACTGGGGAGTTATTGTGTCATTTTGAGACATCTCCCACCCCCAAAGGTTTCCGCTCAATAATGTATTCAAAACTGCTATTCACGAATGTTTAACCAATAGGTGTTTAAATTGATCCTATAATGCCCCATTAATGCCCACAGGTGTAAAAATGCAAAAGTTTTTATTAAATATATTTGGAGGCAAAAGATGTTGCCATGTTGTTTTTAATAGTTTGTTGAACTGTCCTTTATCTTTATGTCTCCCTTTCTCATTTTCTGTCTCTCCCTCTTTACTCTTTCCCTCCTTTCTTTCCTTTACTTGCCCTTTCTTTATATTAAATTACTAGCAAGTATATGAGCATCTGCCAACTCTAGCAAAGTATTAAGAATACAAGGAAGTTGAAGGAACATTTCCCAGCCTTAAGGAATTTATCAGCTAGTTGTGTGGACATAGAGTAAATTCAAATTAATATATATTTATACACAGTATTGTCAAAACTTAAAATTTGGTGGAAATGTATAGACCACAAGCCCTAGTTCAATGTAAAGAAAAATGCCTGTGGAAATTGGCAGCTGGAAGGGTTTCTTAAAAAAATGCCTAACTTGAAGACTGTATATAAATTAGAATCGCAGAGTAAGGGGGAGGACACAGCTGGTCAGAAATGTACAATGCAAAGACATTGTATTCGTTGGGATTAAAGATATCTATAGTGACCAAAGAAAACAAAATAATGGTGACTGAAGAAAAATAGAAATATATTTCTTGTTCACTTAAACATATTTTGTTGACCTTCCATGTTTGGTGTGACATTCCATGGTGTCAGGGAACCAAGCTTCTCTCTTTGGCTCTGACATCCACAGCAGGCACCTTGTCCTCCATGTCCTGTGCTGGTCCTTGGGTTTGTTGTCATATTTACATCCCAGCCAACAGGGAGAAAGAAGCAAAGTGGCTTCCTCTCTCTTTAAGGAAATATCCAGAAGCTTACTTGGCCTGAATTTTGTCACCTGGCCAGGCCTAGCTGCAAAGGAAACTGTAGATGTAGACTTTGTTCTAGGTAGCTATGTACCAGCTAAAGCTCTGTTTATAGTCATAGGCACAGGCGTATAGGCATGAAGAGTGCAGTACACGTGTGAAGAGACAGATGATTGAAAGCAGATAACTCTCTGTCATGTACCTAACATTGGAAAAGTACCTGCCCATGAGTGTAGGAAAGTACAGTACATATATTTCTGTTAAAAGAAAACATGAACATGACTTAATTTGACTTTAACTATGAAGCTGCTGATTTCTGTTTCCTTTTTTGTTCATGGCTTCTTGATAGGAAAAAAACCCAAAACTACCCTTGCTATAGGACATTAATTCTGAACTCTTTCTAGATTCATTCTCCTGCGATGTATTTGCTTCATTGATTGTAGAATGCAGCAATTGAGAGTACTTTACTGGAAGAAATACATATTGAACTAAAATTTCAGAAAATAAAGCAATTTTTTAATCAAAGACTGCATTTTAGGAGGTCCTGTGAATGGAAGTGAAAAAATGGATGTCGTTGGGTTAGTCCATCTGGTTTTGGTTTGTCTGAATAGAAGAGAGGTTTAACAGATAAATTAAGGTTCCAAGCACAGTCTTAATCTTTCCCCATTTTCAGTAATAGGTATGGCCTAGCCCTTCCCCAGTTCAGCTTTTATGCAAGTCACATATAGGCAATTAGTAGATTTTCTGTTCAAATAAAAATGTTTATTTGTTTTTCTAATTTACCATTGTGACACTGAAACTCTGATTGAAGCATTTTAACTTTTATAGTAAACAGTAAAAAAGCCTCATAAAGCTCTCACAAAACTTCAGGAGTTAAGATATATTCCTTATGAATGCCTACATTGTGATATTTGTGTTGCCAATTATTTTATCTAGAATCATTCACTTAACTACGTTTCCTGTTTTTTTGAGAGCACTTGCGGAGGACATGTTTTTAATAGGCTATAATCATCACATGGGCAACAGGGATCTTGGCAAGTAGCTATTAACAGTATAGACAGAAACTTGGAGTGTGATAGTTTTAGACTTCCTGAGCTTCTTGATGCTATTTTAATGCACTAAAGAGTATAAACTAAATTTAGATCCTGCTGACTGTTACCACAGTGAAGTGCGTGCCTCTTTTGCAGACAATGCTAGATTTAGTCACCATGTATTTCTGTCAAGCTGGGAATGCAGTTTACAGCTCTCATCCCTTCTAAGCATTTAGTAACTATACATATGTATTTAATAATTGTTCTGAATTACACCTGTTTATTTAAATTTTGTTGTCCCTAAAGCAGTTACTGGCATTGTGTTGTTTTTCTTAGGGTCATTGTATTTTATTTTGATAAATCTGGCGTTACACTTAAAGTTCATTTCTAATATGAAGTCTGTCTTACTCCCTAAGTATCTCTCTAGTCCACTGTTGGTCAGCCTGAGTACTGTGGCATTTTGGGTCATGCAGTTCTTTATTATGGGGGAGTATTCTACACATTGCGAGATATTTGGCAGCATCCCTGGCCTGTGTGCATTAGTTGCCAAGAGCTCATCCCTTCTAGACCTGTTGTAACTACCAAAAATCTCTTCAGATATTCAAATGTCCCCAGTAGAGCAAAATCACTCTCAACTGAAAGCAACTGCCCACCATCTCCTTCACTCCCGCCCCAGTCCAGGTTTCTGTCCTCTCTCAGCAAACCACTGTTAAGAATTTTCTGCTGAATCTTCCTGCATATGCCCCAGCTGCTCTCCAGCTCATTCTCCACCTTGTGGCCAGAGTGCTTTCCAAAAACCAAATCTCATCATGTTACTCCCTTTTAAAACACCATCACTGCTTTCCAGTGATCTAGGACAAAGATAGAACTCTTAAAAATAGCGTCCAACATTCATTCTAGTTGGACCTGGAGTACACTCCTTGGCTTCATCTCAACCCAATTTCTCTTGCCAGTTCAGGCTTTTCTATGTGTCCTTCCTCCCCTGGCTTTGCCTTGCTCTTCTTCTCTCTACCCACCTGGCCAACTTGCACTCACTCTTCAGTTCTGGCTCCATTCTAGCCTCAGGTTGCCAGGATACTCTTATCCGATAACTAAGGACCAAGTCAGATTGACCTGCTATAGTTAATTCTAGGTCAAATGGACTAAAGTCAGTCATCTAAAAGCCAGTTTACTAAAGGGACAAATTATCAAACTTAGTCACTAAAATACAGATTTAACAAACCCTTGGTTTTTGTTTTTTTTTTTATAGCTTTCTACTATTAGTTTCTCATGAGTTGGGTTTAGATTGCTCAAGAGCTGTAAAGAATCAGCATTTGCATATTCTGATGTCCTCTACCCCGTGATTGTGATCCCTGTCCCCCAGTTCAGCTTTCCCTCTTTGGGACTAGCAGCCCAGCTCACCTGATGTGCTGGCCTGTGTAGCCATCTTTCCTCTAGATGGATACTTGATTCTCAAGTATCAAGTGAAGCATTTCCTAATATGCAGTTAAAATATCACATTAAAAGTGGAAATCTTCAAAATCTCTGAAAGTATCTCATACAATCTGTAATTGCTTCAAAATTTGTGAGTTAAGAAACAAAATTTGATAAAATGGTAAAGTTAATAAATTCAGTTATTTGTCATTCGGGATTATAATGAACAGTTCCAAAAATTTCTCCAAATTGGCAAAATTGATAATGACTTCAAAAGTATTAAATAGGTATCAGTATCAGTTGAAGATTTCCCACAGGAAATTTGAGTTATATTTATAAGAATGTACTCACATTAAGACCAAAGTAACTCATTGCCCCTTAACTGTTGACAAGTTAAATATTCTTTAAAAGTGTTTTAAGATAAATGTGTTTGTTGACTATAGTCAAGAAGAATAATGTCATAGTTGCCCAGTTGTAATTCTACATTTATTTGATGATCACTGCAATAATAATCTGTGTTCCTCTCCTAATCATAGACTGCATGAGAGCAGGAACTGTGGCCATTTTTGCTCATTAATTATTCACTGAGCATATCATAGTATCAGGCACAAAGCAGATGTCCATTTAAATGTTTTTGAATCAATAAATTCCTTTAAAAATATATTACTAGCTTCCTAATATGTAATAATGACATTGCCAGTAGTTCTTAGCCTTAAGAAAGCTGTTGATAGCTTTGGACCTAATTCTGTAAAAACATTTAAAATATATAACAGACTTTGATATAGCATTTGTTGAAACACTGTGCCTTTTCTAAGACTGAGACATTTTGGATAGTCTTCTGGTAGTTACACTAAACAAAATTTCATTTTTCAGATAGAGGTCTATATGTTTTTAAGGTGTATAAAAAGCAAGTTTGTGAATTTTATTTACTACCATATTTGAATGAAATAACATGGTTCTTTATTAAATTTAAGTAATATGCCAAAAATGAGAATGTTTTAAAATTAATATTATAAGACAATATTTTCAAATAAAACTAGAACATGAGTATTATCTCTGGATTATAAAGATTCCAGTTGGGATGCCTGGGTGGCTCAGTTGGTTAAGTGTCCAACTCTTGATTTCAGCTCAGGTCACCATCTCACAGTCATAAGATTGATCCCTGCGTCAGGCTCTGCATGGAGTGTGAAGCTTGTTAGAGATTTTGTCCCTCCCTCTCTCTCTCTCTTAAAAACAATTTAAAAAAAAAAGATTTCCAGTTGACTGTTGGCAGTGATGCTTATATGGTTAGGGTTGGCCTTAATCTTAGTCAGAGTGAACATTCTAGACTTTCCAAATGGGATGGAGAAGAGGGAAGGCAAGAGAAGGATGTAGAAAGGATGCAGGCAGGAGTTGGGCTTAAAGAAAATTGCCTTTTCAGTTCTCTTTGAGGTTTTATCTGGAAATTTCCATTATTCCAAACACATGTTCCCAAATTCTCTCTCTATTTGACCGCCACATAGAACACAAACACCACTATTTGAATCATTTAATGACTATTATGTGATCTACAATCCACAACTTTTCAAATATTTCAGATACATTTTTTATTTGATAACTTTAAGAAATCTATGAAGAGGTTTAAAGTATACTGTTTGTTTCTTTCTTTTGTTCATGGTGGCTTATGTGTGTGTGTGTGTGTGTGTTTTATAATTTCTGACTTTTTAGCTCATGTTTTACTAGCCTTCCTCTGAAAGAATTCTGCAAGACTTGTGTTGAGGAAGCACACTCCTAGAAAAGAGTATTTTAGATTCTTCTAGGTGCTGTGGGGTATCACCAGCCCTGGAACCATATCTGTTATTATTCTTGTTTTGGGGGTTTCCTGGGCCAGATATGTAGAAAATATCTAAATCCTGAGCCATGTAAGGATAGGACTATGGTTATAAACTCTCAGAAAACCACCCTGTCTCCCCAGTTTCTGACCTAAACACGTTTTTCCTTGATGTCACCTTTGCTGGTAAGCAGACTTTCTGAAGGCTTGCTCTTCAAAGGACTTGGCTTTGAGTTTCATTTTTGACTCTCCACCTTGCAGAGGAGCAAAGCCTTGATTTCTGCTCCCATTCAGTAGTTAGAACCTAAAAAGCCAGGGCACCCATGCTGGCAAATGCCCTCAGGGCAGCCATGGTAACAGTACCATCTTACAAAACTGGCTTCCCATTTTTGGCCTTTGAAAAATTTCCTCAGTGTTTTTCTAAATCTCCTATGCATCTGAAAGGATTCTTAAAATAATCTTATCCATTTTGCAAGGGGAGTTTATTTTAGAATATCTGGTCAATTCATTATATTGCTGGAAATAGAATGCAACAATGATTTTATATTTAAAGAGATACTTCTTTTTAGGAAAAGTAACCATTTGCCTTCCCTCTTTCCCTTCCTTTTTCCTCCCTCCTTTCTTTTCTTCCTTCCCTCTTCCCTTACATCTTTCTACATGAGATAATTGACCATTTAAATAAAATTGCAGAGCTATTCTTGGAAGGAAAAGGAAATTTATAGTCATATAGCTTCCATTATTATACAACAATACAAACTAATTGACAGGAAACACCAAAGCTATTTTTTCCCTAAACTTCGGATGTTTTAAATGATTATAGGAACTAATTAAATGAAAATAAACACAACCAACATTTTTTGATCACCTAGCCCATACCTGAAACTGTGGCTCAGTCAGTTAAGCTTTTGTCTTAAGCTCAGGTCATGATCTTGCAGTTTGTGAGTTCAATCTCCGCATCAGGCTCTGTGCTGACAGCTTGGAGCCTAGAGTTTGCTTTGGATTCTGTGTCTCCCTCTCTCTCTGCCCCTCCCCTGCTCACATTCTGTCTCTTTCTCTCAAAAATAAATAAACATTAAAAAAAAAAAAAGAGTGGTTAGTCCTTGAGGAATGAGGATGCCAGGAAATGGACACCCTCACTGTCCCTCAGGATATACTTGTCTTTATTTGACCATTTAGTTTGACCTTTGAAAATGTTTTCAGGTACTTATTAACTACATATTAAGAATAAATTAAATATGTTCTTATAAAGAGCTTTTGAATTACCCAGGGTGCAAGCCAATCAGAGAAAGTTAAGAGAAATTATATTTTTAGTGGAACTTAAAAAGACATGGTGGAAGTTTGTCATATCAGGTGGAAGGAAGAGCATGAGCAAAGTCAAGGATATGTGAAATCTCTTGGTCTGTTCAGGGAACATGAAGTAACTAACTTTAAGTAGTTATCTCAAATTTACACAGGTTACATATTTTTTAAATATTATTTGGAGAGAAAGAGTGGGTTAAAGGGCAGAGAGAAAAGGAAAGACAGTATTCCAACCAGGCTCCATACTCAGTGCAGAGCCAAGGTGGGGTTTGATCCCATGACCACAAAATTATGACCTAAACTGCTGTCAAGAGTGAGATCATGACCTGAGCTGCTATCAAGAGTCAGACGCTGAACCACCTGAGCCACTTAAGTGCCCCTAGTTTACATATTTGAAGCTTTCATATGATGGTGGTAACTAGCATTCACTGAACTTTTTCAATGTGTTGGACACTTTGAATATGCTTTACATATAATAACATTTAATTCTGTCAATAATTCTTTGAGGTGGTTACTATTTTCATCTCATTTTACAGATGTTCAAAAATTTAGGTAACTTTCCTAAAATTAAAGGGTTATAGGGGTACAAGGCAGGACTCAAATCCAGTTGCTCTGGCCCCAGAACCCACACTGTTAACATTCATGTTCTATTGCTCACAGCAAAGGCTCATTTATCCTTTTTTTCCTCCAAATTTGTATTTAAATTCCAGTTAGTTAACATTTAGTGTAATATTGGTTTCAGGAGTAGAATTTAGTGATTCATCACTTACGTGTAACACCCAGTGCTCATCATAACAAATGCCCTCCTTAATTCCCATCACCCATTTAGCCCATCCCTCTCCTCTCCCTCCATCAACCCTCAGTTTATTTCTTTTTTAATTTTTTGAATGTTTGTTTATTTTTGAGAGAGACAGAGAGTGTGTGTGTGAGCAGGGGAGGGGCAGAAAGAGAGAGAGGAAGACACAGAATCGGAAGCAGGCTCCAGGGTCTGAGCTTTCAGCACAGAGCCTGATGGGGGGCTTGAACTCACAAGCCTTTATGCCATGAGATCATGACCTGAGCCGAAGTCAGCAGCTTAATCAACTGAGCCACTCAGGTGCCCCATATTCTTTAAGAGTCTCTTATGGTTTGCTTCCCTCTTTTTTCCCCTTCCCTTGTGTTCATCTACTTTGTTTCCTAAATTCTACATATGTGTGAAATCATATGGTATTTGTCTTTCTCTGACTGACTTATGTTGCTTAGCATAATACACTCTAGCTCCATCCACATTATTGCAAATGGCAAGATTTCATTCTTTTTGATGGCTGAGTGATATTCCACTGTATATTTATACCTCATCTTCTTTCTCCATTCATCAATTGTTGGTTATTTGGGCTCTTTCCATAGTTCAGCTATTGTTGATAGTGCTGCTAAAATATCAGGGTGCATATGCCCTGAAGGCTGATCTATCTTGAAGGATTTAATCAAAAGTTTTCATTCCTGGGAAAGCTCAATGAATGAAGAAAGTTTATTTTCTCCCCTATAGATCCTATGTGCCATAAAAATTGGCTTATTCTTATTCAATTTAGTTGAATAAATATTGTTCTTTTCAAAGAAAAAG
Source organism: Crocuta crocuta (assembly GCF_008692635.1). Taxonomy (NCBI): domain Eukaryota; kingdom Metazoa; phylum Chordata; class Mammalia; order Carnivora; family Hyaenidae; genus Crocuta; species Crocuta crocuta. Next base: position 5,698,682 of record NW_027532041.1, on the reverse strand, counting down.
ACATTGAATGGATGCCTTTTCAGTGGTGTTTTGGACAGGTTTGCAAGAGCTGATTATTTAATTTTCAGGAATTTTGCAAGCCAGTTATTAAATATAGTGTTAAAAATTATATCATATAAATGTAAATTAAATGAATTATATTTAAACAAAGGTAATAAATTTTCAAAACCCATTACTTCCTGTTATTTAACCACATTTTAGTATTATCTATGCTCTTGAGGTTTTTATCTCTATTTCATATATATGTGGAAATATAATGGTGTCCTCCTGAGCTCTACATTCAGTAATATTCATCACTTTGATAGCTTGAAATTAGAATCATATTTATACTATGATTTGGTAAACACTACATATCAGGGTTTTATCCCGAGGGAGCTGGCTGTTCAAGTTATCATAGCATCCCCTTCATTCCTTCTTAAAACATTTTGCCTTGCTCTTTTCTGGCTGGAATCATGGAGGGTACAGAAGAGAAGAAAAACAAGGTTCCTGCTGTGTCAGAAACACTTAAGAAAAAGTGAAGGAATTTTGTAGAATTGAAGATGAAGTATCTAAGAAAGAAGTTTGCCCAAAAGATGCTATAAGAGGCAAGAAGCTAAGCATGACCACAAGGAATACAGACCAATGTACAGAACTGAGATTCGAATGTCTAGGATGGCAAGAAAAGCTGGCAACGTCTACGTACCTGTGGAACCCAAACTGCATTTGTCATCAGGATCAGAAGTATCCATGGTGTGAGCCAAAAGGTTTGAAAGGTGTTCCTGCTGTTTCACCTTTGCCAGGTTTTCAGTGCACCTTTGTTAAGCTCAACAAGGCTTCAGTTAACATGTTATGGATTATGGAACCATATGGAAAATGTGGGTCCCCAAACCTGAAGTCAGTGAGTGAACTGATCTATGCTCATGGTTATGACAAAATCAGCAAGAAGCAAATTTCCCTGACAGATAACATGTCTATTGCTTGATCTCATGGTCAATATGGCATCATTTGCAAGGAGGATCTGATGCATGAGGATCTGATTCATGAGATCTATACTGTTGGAAAACGTTTCAAAGAAGCAAACAACTTCTTATGGCCCTTCAAATTATTTTCTCCATGAGGGGGAATGAAGAAAAAGACCACCCTTCTTATGGAAGGTAGAGATGCTGGCAACAGGGAAGTCCAGATCAGTAGGCTTATTAGAAGAATGAACTGCTCTGTCTACCATGATTACCAATTTTTGTAATCTGGTCAGTTAATAAAAGACTACTTTCAAATTAAAAACAAACATTTTGACTTAAGTTGATTCTCAGGAGGATTATCTATTATACATAGTTTTTTTTTAATGTTTTATTTATTTCTGAGAGAGAGAGACAGCAAGAGCAGGGGAGGGTCAGAGAGAGAGGGAGATACAGAATCTGAAGCAGGCTTCAGGCTCTGAGCCAGCTGTCAGCACAGAGCCCAATGCGGGGCTCAAACTCTTGAACCATGAGATCATGACCTGAGCCAAAGTCAGACGCTTAACTGACTGAGCCACCCTATACATAGAATTTAAATTGTATTGCAGAGACCTCTTGTGTCTATATTAGTGCTACAATATTTAAGAAAGAGGGTTTGGAAATGTTCATCAGTTTCTCATTAATACACTTAATTATCTCAGAAATTGATAATCCATCTTAGTTTAAATAACCACCAAAGGAAATCCTATCTTCTACGATCCTCAGTGAACTCTTTTTGGTTTACAAAATTAAAATTCATCACTCTAGGAGTGCCTGGGTGACTCAGTCAGTTAAGTGTCCAACTTTGGCTCAGGTCATGATCTCATGGTTTGTGGGTTCGAGCCCCTCATTGGTCTCTGTGCTGAATGCTTGCTCAAGCCTAGAGTCTGTGCACTCTGTCTCACTCTGTCTCTTAAAAATAAATAAATGTTAAAAAAATGTTAATAAATAAGTAAAATTCATCACTCCAGAATAAAAATGCATTTTATTTTCTTTCTCAATTGGCTGAAAGTAGAAGCTACTAAAACATGCAGGAAAAAGTCAAGCTACCTGGATTCTCACCTCTCAACAACTAAATAGCCTCTCTGCACTTTGAAATCACTTTGGTGCTTTTTTAGATATACTAATGACAGGTCCCACCCAAAGCCATTACATCCGAGTCTCTGGAGGTGGAGCCTAGATGGTGGTATGCTTTGAAATGTTCTTGAGATGGTTCTAACATTCAACTGATTTGAAAACTGCTGGTCAGAATATTTACATTGAGCCTATGATTAAGGGTTCCAGTTTAGAACTACTTGCAAATCCCCAGTCTTCAACTTCCTAGCTGTGTAACCTCAGACAAGTTACATACTGTGTCCATGGTTCAGTTTCCTGATGTTAATACAGGTAAACATTTAGAGAATGATCTGGCACTGAGACATTTTGCCATAACCATGCTCGTAGATCAGTTCATTCACTGACTTCGGGTTTGGGAACCCCCATGCTCCATATGGTTCCATAATCTGTAACATGTTAACTGAAGCCTTGTTGAGCTTAACAAAGGTGACACTGAAAATCTGGCAAAGACAAAGAAGCAGCAATACCTTTTAAAACTTTGGTCTCACACCACTGATACCTCTGATCCTGATGACAAATGCCAATTTGGGTTCCACAGGTATGTAGAAGTTGCCACCTTTTCTTGCTATCCTAGCCATTCGAATCTCATTTCTGTACCTCCGAGTAGTTATTCCTACTAAGGATACTCTCTCAGTAGTTCTACATGTCATCTCCATGCTCGGTAACATAGAGACATGTATGTACTTGAAGTCCACATCTTGATGTTCTTTTTATTATTATTTTGTCTTTCCTACCATCTTTTCCTAGCTTTGATTATGTCAGTATTTCTCCTTTTAACTGTCCCCCCATATTTTATTTTCCCTGAAGTTGGAAAACTGCAGAGTAAAGTGCTTCAGATGGCTCATTACAACAGCTGAATGATATCTGAATTGTCATTTTTTTATTTTTTTATTTATGTTTATTCTTGAGAGAGACAGACAGACAGACAGAACATAAGTGGAGAAGGGGGCAGAAGGAGAGTGAGACACAGTATCTGAAGCAGGCTCCAGGTTCCGAGCCATCAACACAGACCCCAACATGGAACTCGAACCCACAAACTGTGAAATCATGACCTGAGCCAAATTTGGACGCTTAACCGACCGAGCCACCCAAGTTCCCCTCTGAATTGTCATTTTAATATATCTTTTGAATTAAAGCATTTCTATTGACTGAGACTGATATTTTCTTTACCTTATAAAGAATAAACATTTTTTCTGGTATATGAGGAAGCAACAATAATTTTTGTAGACTCCATTCCTGACAGGAGCAAAACAAATCCAGAAGAAGGAGAAAAATCTGTGTTTGCTACAGGAACTGTGTGGTAAACAAGTAGAAAAATATTCAGATCAAATATTTAAAAGCAAAACAAAGGAGAAAATGCTTTCTCATCCATTCAGTTTGAGGAGGATCAATGACTAATTAGACAAAGAATAAAGGAGAAAGTCTTCATGAACTTTAGGAACAAAATTTATTGGGAAAAAGAGCCAGAAAGCACTTACAAGGAGAATATCAGAACCATGGCAAGCCAGATGACCACTGCTTATTATAGTTTCTCTGAGTGCCTGTTTTCCAATACCTTTGATAGAGAATAGGAAAGAGATGAAGTAAGCAGATATTATGAGCATCACCAAAAACTATCTGAAAGTTGAAAATTGGAAAAGATTAATTTAGTAACCATTTAGTAACTCTCCTATAATTTTATATTTAGAAGTTTATAAAAATTAACTTATTAAATGCCAGTATGTCATTAAATATTAATGATACGGTAACCAGTGACCAAAATTGACTTATGGGTAGAATGGTCCTTCAGAGAAGTAAGAGGAATTGAGTACCGTCATGTGTGACTGACTTTTGCTCAAACGAGGTATAGGTGCATGAAAAGCCATTTCTCTTGGCCAGGATCCATATGGTTGCAAGTAAGAGTCAGGATAACTCAAGAGATTTGCCATGAGGATGCAACAGTGAATCTCAGGAAATCCAAAGCTAATAATCGAAGCCAGCTGGGGCTTGTGGAAATCGATTTCAATGACCTGGAAAGGCACTGGGAACTGTTTTTTCTCTCAGAAGCTATCTCTGCCTCTCAGTCTCTTGCCTTCTCAGCACATTATGATGTGTTCTCTTTCTAGTGACTTGTCCCTCTTCTCCATAAACTCTGGCTTGAACATGAGACCCTGTGAACCTGATCAGAACTTCAGTCCCTAGTGCTTATGTTCCCAGTTTCTCATCTTCCCTATTCCTAAAGGATAATTGGCATGTTGTTTTGAACTAGGCCACCAGTCACATCTCTGATGTTTAACTGCCCTTAAATCAGTTATCTACACTTGGTCCTGGTCCCATCTGCTGTGGCTGGAATGGGAGAGAGTCATATGGTACAGAGAGGGGTCACATTAGGCAGAAGAGACTAGGGGCTGGCAAGCCCTGGAAACATACTTTGTATCCTGTCTTAATTACAAAATACAGTTGCCTAAGGCTGAAAGTTGTAGTACATGTGCAGCATCTGCTTATTGAAGAATATTAGTGAATGTTAAAACCACAAGTTAGAATTCTTCCTGATTTACTGTTGCAGTTGTAAACTGTTAACAACATCACTTGATATTGTATTTAGAGAAAATCTTTCTCTAAATCATTCACTCAAATCATAAAATGATGGCTGCAGGATGTTAATGGAAATACCTAAGATTAAATTGGGAAAGAAATCGCCGATCATTATCTCTGAGCCTCAGATTATTTTTCCCCTTCTGGGGGACATAGAAAAACAAATGAGATCTTTCCAATTGTATTATGCCATTATATCCCAAATATGTTACACTGACAAAATAAAAAGCAATACAGATCTTATGTAAGTTTCTCATTAAAGTACACATAACATAGATTTCAGGGTGTTCTCTTTAATATGAACAAATGTGATCATCTTCAAGGAAAACATTATAGATGAATCTAGGCGGAAAACAACAACAACAACAACAACAAAAAAGACAGACTTTTTAATCAGTTATTGGAGTGTCCTCATAAGTTGTATATTTTAACTCTTTTGGTGAGAGAAGTATGTGAACAAAGAGCCTTATGTTCAGAATCAGGAAACATTAGTCTAACGTAAGTTCCATGAGAACAGGGACTCCTATAGTTTCAGCACTCAGAACAGTACCTGGCATAGAATGGGACTCAACAAAAATTTAGAGAATGAATAAATATTCCTATGACTTTCCCTTCTAGCTAGATGACAATAAGCAAAGTAATTTGTCCCTCTGGGTCTTAGTTTCTTTGTTAATAAAGTGAGATGATTTTGGAGTCGATTTTAAGTATTGTATTGAAATTCTATAATTATATGGCATGTATTCAAAATTTAAAAACACTTATTTGTTGAGGCACCTGGGTGGCTCAGTCGGTTGAACCTCTGACTCATGATTTTGACTCAGGTAATGATCCTAGGGTTGTGAGATCTGCCACTGAGCCTGGAGCCTACTTAAGATTCCCCCTCATCCCTCCACCCCTACTTTCACTCTCTCTCAAAACAAAACAAAATAAAACCCCACAATACCCTTATTGGTTAAACGATTTCTTAAAACTGCATTTTAAACAAAACTAATTTTATGAGACAAAGCAAAATCCTTTATCTTTTCTGTTTTAATATGGTTTAGAGTTTTTATATGTGAGTTATTTCAGAAAAGTATATTACTGATAAAAGTATTTTCATAGTTAATTTAATCACACAATTCAGATGCAGGGAAGCTGTACCCATATGCTTCTAAAACTATGTTTCAACAATTTTGACTCTGGTGAATTTACCTTTTATATTTTCATTTTAAATGATTTCCAGTCTTGTTTTCAACACCCACTGTATGTAACAAGCTCTTGAAAGAAAATGAAGCCTATTGGTGATTTACTTAATGAGTCTTTTTTTTTTTTTTTTTAGATTTTATGCCAATGGAGAGCAACCCTTAAAATTCCTTTGGATTTCATCTCCCAGAGTTAGATACACCTAAACATTTTTGTTTGCAGAATATCATCACACTTCACAATTGTCCAACTTGTCCCAAGTTTTATCGTCTCATCCACCTCCCTCCAAACATATGCCACAGGCAAACTAGAAACAGCACATTTCTCCCAGCTGGCAATCACTCTCATGACATAAACAATTGCAGAGCATTGTGCTGCCCTAAGCAAACTCTGCCTCAGAGGACAAACCAGATTTCCATTAAAATAAGCAAAGTAGAATGGGTGTCATTTAGGTAGGTAGAGGTGGGTTTTTTTTTTAACGAATAGAACAAAAATGATAAAATTTCCAATTTACCCTATTGAAAATCTTGACACATCTGAGCATCTATCTTAAGAAAACCTCCGTGGCATTATTGGAACATCTGCTCTCCAGTGTAGGAGGGGAGCAGGTGCTCTCTCTGGTGGCATCATTGATGACATAACAGTTCTTTTGTTGTGTCCAGTTGTGCAGGGATAATGTGTCTGAACCATGTTAGTTATATGTCATGATGTGCTCATAGAAATATCTGATGACATGGGAATAGTTTAATTGGGCCATGTTATAAAACATTTCTGGGAGCCGTATCTATCCAGCCTATAAGTTATTTCCTTTATAGAAGTTAAATACTTGGGTAAAAGTGACAGTGCTACCATAATGGATAAAAAGATTTAATGCCTTGAAGGAAATCATGCATGTAAGTCTGTCTGTGGGCTAGATTTCTACCCTCCTCTTCTTGCCAGTTCTCCAGGCTCATCTATATGGATGCAGGTGAAGAGATTGACTCACTGAGGAGTTGTGGGAATTGATGGCTGAAGTTCCATACAAATACTGTATTACCATTATATCATTCCCTTTTATCTTGTTTATTTCACATCACTTACTCTACACTTGCCCTGTCACAGTGATCAGTGAGAAAGAGCCTCCTGTGTGTGTTTAGTCTGCATGCTTGCTCAGGTCTATAACCTTACAGGTTGCATGAGAAGATCATTAGGACCCAGAAGAAACTGGAGAATTTACCTTGTTCTTATATTTACCTACTATGAGGTTTTTAAGTGAGATTATCTAAATTAGCTAGTTCTGCCTCCAGACTTTTATAAACTACATGAATTTTCTTTTAAAGAGCCAAATCCCTCCCACTGCAATTTTTAAAATGGATATTTTTCAGTTTAGTACCAAAATAAAAATGTAACAAAACAGAAAAAAGAGTGAAGAAAAATTTTCTATAAACCTGCAATGTTAATGTATTTTGGAGCATTTTCTTCCTAAACATGTTTCTGTAGACATACACATATACAAACATTCATATAGATGTAGAACATGCTTTTCTTACATATACGACCTTTATTGTATAACCAACTCTATATAGTTCTCCCCAGTTGTTAGTGAACATTTTCCTATGTCACTAAATATATTTTATTATATTTCATAACATTGACATACCAATTCCTCTGCTATTGAGCATTTAGGATGTTTCTATATGTTTGCAATTATACATAATGTAATGAGCATCTTCACTAACACAATTTTAATTCTTAGTATCTCTCTTTTCTGGGTCCATTCTGGATTCTCAAACTCAGAACTCCTATAACTCCTTAAATGTTTACTTTATCCAAATAAATGACAGCCTAGTTAAGAGTAATGATCTTCTGGGGCGCCTGGGTGGCTCAGTCGGTTGAGCATCCAACTTCAGCTCAGGTCATGATCTCATGGTTTGTGGGTTCGAGTCCCGCGTCGGGCTCTGTGCTGACAGCCAGCTCAGAGCCTGGAGCCTGTTTCTAATTCTGTGTCTCCCTCTCTCTGACCCTCCCCTGCTCGTGCTGTCTCTGTCTCTCTCTCAGAAATAAATTTTTTAAAAAACATAAAAAATTAAAAAAAGAATAACAATCTTCCATCTACAGAGAGCTGTGTACTTGTAGATAATTGAAAAGCTGATTAGGCTACAAATTTTTCCTCAGCATAATCTCACCAGAAATAATAGTAATTAATGCCCTCAGGTGGCCTTAAGTAAAAACTCAGCACTAGGTATTAAAAATGAATGTTGTTAAAATTTTTACATATATTTTAGACACTATAAGAACTATTGAATTAATACATAAGATGTTAGAACTTCATATTTAGCATGGTAGAAAAATAATAGTATAATTCGAAACAAAATGATTACTCACAGACACTTTCATTTTCCCCTGAAGGAAAACAGGGGGGGAGAAAGGAAAAACTTAAAATTCCCTCTGAAGAAGAAAAAAAGAAACAAGGAGAAATAAAAGGACCACTTGTTTTTTTTAAACACATTTACTTAAAAATGATTTATATTTTCAATTCCCCTTAAGATATGAAATATTTTACATTCTCTGGAAATCTTTAGAAAAAAAAAAAACTTGAATTCAATCCTGCTGTCTTAATTCACTGGTTTCTATGAGAAGGGAGCTTGGAAGGAGCACTGGATTGGAAGATTTGTGACCTTGAGTAGTTTGCTCTCTTAATCCCCATGTTTGCACCGATGCAGTAGCTTTTATGAGAATTTATTGTAAATTACGTAAAAGAGTGCCTGACATACAACTTGCTTTCAATAAATGCTAGCTCCTTTTGCTCATGGTTGGTTTTTTGGTTTGTTTGTTTTGTTCTTTGCTCCTATTTTTAAATGATACTGTGGGGGCGCCTGGGTGGTTCAGTTGGTTAAGCGTCCGACTTTGGCTCAGGTCATGATCTCACGGTTTGTGGGTTCGAGCCCTGCGTCGGGCTCTGTGCTGCCAGCTGAGAGCCTGCAGCCTGTTTCAGATTCTGTGTCTCCCTCTTTCTCTGACCCTCCCCTGCTCACGCTGTCTCTCTCTCTCTCTCAGAAATAAATTTTAAAATATAAATGATAATATGGATTATTTTACAAGATAGATTTTTTTTAAATAATTTCTTTCTTTGAATGAAAATCATCACCTAAAACTATGCTAGTAGGTGATTGCCATTTTTCTATAAAATTATAAGCCTTATAGACAATTTGAGAGACAATAATACTTCAAACAAATGAAAATTTAAGACCCCAAAGTTAAGCAATTCTGATGTCCCCAGGGGGTGCTCTATTTCTTTATGTATAGTTAATTAGTCAAAACTAATTAAAGCAATAACTTAAATTTGCATAACAACTTATGGGTTCAAATATTGTCACGTTTAGTTGGTTTGATCCTCGCATAGGCAATATTACAGATGTTCATGGAAGGTGAGTGATTGGCCCAAGGCCAAACTAAATTAATACTAGAGACAAAAATAGATACATTATTTCTTCTGTCAGTTCTGTTAACCATTAAGTAAGGAGAGAAAAGAAGAATCAAAACTAAAATGATAGATTATCTGAAAGCTAATGGAAGGGAAAAGTTATCAAAACTGTGTTCTTAAATGGTTTTTAATGTTAAAACACAAAAATTGAAAATAAATGAGCCATGTATGCATCTCAGAAATTAGAAAAAGTGGATCAAAGCTAATCAAAGGAAGTTAGGAAGCAGACATTAATAAGTATAAAAGCAAGTAGGGAAAAAATCAACAGCTGGTATCTTTTTTTTTAATTTTTTTAACATTTATTTATTTTTAAGAGACAGAAAGAGACAGATCACGAGGGGCAGAGAGAGAGAGGGACACACAGAATCGGAAGCAGGCTCCAGGCTCTGGGCTGTCAGCACAGTCGCGAGGCTCGAACCCATGAACTGTGAGATCATGACCTGAGCCAAAGTCAGAGGCTCAACCGACTGAGCCACCCAGGCGCCTCCGACAGCTGGTATCTTTGAGGGGAAAATCTACTAGAATAGACAAATGCATGACCACCCTTATGAAGGAAAAATTAATGAAAGTACAAATATAAACATCTGAGTTTAACTAATTTTCCCAAAATAGCTGCTCCTACTGCTTTTCAGACTTCTTAGAAGAACAGAGAGTGGTCATCTGGTCTCCAATCTTTTTATAAAGTTAGCAGATACTTAATAATATCAAGAACCTGGTAAAGACACTGTATTATTTGCCATGGCTGCTGTAGCAAAGGACCACAACTGAGTGGCTTCAACAACAAAAAAGTTTGGTCTCACAGTTTGGGGAGTTAATCCGAATGCAAGGTCTTGGCAGGTGTGTTCCTTCTGAGGGCTGTGAGGGAAGGATCTGTTCCTGGCCTGTCTGGTTTGTAGATGTCTGTCTTCTAGCTGTGTCCCTCCACATCATCTCCTCTCTATCTATCTGTATCCATATTTCTCATTTTTATAAAGATACCAGTCATAATGGATTAGGATCCTCTCTGATGACCTCACTGTACCCTGATTACCTCTGTAAGGATCCTACCTCCAAATAAGGTCATATTCCAAAATCCGGGGGGTGCGTATCCTCAACATATGAAGTTGTGGGGGGAACATAATTCAAACCATCACAGATGTTCTTTGTCTTTGGTTAGTCATTTGCTTTCATGAGGTTTTCCTAATAAAACTTTGAAAGAGGCCATACCCTTTTATGAAAGCTTGTAAACAAATTACATAATTTTAGATATGGAATGGACCATAGAAATCTACTCTAACAATACCTTTATTATATTAATAGAGTTAACAAGTTCAACGATATTGGGTGACCTTCCAATCAGTCAGTTACGTTTTGGCTTTCTGGTAGTACCTCTTCCAAATTCGTTATACCACTAGAGGGCTCCAAGGAGATTCCAGTCAGTACTGGGCTGGTGGGAATCTCTGACTTGTGGATGTGGTGTTCCTCTATGTATTTGTTCTTCCTAGTATCATGCCTTCCTGTCAAGCACTACTTGGTTTGGGCCTGGTCAGATGAGAATCCGCCATTGCCTCTGGCTTTTTCTCCTTTGCCTTTCCACAGGTCTATTGGAATATTTATGCAGTTTGGTGTTTGGGTTTGTAAAACTTCCCATGGAAAAGTTTTGTTCTATAGTTTTAATCACCTATGCAATGCTAGAGGTTTACTGTGATTGACTTGGAATCAAAGGGTTTTTTTTCTCCAGAAATGTATTATTACCACTAACATTTAGGAGTCCTCCGATGGTGTCACTTTTATTACATTGCTATGTACTTGAAGGTGAAATGGTTAGTAGCCCTCCAACCAAAGATATTGATTCAATAGATCTCTGGTAGTCTGAGATACCTACATTTTTAGCAGGGAATCCTAGTGATTTTTTCAGTAATTTTCACACCACATTTTGAACATTTAAAAAAAATACCTGCTCTAATCAACACATTGGTCATCCATTTAAAAAAAAAATTTAACCTTTATTCATTTTTGAGAAACAGAGTGTCAGCGGGGAAGGGGCAGAGAGAGAGGGAGACACAGAATCTGAAGCAGCTCCAGGCTCTGAGCTGTCAGCACAGAGCCTAATGCAAGCCTCAGACTCATGAGCTGTGAGATCATGACCTGAGACAAAGTCAGACTCTCAACTGACTGAGCCACCCAGGCACCCCTGGTCATCCATTTTTAAATAGCTACTTCTAGGAATGATTGTTCTATTTTCCAATAAACATGTTTTATCAAATCTAAGAATTTTTTATGTAAGTCACATCATTATGCTATCACTAAGGAAGAAAAAAGTATCTGTAAACTATGACACAAAGCCTTAAAGGGAGCTGCTCTGGACTTGTGAATTATTCATACTAGCAACTCGTCACTTTGAAATTTCTGTTCAGAGGAATCTGGCAATTTCCTTTACCTTCAGTTGCATTGCTAAGCCTGTGATAAGCAAAACTTTTACATGTACCACAACTTCGTCCCCTTGAGGTTACCTTTCTTACATCCTTGAATGCAACATAATGTTACTTTCCAAGAAAGTCTGAAATTGCTGTCATTCCTCCAGTAATAAACATCTTCACTAATAACAAATATAAACTTCACACCTGTTTGTATGCCATTTTTGTATGCAATGACTGGTATGTTTAAAGACAAATTATATTATGGCTCTCAAAGTATAGGTTTGAAAATAATTTTTAAGTGGTAGTTAAACTCAATACATGATAGCACTGAAAAATTATATCACTTAGCTGAAGATACCTTAGTAACAGCTGTGAGCAAGTCCATGCACACTCTGACATTGACCATTACAGTTATGGGTGCTGCCTTGTGTATATTAACATAAGATGTGGTTAGTTAGAGACCCATCCTGACTCAGAGCTGTGAAAATGTGGTAGGATGTGGGGGAGTTCTCAGACTCCATGTAATATGGTAATACAACAGTTTACAATGGAAACTCTTCTCAGGCTAGATGCTAGGGTAACATAATGAGCTAGAGCAGGCATTCTCAAAGTGTAGTCGTGGGACTAGCAGCATCAGCATCAGCATCACCTGGGAATTTGTTGTAATTTCTCAGGTTCCACCCTAGAGAGACTGAATCAGAAACTCCGGGAATTGAGACCAGGAGTCTGTTCTAACAAGCCCTCCAGGGAACACGCTTAGGAGTGAGAACTATTAAGTTAGAATGAATGGGAAGTCAAAGGCAGGTAAGAAGGTCTTCTTCCACAGTTATAGAGAAATATTTAACATACACACACACATACACACACACACCCCTCTTATTGAAACTTAGTGTACCCAGTGTAAGAATTTATATGTATAATCCTGCAGATGACTACATTCAAACAGATATATTTGGTACACCAAAGGCCTACATTTTAAAATAACCAAGAATTGGGGCGCCTGGGTGGCTTAGTCGGTTGAGCGTCCGACTTTCGCTTAGGTCATGATATCGCGGTTCGTGGGTTCGGCCCCGTGTCGGGCTCTGTGCTGACTGCCAGCTCAGAGCCTGGAGCCTGTTTCAGTCTGTGACTCCCTCTCTCTCTGACCCTCCCCTGTTCGCGCTGTCCCTCTCTCTCCTAGAAATAAATAAAAAACATTTAAAAATAAATAAATAAATAAATAAATAAATAAATAAAATGACCAAGAAAAGGAAAGAAAAAAAAAAAAGAAAGAAAAGGAATCCTTGGCATGTTTTATTATTATCCTTAGCCATCTCTCGCCCTTTTTTCTCTTTACTACAAATTCTCCTATCTTCATAGTCCTTCCCCACTTTCCCTGTACCATCTATATTCAGAAAAATCTGAAATACCAGTATAGTTCAAAATTTTCCTTTTTACACTGTTCTCAGTATAAAAAAGTTTCCTTTTTACACTGTTCTTCTCTCTTCCTCTCCTTTTCCTGTTTTTTCCTTTTTACATTAAAAATAATAGTAGCTAAGCCTATGGAAGCTGAATCCCCAAATTAAGGAATAAGGAAATATTGAAACATGAACAAAACCCATAAAACTTCACTGTTCAAGTATTTAGATTTGAGGAAGGTATAGTTTAATTCCTGTCTTCTGTCATTATAATGTGTAAATCAAATATGTGTTGTAGGATAACTGAAAAATAATGGGTAGAATATGTAATACTGGGATGTGTAATTTTATTTTATATTTTATTTATTTACTTTTTAATTTCAGGAAAAGATTTTAATGGTTTATCACTTACATATAATACCCAGTGCTCATCTGAACAAGTGTCCTCCTTAATGCCCATCACCCCTTTAGCCCTTCCGTTCACTGGACACCCAGCCAGCATCCCTCAGTTTGCTTTCTATATTTAAGGTTCTCTTATGATTTATCTCCCTCTCTGTTTTTATATTATTATTCCTCTTCTTTCCTCATGTTCATCTGTTTCGTATCTTAAATTCCACATATGACTGAAATCATATGATATTTGTTTTTCTCTATTTCACTAAAAATAATACAATCTAGTCCCATCCACATTGTTTCAAATTGCAAGATTTCATTCTTTTTGACTTTCCAATAACATTCCATGGTATGTATGTATGTATACATACATATACATACATACAATATCTTCTTTATCCATTCATCAGTCAGTGGACATTTGGGCTCTTTCCATAATTTCACTATTGTTGTCTGCATTCCAGAGAGTTTGGACTATCATGTTATCATTTTCATTGGCTTCCATGTACTTTTTAATTTCCTCTTTAATTTTTGGTTAATCCATTCATTCTTTAGTAGGATGTTCTTTAATCTTCAAGCATTCATGATCTTTGCAATATTTTCTTGTGGTTGAATTCAAGTATCATAATGTTGTGATCTGAAAATATGCAAGGTATGATCTTGATCATTTTGTACTTATTGAGGGCTGATTTGTGACCCAGTATGTGATCTCTTCTGCAGAATGTTCCATGTGCACTCAAGAAGAATGTGTATTCTGCTGCTTTAGGATTAAATGTTCTGAATATATCTGTTAAGTCCATCTAGTCCAGTATGTCATTCAAAGCCATTGTTTCCTTGTTGATTTTCTGCTTAGATGATTTGTCCATTGCTGTAAGTAGGATGTTGAAGTCTCCTGCTATAATAGTATTATTAACAATACGTTTCTTTATGTTTGTGATTAATTTATTTATATATTTGGTGTTCCATGTTGGGGGCATAAATATTTAAAATTATTAGGTCTTCTTGGTAGAAAGACTGCTTAATTATGATATAATGCCCTTCTTCATCTCTTGTTATAGTCTTTATTTTGAAATCTAGTTTGTCTTATATAATTATGACTACTTCGGCTTTCTTTTGACAACCATTAGCATGAAAGTTAGTTCTCCTCCTTACTTTCATCTGCAGGTGTCTTTAAGTCTAAAATTAGTTTCTTGTAAGCAGTATATAGATGGGTCTTGTTTTTCATAGATACCCTATGTCTTTTGATTGGAGGTTTAGTTCATTGACATTTAAGTGAATACTGAAAGATATGAATGTAATGCCATTGTGTAGCCTCTTATATTGGTGTTTCTGGTGATACTCTCTGGTCCTTTCTAGTCTTTGTTGCTTTTGGTCTTTTTTGTTTTGTTTTGTCTCTTTTCCATTCAAAGGATCCCCCTTAAAATTTCTTAAAGGGCTTGTTTAGTGGTCACGAACTCCTTTAGTTTTTGTTCTCCTGGGGAACTCTTTATCTCTGTTTTGAATGACAACCTTGCTAGATAAAGAATTCTTGGCTGCATATTTTTTTTCAGTTCAGCACATTGAATATATATTGCTACTCCTTTCTGGTTTCCCAAGTTTTTATAGATAGGTCTGCTGTGAACCTGATCTGTCTTCCTGTATAGGTTAAGGATCTTTTTCCCTGTTCCTTTCATAATTTTTACCTTGCCTGTGTATTTTGTGAATTTGATTATGATATGCCTTAGTGATGGTATGTTTTTGTTGAATCCAATGGGAGTTCTCTGTGCTTCTTCAATTTTGATGTCTGTGTCCTTCCCCAGATTAGGAAAGTTTTCTGGTATAATTTGCTCACATAAACCTTCTGCCCCTTTGTCTCTCTTTTCATATTTTGGGACTCCTATGATTTGGATGTTATTCCTTCTTAATAAGTCACTGAGTTCCCTAAGTCTTGAATCATGATCTTTTGTCTTTGTTTCCTCCTTTTTCTTCATTACTCTCCATAATCTCATCTTCTAATACTCTGATTCATTGCTCTGCTTTGTCCATTTTTGCCATCGTGGCATTCATTCAAGATTGCATCTCGGTTATAGCATTTTTAATGTCATCTTGACTAGATTCTCTTTTATCTCTACATTAAGGGATTCTATGCTTTTTTTCAACCCCAGCTAGTATTCTTATTATTATGGTTTCAAATTCTGATTCAGGCATTTTGCTTATATCTATGTTGATTAAGCCCTGGCTGTCGTTTCTTTTTGTTCTTTCTTTTGGGATGAATTCCTTCATTTTGTCATTTTGAGGGAAGAAAAAAATTAATTTAAAAAATTAAAAACAAACAAAAAAATCAAATAAAGGACGCTAGATCCTAGGTGTGTTTTTGTCTGCTTGTTGAAAGAAGCCTGACAGAATAGAGAAAAAAGGGGGAAAATAATAAAATTAAATTACATTAATTTTTCTCATTCTGTATCCAAGAAGGAGGAAGAAAAGAAAGAAAAGAAAAAAAATGGAAAAAAAATTTTTAAACAAAACCAGAAACAAATAAAATGAACAAATAAATGAACCTGCAAATAGAATGAAACCCAAATGAAGTTACATCGTTTCCCCTAGAACTGAAACTATGGAGACCTCTACAGTCATACACTAAGCAAGTGGAGTGACTGGTGCTGGTATGCTAGGGGATGCTAGGGTATGTGCTTGGAGGGCACAGATGAGCAGGACTTGATATAACAGCTCTGTTCTCCACTAGGTGGCGCTGCTTAGCTTACTAGGGTGAAACCCAATTGTGCCCAGGCATGCGCAGGAGAGGTGGAAATGGCTTCATCCAGCTTCCTAATTTCTGGCACAGGAATTTTTTGCTCTCAGCGACCTGCAATCAACCACCCCTCCTTTGTGTCAGGCCTCCATCCACTCCCTGTCTCTACCCTGTCCATGTTCAAGCTGTCCACCTGCCAGGCAGAACCTCCCTCCAGAGTTTTATCTCAGATGGGGTTGTGTTTCAAAACCCCACACTTCAGAGACCCCTGCGGCTTGGACCCAGTCTGACTGGTGGAGGATCTCACTGAGCAATGGCCAGACGCTCCCTTGGCCCAGAAAGCATTCATGTGATTGCACAGTTGCAGAGGTTCAGAGACTATGGCAAATCACAACGTACAGCTGGCACCAGGTTTTGCTGCACTGTGGCATCTTTGTCCCAATACCAGCAAACATGGGTGTTCTTTGGGGTCCACTGGGACCTTTGCCGGTGGGGACACCATATGGCCGCTACCAAATGCACTCCAAGTAGGAGAGCCACTTCTCCCCATGTGGCACATAGACCCTTCAGATCCCGATGCCTCCTCCTGGAATTCGCCCTGCTTCCTCACTAGAGCACTGTCAGGTACTGAGCCCCAAAACTTCAGACTCTGTGTTTCACTGCTCATAGAATCCTGATGGATTGAAACCCTCTCCTTTCTCACCATCAATGATTTTGGGAAACAGATTTTTTGTTCAGTCTCCCCTGCAGGTGTTTTCACTCTTTCTGTCTCTCTCCAGCTACTTCAGGGGCAGTGCTTTTCTTGCACGATCCTGAGGTATCACACTCTCCCCCTTTCTCTTCCTCTGTCCTCTCTCCACAAAAAGAGCCCATCTGCAGGTTTTTTCTCTTCCCGTTCACTTCTCCACATGGCATACATGCTGAGTTGTTTGGCTCAAGTCATGCAGATTGTTGTGTTAATCCTCAGATCAGTTTCCTACGTGTTCACAATGGTTTGATGCTGATCCAGCTGCTTTTCAGGGACCAGACAAGCCCAGGGTCTCCATGCTTTTCTGCCATCTTAACCACCTTTCACCAATACATACACTTTTTATCTCATTTTCTATTTTAGAAAACATAGTCTCAAAAATCACATTCAACTTATTGGCTTTAGTGTTATCTGACATGCTGTGTATTCATGCTGTTGGGCTCAGATATAGATTTTTCTCTTTTTAAATTGTTAATACACATCTAGTAGAAAAATAAAAAGAAACAAGATATTCCTTTGTTAAATGTTCATTGCAATATTCTTATTGCTTTAAAACTATAAGGTTTATTCTCTCAGGAGAAATTGATTTCAGAAATAATTATCTTTGTATTGGAGTCAAACAAATAATCCATTGTGAAACTGAAATCACTTTGGAGGCCCAAGCTCATAAGACCACATAGTAAGTATATTTGTATTCTATGATCTTTGATTAGTGATATAATTTAAATATCCAGTACTTCCTAAAAACATGCATATTATACAGAGTTTATTTTGTAGCAGAATTTCTTCTTAGTTTGCAGTGAAATGTATTTTAAATTCTTAGAAAAAAGGGAAAAAGAGGACAGTTACATTTTTTAAGTATGATCTTACAAACTTATTTGCATAAGTTTAAATTTTGGGGTTTTTTTGTGATTTCAGTAGAAAATATTACTGGAATTTTAAAGAAACAGCATAATCAATTCAGAATTTACCTCTCCAACCCCGTGAAGTAACCTACTTTTCCATAATTTTTTTTGGCTCTGTACGCTGAGGAGGCAGCATCTAGTGACAGTCACCGTCTTGTTTGTTAGTTTCCACCGAGGTGCACAGTGAGTGAGTGGAGTCTGTCCAGTACTCCAGCAGGCATAGGACACAGGGGAGAGTCTGTGAAGGCTCACACTCTCTGTAACAAAACGTGTGGCAGGTTAACATACTTCTCAGCTCTTTATACCTTTGTTACACATAAATTACAGACAGACTGAATTGACTACTGCTAAGAAACATGCTTCTTGGTAAGTAACATAACTTCCGAATGTAGATTTGTTCTGAAGTGAGAGGAAATATATATATGGAGGTATTCTTGGCTTTGGCTGTAATTTTCCAGATTTGCACAGATTTCCTATAGTGCTGGGCAATGCCATGATTAGTACTATTTGTCCTACTAGGGTTTTAGTTGATGAGGTATGGCACCTTAGAATGATCTTGGACATGTATGTATAAATTAAAGAGGGAGCATGACTAGCATAAGTATACTTTTTTCCCTTCCATTAAGATGAGCATAATATTTTGGGGTTTAATCACTAGTTGTTATAGACAGCAGAATCCATGCGATCTAAATGTTAACATGACTTCTGGTTTAAAGATATGTTGCACTTCCATATGTTGTTAAAATGCTCTGATACGTCCTCTAAAAAGAGCTGGTTCTACCTGATCATTTTATCAATTTTTAAAATATATGGAAATGCCCAGATTGTCAGTTTATCATTAGTTTCAGGTAGTAGAACATTGAAAATGTGAGTGTTAAGCATATTTTAGTAATATTCATAATTATATCTTATGTGTTATAAAATATTTTTAAATATAGCATTTGTATGCATTGAT
Source organism: Crocuta crocuta (assembly GCF_008692635.1). Lineage (NCBI taxonomy): Eukaryota > Metazoa > Chordata > Mammalia > Carnivora > Hyaenidae > Crocuta > Crocuta crocuta. Next base: position 5,679,848 of record NW_027532041.1, on the reverse strand, counting down.
CTTAATAGAAATCTGGCAAAACCTTTAAAAGAGGATCTGACATAGGGAATCTTTCTCACTTTATGGAATATAATTAAATTAGAAATTCATTGAAAGCTACATAAATATTTTTTAAGTGCTTCATAAATTTAAAATGCTTCATTTATTGTCAAGTTAATATTGTGAAATACTGGCTGAATTTTATGCTGTGGATTATTTATTTTAAAAACAAACATTTTCTTACTAGAACATGTCACTAAGTGTACAATGCATTATGGAATTTTCCAGTTAGTAAGGGCTAAACAAACATTTGAAATTTCTAGGAAATTATGTGAAAACATCTTTTATTGCAACATTTATACTTTGACCAGTTGTATACATTACTTCACATGTGAAAACAATTTTAACCTTTATTGGAGTTATTCATTATGTCACTATTTAGGGATGTTTGATAACCCATTTGGGACATAGTAAATATAACTAGGTTGGTAGTTTAAAAGATAAATTATATTTGTATTTCATTGTCAGTATGTTTACATAATTTAAATATTAGGTAAGTCTCCACAGAAAGCCTGAACTTTATGATGTGTTTTAGAGGTCAATTTTTTCCTATAATTTCAAGCCTATTTCTTATTCTACTTGATAACAGTATACTGTTATGAAGAAAATACTGGACTAGGAATTAGGTGACCCACATTTGGGTCCTGGCTTCTCAACACTGGACCTAAACATTGGGCTACCTCTTCTGTAAATCTGTAAAATTATTTCTTAGAGTTTTACTTTATTTTTGCTATTCCATTTCTGCCCTCTTAGTTTTTATTATCCTTTCATGTTGGTGGTACTGTATACACGTATAAAATGAAGTGGATATTTTAAATAAGAGCCTTTATTTCATTTCATTTCATTTCATTTCATTTCATTTCATTTCATTTCATTTCACTTCATTTCATTTTAATTCCAGTCTGGTAACATGTTATATTAAGTGTTATATTATATATAACTATATATATTATATAACTAAGTGTTATATTAATTTCATGTATACAACATAGTTATTCAATATTTCCATACATCACCCAGTGCTCATATGAGTGTACTTCTTCATCCCCATCACTTATGTCACTCAGCTCCCCACCCACCTCCCCTCTGGTAACCATTAGTTTGTTCTCCATAGTTAAGAATCTGTTTCTTGGTTTGTCACCCTTTCTCTTTTTCCTTTGCTTGTTTGTTTTGCTTCTTAAATACCACAGATGAGTGAAATCATATGGTATTTTCTTTCTCTGACTTATTTTGCTTAGCATTATACTCTCTAGCTCCATCCATGTCACTGGGCATGGCCAGATTTCATTCTTTTCTATAAGTGAATAATATTCCATTGTAAATATATACATAACTTCTTTATACATTCTATCGATGAGCACTTGGGCTGCTTCCATAATTTAGCTATTGTAAATAAGGCTACAATAAACATAAGGGTGCATGTATCCCTTTGAATTCATGTTTTTGTATTCTTTGGATAAATACCCAGTCCTGCAATTATTAAATCGTAGGGTAGTTCTATTTTTAACTTTTTGAGAAACCACCACACTGTTTTCCACAGTGACTGCACCAGTTTGCATTCCCATCAACAGTACAAGAGAGTTCCTTTTTCTCTACATTCTCACCAACACTTGTTATTTCTTGTATTTTTTATTGTAGAAGGGACATTCTTTTATATGGGGGCTCCCTTCATATTATAAGGTTCAATGCTATTGATGAGGAAAGAGTGATGGAAATAATTTAATACGGTTGGCCTGCCCTCTTGAAAGTACACCTAGACTTGTGTGAAGTAGCCTCCATTTTATTTAACATTTACCAAGGTCCTGATACATTTGCATATTTTTCAAAAGCTTCAAAGTCAGAAAATCCTTATCAATACCCATCTTGAAGATGTTTATTTTTAAAAACCCCTTCAATTTAAATTATCTAAACAATAGCTTCTTACAATGCAAAACCTCAAAAGATGTTACACACCATATCCATTACCTCTCCACTTACCCAAGATTTCTCTATCTGATTGGAAATTAAAAGTTTACAGACTTGAGTCTTTTCTATCATTTCACTGAGATAATTTCACTGTGGCTGAGGCGGCAAAGCATGAGCTTCAGCTGACAGGAGTTTGAATTCCTCTACTCTTCCTTCATTTCTGAGTGGTTTCAGGAAAATTGCCCATCCTTTCTAAACTAATTTCCTGTGTACAAGTGGATGCAAATGTTCATCTCATAGGATTGCTGTAAGGATTGAATATGTGATATTTATAAATGTAAACTATGGTACTTGAGCCTTTAAATTGGTGACCAGTGCATGGTAGACAATTACTGTTGTTGTATTATCAAATTACCAACTATTGATTCTATTAGAATTCACCCTACTTTCTAGGATTGCTAAAACTATATGGGTTTTATGAAGTTATTCATTCCAGTGTTCCAATAAGATGAGTGAATTATTTTTCTGTGTGAATTTTGCGTCAACCAGAGCTAACTCTAAATTATAGTCGTGAACTATAATTACTTCAATGGTTAAGACCATTTTGGCCTCTGGGAATGAAAAGTTATATTTTACAGTGCATGTGAAAGAAGTATTTGTGAATTCAACTCTGTCTTCTATTCATACCTGGGTTAAAATGAGCCACGGTGTTGAGCTATTTCTTTGGAACATTACATAAACTTACTTGTTCTTGGCCACATAGCAGTTGGGAATATACAAACAGACCTGAAAGAAACCAAACAGCAAATCTTCACAGACAGGAAACCCAGTATTTACACATTAATCAATAGGGTGATGGTCGCTAAGGTGGCTTATGACTAAGATTTCTTGTTCATCATGAGTGGGAGTTGGCATTTTCAAGTACTTACTTCATGTTAATGTGTTCAACAGGACTAGACTGAAGCACAATTGTGCCATAGGCATTCCGACCCCAGAGCCTCTCTGTTCTCCTTCCTCTGCTCCAATAAGGAGTGCCCTCACATTCTTCTCATTTCCCCTATCAAACTGGTTTTTCCATCTTCTATTCACACTAAAATGTAAATGGTTTTTGGTGTTTCACCAATAGTTTCTATGTATTCACATTTTAAAATACATAAAAACTTTAAGCTAAAAATCTAAAGTCCTAACCCCATGCAATTTGAAGTAATAGCCAGAGGGTTGGAAGGTTTTGGAGCAACAAAGAAAAACAAAGAGATACATCCTCTAGATTATACATCCTCATAACCTTCCGGGGGCAAAAATGCATTCTAGAAAACAACAACAAAAAAACTTAACTATTCTTATGTATAAAACACAGATATACATATAGTACATAGATATGTGGCTTATCTGTGGAATTAAATTTTTGTGGGTGGGATGCTTAAGCAAAAATGTATCAAGACTCCTCGGGGGAAAAGATGAATAAAAAACAAGAAATGCTGCTGTAGATGAGAATTGTAAAGGACTCTGTTAAGCCTGTCGAGTACAATTTCTGCTGAATTTGTGCTAAATATTTTCAGTGTGAAGTAACGTACACCCAACTTAATACTTACATTGAAAACCAGTATTTGTGTTCTAATAAGTCAAATAAGCTTACTTGTTGTACCTTTTACTCTTTTTAGTTAAAAGAGTAAATAAAGAAGAAAGACTTAAGAACAAGAGGTACTCGAATTTGAATTCTACCTCCTCTCTTATTTGTTTTGTGACCCTTGCCAGATCACTTACCCTCTTTATTTTTTATTTTTTTGAAATATAATTTATTGTCAAGTTAGCTAACATACAGTGTATACAGTGTGCTCTTGGCTTCGGGATTAGAATCCCATGATTCATTGCTTCCATATAGTACCCAGTGTTCATCCAAACAAGTGCCCTCCTCAATGCCCATTGCCCACTTTCCCCTCTCCCCTACTCCTCCCATCAAGCAACAGTTTGTTCTCTCAATTGAAGAGTGTCTTTTGGTTTGCCTCCCTCTCTTTTGGAGTCTCTTTTTTCCCCTACCCTTCCCCATGGTCTTCTGTTAAGTTTCTCATATTTCCATATAGGAGTGAAAACACGTGATCTCTGTCTTTCTCTGACTTATTTCACTTAGCATAATACCTTCCAGTTCCATCCAGATTGTTGCAAAGGGCAAAATTTCGTTTCTGCCGAGTTGTATTCCATTGTATATATAAAACACATCTTCTTTATCTACTCATCAGTTGGTGGACATTTGGGCTCTTTCCAGAATTTTGGCTATTGTTGATAGCACTGCTCTAAACATTGGGGTACACGTGCCCCTGTGAATCAGTACTCCTGTATCCTTTGGATAAATTCCTAGTAGGCCTGCAGATATTTCTGAAGATCCCTGTCAAGATCCTAAATCTCCTGACTAAGTGTGGGTTCTTAATCCTATTTGACAACTACATTCTTTACAACCTGGATGTGCTAAATTTCTCTCTGAACCAAAGTACTCTCTGACCACTAGCCACCATCCAGACCTCCCCCTTTTCCCTTCTGTGTCCCTGGTTATCACTTACCCTCTTTAAACCTCAGTCTTTTTGTCTTTAGTTTACCTGAGGGTCATAATGTCCACATTGTGAAATTCCACATTTCCATAATGTCGACATTGTTTATCATAAGTATTAATCAAAATAATGTATGTAAACCTTCTGCATATTGCCTATTATATGATAAATGCATGCCAATTACTAGCTATAATTCTTTGTGTTGAACCTTTTTGTGTCAATTACTTTCTTAAAATTATTACAGGAAAAAATATTTAAATTTGGGAGATAGAAGTATTATTACCCATAAAAAACATAAATTTCTCTAGGAAATATGTTAATATTATCCATAAAAAGAGAGATAAATTTCAGGTTTCCCTTAAGCCAGTAACCATACTTCTTGGCAGCAGTCAAAACCAGATTAAATCTATGGGGCATCTGGCTGGCTTAGTCAGAAGAACAGGCAACTTTTGATCTTGGGGTAGTGACTCTGAGCCCCACATTGGGCGTGGAGATTACTAAAAATAAATACGCTTAAGTTTAAAAAAACAGATAAAATATAAATTAAACTCTTTTTGGTCAGAGATAGTCTTCTGTTAAATTAAATTTTTAACATCTCTAATTGCCAATGTAATCTGTTAATGTACAGTGATTCATTTTTCTGGCAGTTTTGTTGAAATACCTTTTCTTTAAATTCTATTCAGCTGCAAAGTCATTGTTTTATTTCCCCTAGTACCATGAGAACTCAGATTCCTTTGGAATTGATGTCTGTTTATGGCATCATTTTTGTCAGTAATGTCATCATCATCTCTGTATGGATAATATTTGATTTTAGATATTCACCAACATGTATAGATTTGTAGGCTAGAGAAGTTAATTGAAAGGAATTAGTGAGAATCAGCTGGTATTTCAAATTTTAAAATTCAAGTGAAGTTGAGTGAAATTTGATATTGATACAACTCTTGAGAATTCATATGAAATTGAGTGGATTTTAGAATTGATACAACTTTGTGGAAGATTATATTTGTTTTCTTGGAAGAAGTACCCATAATTCTCTCTTTCCCCCACCCCTTCACAAATGATTGTTCTGCTTTGGTGATAAATATTAAAACTCTAAACTACGGACTATTCCCTGGTTATTTTGATTTCCTTAACTTTGTGAGCTTAAATACTCTATGGATGAAAATCCAATGAAGAAGGAAGAATGCTTTCATTGTAAGGATCGTGATGACAAAACAGAACAAATAAACAACTCTGAAATGTAGGACATCCCTCCTTGCCTTTTCAGCTTACCTTCTTTTTAGGTGCTTTATCTTATCAATGATGTTTACATTTTTCTGTGATAGAAGTCCTTTATTAACAACTAACCATGGACTAGTGTTCTCCATCCTGGAGTCTGGCTTTGTAACTATAACTTTGAGAGCAGAAAATAGGAGTTTGAGGAGCAGAATTAAGAGATACTATGGATAGACAGCGTGCTTGTCTGGCAGAAATAGTCCACCAGTAGTGGAATTCAGAAAGCAACAAGGATACAATTATTTAAGACTCTTCCTAGCTTTCCAGGGAGCTGAGAGAGCAGAATTTCACAAGGTAGAAAGACGTCACATTTCAAAAGCATATGAGAAATCAAAGAACTTCATTTGAAATAAAATATAGTGGCTCAGATTCTGTCTCCATATTCATCAAAAATCATACTCCAAGAGGATTTTTGGAAGAATTTTTGACTTTATCAAGTCATTAGGATGCAAATTGGATTAAGGACACATATACACTAAATGACACCCTGGAAGTTCTGGTGCACACTAGATATTATCTAATCCACACAGAATCATCTCATGTCTAATTGCTGCCATTCCAGTGGAAGAGTCAGAGTTTTCAAGATATTAGGAGGCAAATGTTTCAGCAGAAATGGTGAGATTTGTAAGATAGCCCCTTTGAAGACTGACCAGTGAAGCAGTTTCCCCAAACTTGAAAATCTAAAGGTGTCATCCCCTAGAGATTAGAATAGTCTTCACATGGGGCGCCTGGGTGGCTTAGTCGGTTAAGCGTCCAACTTTCGCTTGGGTCATGATCTTGCGGTTCGTGGGTTCGAGCCCCGTGTCGGGCTCTGTGCTGGCTGCCAGCTCGGAGCCTGGAGCCTGTTTCAGTCTGTGACTCCCTCTCTCTCTGACCCTCCCCTGCTCACACTGTCTCTCTCTCTCTCTCTCCTAGAAATAAATAAAACATAAAAAAAAAAAAAAAAGAATAGTCTTCACATGCTTGGAACCACGGCATTATGAGGAATTAATATGGTACTTTTCACCATCCCTGTTTCACTTAAGATGGACAAAGTGTCTTGACCAAAACATGTCATCTAGGAAAACTGGAATTAGAACCCAGTCCACTACTTCTTTCCTTTCATTCACTGTGCTTCTTTCTATTCCAGGTAGGATGGGCAAGAGCCTTGGCCCAGGTGACAGGCTGCTATATACCTGTGTTGGAAAGTCAGTTAATGCCCCCTACTCCTTCGCTTAATTCTGTTTGCATCTCTAAGTCACCAAATACAAGATCTTTCTCTGTAGTATACTTGAAAATTAGTGGAGCCAGAACAATGAACTTTTTCTATTAAAATTGTTTTTGCCTCCTCTCACTCATGTGCATTTCTGTTTCTTTCTACAGAAATATTTCAAAATAATTTAGAGAAGCACTGCCAGTTATTTTCCATCCCTTTAGAAAGATTAAAGCGTCCTTGACTGATGTGGGGAAGTCACTAGCCAGACTGTACGTGTCTACCAGCCTGAGTATTATTAAAACAAGAGCATGCTTGCCACTGCTGGTCACATAGTATCCTTGTCTTTCCCTTCTTTACTACTTTCTTGAGCCTTGTAGGTCACTTTCATGTGGAGGGAAGAAATAAAGATGGTTTGGTTTGATAATTGACTTTTGCCTGATATGATTAAGTCTTATACAAAGTAAGAAGGACCTGGCTACTCTATGGTGGATCAAACAGTTTGAAAGCATAATCAGCTGGGTTTTTCAAAGATAATGTAATGAGGGATGTTTGCAGGGATATGTAAGTTTGAAGGGAGTCAATAAAAGAATTCAAGGTACCTGTTGACTGACCACAAATTCTCCCATTCCTGAAAGAGAAAGGGCAGGGAGGTGATGGAGGTGCCTAAGCTTGGTGAGAGCTGAAATTGGAGGCTGAAAGGGAGATTACTCAACAGAAGCTGTTATCATAGGCAAGATGCCACTGCCAAATACAGGCAAGGAGGGAGATTGAAAGGAATATTCCAACTTCTCCCTTCTTCCCATACAGAATGGGCAATGAATAGAGCAAGGATCTGGGAGCAAACTGAGAACAACCAGCACACATGGTCTCCTAAACTCATTTTAAAACATCTTTCCCATCCAGGATTTAATTTGAACAATAACTGATGGAAGGGTTCCTTTAGTGCATCATATTCCTCTGTGTGTTTTTTCTTTTTAATCCTCATTTTTTTTTCTTTTTAATGTCCTAGACATTAATTGGCTCTTAAAATTTTATTTTAACTTGGAGTCCTTAATGCAAATGTTAATTGTTGAACTATGTAGCGGTAATGCACAGAATCTAGTGAGGGGTTAGGATCTGTTTCCTCCTAAAAGAAATGGTTCCAACCTGGGGTGCCTGGGTGGCTCAGCCACTTAAGTATCTGTCTCTCGATTTCAGCTCAGGTCATGATCTCACTGTTCATGAGTTTGAGCCCTATGCTAGGCCCTACAATGACAGCATGGAGTCTGCTTGGGAATCTCTGCCTGTCTCTCTCTCTCTCTCTCTCTCTCTCTCTCAAAAATTAATAAATAAACATTTATTTTAAAAAAGAGGAAATGGTTCCAACTTGCCATACTTCTGCATCTTTGACCATGCTTTTTTATGGTCTGCTGGTATTCTGTGACATTGGCTACAAGTGTCACAGCGGTCTATGTCTGTAGTAACTCTAGCTCCTGATTCTGAATTCAACTATGTTCATTTTTCTGTTCATTTAGGAAAGGCATACCATCACTGTAGTCATTTACCCAACACATTTTTATTGAGCATCTATTCTGCTCAGTAAAGACCCTGAGAAAATCGAGGTAAGCAAAGCAGAAAAGCCTCCTGCCTTTAAGGAGTTTATGTTTCCATTTTTTTTCTAAGCTAAATCTTTGAGACCTCAAGGATTCTCTTAAGAATCTTTAATCTTCTGATGCTTTTCTGAGAGTTAGGGGTGGAGGTAGGCAGAGGCACATTTTCTGGAGCTTAGCTGAATTCTGAACTGTCATGATTACCAAATAAATATGTGAGGTATTTTTGGTACTCTATTTGTCATTGTTGTCAGCCATTCAAAAAATTGTTTCTGATTATTTATTATATGCTTGTATGTGTAGTGATTGAGAAATTAATAAAATATGTTAGCGTTCAGGGTACTGATCATCTAGTTGGGAAGCAGATACACAAATTTCAGTGGCTGAGTGTCATGGGCTATGGGTCCAGCAAATGATTCCATTGTTTGGATGAGAGTGGCTATGAGAGTTACAGTAATAACCATAACGCCCAATTTCCTGACTGCTCAGGTGAGCAGTTTAAAGCCTCACTGTTAGTAATGTGTTGCTTTTATTTAATAGGAGTTCCATAAGTACTTACTTATAAAAGTAGTGTTTCCCAGAATCCTACTGGCAGACTGTTCAACTCTTTGAAACACACATGAAACAGTTCCAAGCTCAATGTTAACGCTGGGAATAAACCACATGATTCTCAATTAGGGGATTCAGTAGAAATTATGGTTTTAAAGATCATTGAACATGTACCTTATACTAGTAGTGTAGACCTAGACTCTGAAAAAATACTCACTGAAACTATGAAAGTGAAACCACATAATCATGAAAAAGTTGTCCTAATAGTGGTTGACATTATTTATGTATCTGAACAGTTGTAACTATGGACTACTTATAGCCTTTGTTATATATCCAAAGCTATGGGAAATCCTTGGTCTAGGCCAGAGTTGGCTGATTACCTGACATATTGAAAAGTAAGTTCCACAATCCTAGTTTTAATCTAAGACTATAACCTTTCTCTGACAGTACAGTTTTGGCATCCGCAATGAGGCTCTATTTTTCTAAACAATAGGAAGAAACACTCCTATGGCATAATTTTTTTTTTCTTCTTGACTCTCTTTTTCCATATTTTTTTCTTTTTTTTAAGTTTTCTTTATTTATTTTGAGAAAGAGAAAAAAAAGCACGAGTTGGGGAGAGGCAGAGAGAGAGAGAGAATCCCAAACAGACTCCACACCGTCAGTGCAGAGCCTGATGTGGGGCTTGAACCCACAATCCATGAGATCATGATCTGAGCTGAAGTTGAACACTTAACTGACTGATCCACCCAGGTGCTCCTCCCTTATTTTTTTTCTAAGAAGAGTTTTCCCTGGTAAAGAATAGGGAAACTAATATGAGACACTTTCCATGAGGATGATAATCTTTAGGTCCTCCACAATATCCACAGTGATGGGGTTCATACCTTAGCTCCTACATTAATACCAATCCACAGATGTGTTATGATGCTGTAGGTTTAACACAAAGTACCTAGGAATCCTCTACAGAGAAATATTTACATCCTCCTTTACCAAGTTATAGATCATATTTGGAGTTCTCATAAAAAAAAAACTTAGTCTCAGAGACTGTCTTATTGGAATTTTGCTCATTCATTCATTCATTATGGTAAAAGAGATTGAGTAGTTTTTATAGTGTGTCCATGAAGCTGGAAAAAATAGACACTTATTTTTATACTGTATGTTAGGTATATTTTATAATATGTTTGGTGTACTTATCTTCAGCCTCCAGGCACAATTTTAGGTGAAGTCCTTCGAAATGCAAAGCAATATGTCCAATTATTAATCTAAAAAAGTACAACACATATCTTATTTTCCCCACATTCCTAGACTTTTTGGACATTGTTATTATATTTGTTTAGTAACTATTTTTTTCCAGATTAACCACTAAATGCATTGCTTTACATTTAGAGATTTTTTTTAATCTGAAAATACATTCTGGAACATAGTGTTTCAAAATGTAACTTAGATATTGTTTAAAAATAAGTTCATCCCTACAAATGCCAAATCATCATGTTATACCCCTGAAACTAATATAATGTTACATGTCAATTGTATCTCAATAAAAAAATAGCTTATCCTATGTTAGTTACCTACATTTGCAGACAACCTATTTAATTTGACTCTTTTTTAAAGTTTCTTTAAGAAAAAGTTTATTTAATTTTGAGAGAGAATCCCAAGCTGACTCCACAGTGTCAGCCCAGAGCCTGACATGCGGATCGAACTCATAAACCCTGATATCCTGACCTGAGCCAAAATTGAGTCAGACACTTAACCAACTAAGCCACCCAGGTGTTCCTTAATTTGACCTTTTTGTCAGATTTCCTTCAAATGATAAAAATCTTGGGAGAAGATAGGCATTCTAAAGATATTCAAATGAGAATTATTTAAATGAGTCAATGTATTTCTCCTATATTATGCAGTTAAAGTAATGTATGTCTGTGTTTTCATCCTTGGGTAATGTCAATGACAAAGGGGAATTAATTGGCATTATTTCCAAATGTTTACCATTTTGATAGTGATGATAACTATTATGCTGCTTTTTACCTTAATCAATTCTTCCCTTGTATCAGAGTATGACTGTATCAATTGTCTAGTAGATTTAATGCCACTTAGCTGTCTAATAAGACAGAGAAACGTTTAGCTATCAGCCAGGTTTTGTGCTGTGACACATGGATTCAAAGAAAATTCATAATGTTATGTAGATAACCACAAAAGACTTTTGTGTCTTGGTTTCTCACCGCCCTACCTTATTGATTTGCTTCTTTTCTACTTCTGATAAAGTGGATAAAATTATCCACTGTGTATGGAATAAATGTGAGTTACTGATATAGTCAAATGACTGAAAAAGGCACAGAGACACTTTCAAAATGACAGCTTGTTATAGGATTCCTTTTTCAACAATGATCCCACAGCCTGTGCTCCAAGCCGAAGTATGAAGGATATCATGTTATCCTTTCAACACTTAGCAGTATCTATTACTTGGGCTTTTATTTATTTTCAGGCATCTCTTATCTTAAATAATGTGTCACCTTCTCTCACATGTACTCATCTTTTGTCTTCATCCCTGAATATAGAAACCCTATTTATTAAGCAAAAATTTTCCATAGACCAATTTTCTAAACATGAAGATCAAATGGGAATCACAATTTATTTCTCTCTTTCATACTTCAATCATCCTTCCTTCTTCAAAAACATATTACATACATGCAATCTTTCCAAGTCAAATCTCTCACTCTACTTTTGTAGTCTTCTAGAACCTTCAGAGAAGAACTTTGTTACATTGAGTATAGACTACATATTACAGACATGACATGAATAACAGGTCTTCTATGCCTCAAAAAGAAGACAGTGATGAAATCATATAGCTGTGAAATGGTTATGTATGTGAATTGCTGGCTCCTGCATTTATTCAATAATATGTAATTATTGCCTCCTTCATACCAGACTCTGTGCTAAGCACTGGGTCTCCAGGGATGTTTCTTCTCTCTTAGCCTGGCAAAGTGGAGAGGAAGGATACTTGTATTGAAAGATGCAAATAGATATCATGATTGGAATTATGTGTAAAAATTTTACTTAGTACTGCTTTTATTATATTAACCTGAACTTAAAAACGTTAAACTAAAATATAACATGGGAAAACTTAAGAATATAGGAAGATATGTAACGAAAAGTAAAATTTTTCTTTCCTCTCCCCCAAACACTTAATCCTCTTTCCTCCAAACTTTGCCTACAGATTTTGTGCTTTGTTGCAGAGTAAAATGAAACAAAAAAACTAAAACAAAAAACACATGGATACACACACACACACACACACACACACACACACACAGGTTTGCAAGCAAACAAGTACCATATGATATATTCTGTATGAATATTTTCACTTAGTATTTTATCTGATGTATCTTGTTTATCTCGTGTACCTTTGCATAGAAGGACTTACATATTTTTCTCATTCTTTTTTTTAAAGACATTTAAATTTTTTTAATAAAATGTATACAAATGTATAGAAAAGGTGTAATATTATATCAAGAACATTTATTTTTTGAATGAGTTTCCTATTACCTAGGAATATTTTAGTATTTTTTTTAACTTTTTAATATTTATTTATTATTGAGAAACAGAAAGAGACAGAGCATGAGCAGGGGAGGGGCAGAGAGAAGGGGAGACACAGAATCTGAAGCAGGCTCCAGCCTCTGAGCTGTCAGCACAGAGCCTGACGTGGGACTAGAACCCACGAACTGCAAAATCATGACCTGAGCTGAAGTCTGATGTTTAACCAACTTAGCCACCCAGGTGCCCCTCTTAGTATTTATTTTTTATAAACAAGTCAATATGCTAGAATACAGTCATCAGAGTTGGGAAACATAGATGCATTCCTACCTCTTCTCTTTGGACATCACTCAGGTTTTAGCAGTTGTCCTAATAGTTAAGAGATCTATTTATAGTAAAGTGATCCGTTTAAAAATCTCTCGTTTCATTTACTATGTCTATTTAGTCTCCTCTAGTTGGAATAATTTGCCAGTGGTTTTTCTCTTTATTTTTTAATTTTTATGATCTTGACTCTTGAAAATTAACAGGCCAATTTGTATTTATTTAATGTTTCCTCCTGACTAACCTTAAGTTATGAACTTTGGACAGGAATTAATCTGGAAACAATGCTACATTCCTCTGATTGAATCCTGCCAAGTTCCAGGTGATTTTAATTTCTTATTTGTGATGATGTTCACTTTGATTACTTTATAAAGTTGGTGTTTTCCCAGCTTTTCAACCACAGAGTTTCTCTTTTCTTTTCCCCTTACAACTAGTAAGCATTTTGTAGGGAGTTACTTTGAAACCATAAAAATATCCCATTCCGCATTAGGAATAATGAGAAAGTTTCTCCACTTGTTTATTTCTATCTGTATAAGTCATAGCTTTCTATTTTATAGATTTTTTAGATTTTTTTAAAAGTTTTATTTATTTATGTTGAGAGGGAGAAAGAGAGCATGAGCAGGGGAGGAGCAGAGAGGGAGAGAGAGAGAGAGAGAGAGAGAGAATCTCTAGCAGACTCCACACTGTCAGCACAGACCCTGATGCAGGGCTCAAACCCACGAACTGTGAGATCATGACTTGAGCTGAAATCAAGAATCAGACACTTAGCAGACTGAGCCACCCCGGTGCCCCTCCTATTTTATTTATTGAGTTATAATACTGTTAGCACTTGCTTTGGCTTTTTCACATAAGTAGTCCTTAATTTATGAGATTTATACAAATGCTCTGGAGACCTAAACATCGTCTCTGTTTTCCCCCATCCCTGGGATATTCTCAGCCACATACCTACTCTTTTTTGCTTTTTTGTCTCTGGTATAGCTGCTATTGAAGGAAACCTTACTTCAATACCACAGCCACTAAAGCAGGAGATTATGGCTTTCTGATCACCTCATGCTGATTTGGAGCTCAGTGATCTCTAAGTCTTAAGATTTAGCTATATGGTATACAGGCCAGAAGCCAGAGGTCTCTAGACAGCTGTGGTCAGCTCCAGGCTAGAAGCTTCAGGTTGGACATGGCTTAACTTGGCTTCAAGGTTAAAGGGGCTTTTGGGACTTGTATGGACATTTTTGCAAAAAGATATACAAAAGGCCAACAGGTACATGAAAAGATGTTCAACATCACTAGTCATTAAGGAAATATAAATTAAAACCATAATGAGATGTCACTTCAAACCTGTTAAAATGGCCATCATCAAAAAAACAAGAGATAAATGCTAGCATGGATGAGGAGAAAAGTGAACCCTTGTGCACTGTTGGTGGAACTATAAACTGATACAGCCACTATGGAAAACAGTATGGATGATCTTCAAAAGACTAAAAATAGAATTACCATGTGATCCAGGAATTTCACTTTTAGGAGTATATCCGAAGGAAACAAAACATTCTCAAAATGATATCTGCTGGGGCACCTGGGTGGCTCAGTCGGTTAAGCATTTGACTTCGGCTCAGGTCTTGATGTCACGATTTGTGAGTTTGAGCCATGCATCAGGCTCTGTGCTGACAGCCTAGGACCTGGAGCCTGCTTCAGATTGTGTGTCTCCCTCTCTGTCTCTGCCCCTCCCCCCTCATTCTCTCTCTCTCTCTCTCTCAAAAATAAACCTTTTTTAAAAAATCTGTAGCCTATCCTCATGTTTATAGAACATCGTTTACAACAGCCAAGACATAGAAACAACCTAAGAAGTCAAAAGGTACAAACTTCCAGTTTCCATGATGCACATGGGTGTGTAAACACATACAGTTTCACGAGCCCACCCTTCTGAGTCCCCTTTAGGAAGGGTGCCACAGTCCTGGTGCTACAGGTCTCCAGGGACACCTGTCTGTAAGCCCTGCTCTCCTGGACTCCAAGAAAGGGAACTACACTTCCAAAACTAGGGAGAAAATGTACAACACAACAACTAGTGCTAACACGGCTGTGTCATCACAAGAAGAAACCCTTTTTCCTTTTTATTGTATCCCTATGAGAAGAAAGATGTTACTGAGCCTACTGTGGTAATCATTTCACAATACACGTAAATCAAACCATCTTGTTGTATTCCTTAAATTTATACAGTGATGCATGTCAACTATTTCTCAATGAAACTGGGGAAAAATAAGGTAACAGCAATCATACAGAAATCTACTTGAAAGTTCTAAATAAATGCATTTTGTTGAGAAAAATATATATAAAGTCATCTGGGAAGAAACCAATAAATATAAATTCTAATAACAGAGAAAACAAAGATGTTTTCACACATGTAGAAGGAAAAGAGAAGAAAGGAAAAGAAAATAGAAAAAAGAAGGAAAGAAAGAAAACAAAAGGCACTTTGGGGCTCAAGGAACTTGAGCATTCTAGGCAGTCATAGGAACAACTTCAGCCACATTAGAGTCTCCTAGGCTCTTTGGTGCTAAGTTGGAAACCTGATCAGTTTTCTCTGGGGAATATTCCAGACCATAGCAGAAATTCACAGCTGTTGGCATTCTATTCACATATAGATAAAATGTAATATGGGAAATTTGAACTTCTGGATGCTAGGATGAGTTTATATCAGCCTGACCTGGAGGGCAAGCAGTCTTTTTCTGTCAAAGCTGTTGGGACACCTGGTGGCCCTGCTCTACTGGACTCCAAGAAGGGGAGCTACACATCCAGCTGGGCTAATGAGGAGGCTCTACAGAATAGGTGGAACCTGAAGTAGGACTTACAGGAAGAGGGGGTTTCAACAGGTCAGGGCGGAGAAGCCACCTCAGAGGGCATAAGCAGTCTCCGCCCTTTGGGCACTTTATGGATCTTCATGAACTGTTTGGGGAGCTGTAAAGCTTGAGTCTCAAGACTCAACTCAAGACTCAACTAACTACTATCCTGGGGGAGTGAGGGAGCATCTGGGTAGCTCAGTTGGTTGAGCATCTGACTTCAGCTCAGGTCATGATCTCCCAGTTCATCGGGCTCCGTACTGACAGCTCAGAGCCTGGAGCCTCCTTTGGAGTCTGTGTCTCCTTCTCTCTCTGCCCTCTCTGCCCCTCCCCCACTCATGCTCTGTCTCTCTCTTTTTCTCTCTCAAAAATAAGTAAACAAAAACAAAAAAAATTTAAAGACTAACTGTAGGGCTTCCTGGGTGACTCAGTCAGTTAAGCACCCGACTTCGGCTCAGGTCATGATCTCACAGTTCATGAGTTCAAGCCCCACTTCGGGGTCTGTGCTGACAGCTCAGAGCCTGGAGCCTGCTTTGAATTCCCTGTCTCCCTCTCTCTCTGCCTCTCCCCTGTTCTCTCTGTCTCTCTCTGTCTCTCTCTCAACACTATAGAAACATTAAAAAAACTTTTTAAAAAAAGAGTAATTTCTTCTCAGGGACTCTCTCAAAACTCTTCCTCTTATGTGATGGTGTATATGAAATCCCTAGCATTTTGCCTGACATGTAGACCTCAGTTAGTATTAGTTCTTGTTATTATTAAGTACATCAAAACACATAAAGGACAGTGATATGTGCTGATGTTTTTCCAGACTGTTAGAGGGTTATTTGATAGTGGTGGCTTTCTTGTATCAGCAGTCCAAGAATTAGGAATGAAAACCAGGTGAGAATAAGCCCTGAGAAAATCAGCATTCCTTAACCATTCTGTCAGTCTCTCCTCTGTGCACACTGCATGTGCACGAAGCTTGCGTGCACACTGCATGTCTCCTAGAAGTCACAGAAGTTGTCCCAGCTGCTGTGCTGAGCCAGAGTGAAGTCATATGTTCTCCCATTTGCTTTGTAAATCTAATAAAGCAGTGATGTGGTATGCGACCATAGTATTTTAATATTTTCCACCAAAGTCTCACCATTAATAATGCTGATATTCTCTGACAGGAATTGCACACAAAGATGACACTTCCTCAAATGAAAGCATCCGCTTGCCAATGAATAATAATAGAAATTATAGTACATTTTTCACACTTTTTAAATATTTTACAGCAAACTTTTTAAAAAAACACGTGACCTATGTAAGATGTAACAGTATACAAAAATAGGGCTTTAAGTCAGTGATATCCTATGTTACCATTTCAAACACACTATGATAGGAAAGATGTCAAAAGGATGATATTTAGGAAAATAGGAGATCTAGAGTATGATGGAGTCCATGAATCATGAGCATATTTGTTTGATCAGATGAAGGGCTTAGAATTTCTTCTAGTTTTATTTCAGTCTATGTTCCATTATCCAAGAAATGATAGGAATACAAAGTTGCCAAAATTATCTTTGGCAAATTTGACATCTTGATTTGAATTTTTGCAATGAGAGTAAACCTTTGACCAGAAATGGTTTTAAGTAAGAAATTCTCCAAAAGTGTAAAAGGCAGTTTTCCTGTTACATCTATTTGTAGTAAATATTGGGCCTTAATAACTTAGATTCAGAGCTCACTTCACACAGTGGCTGCATACATGCATTTTGTGGTCTGACTATGAGCTATGTGATCTTGAAGTGATATGACCTCACTGGTAGGATTTTTCTGACATTTAAGTGAGAGAACTGGGTATAGATAGGCCTTGGCACAAGGCATGGGGATAGCAATCACAAGTTAACAGCTATCAGTACCTTCATCAAACTCTGGCAGTACTGACAAATAGAACTTCATGGTATTTCGGACAGTGATGATCGAGTGGATTATACTTGCTTTCCTATGATTAGGAGCAGGACTGGGAGCAAACTTCAGGATTTGAGCTTCCCCTTTATTTTCACAAATGTGACTGAGCTTCACTATCATCAGGGGAAATATTTGGGGGTTTGGTTATCTACAAGTGTAGAATCTAATCAAATAATCAAATTAAGTAAGTGGCTTGAAAATGGCGCTCAGGATTTTGGATTTCCTACATATACATAGCTAACACTGCATATCTTCTGTGAGCTAACATTGTGCTGTAGGATTTTTCTTTTATTTCTAACATGGAGTAAAATGGGCCTTTTTTTGTTCTAGGACTTCTATATATTTATAGAAGTATAATCACAATTCAGTTTCATCATCCTAAAAATTTCCTTTGTGCTGTACCCTTGTAGTCACACCCTCTCTCTACCCCAAACCCTTGGAGACCAGTGAGCTGTTTGCCATCACTGTAGTTTTATATCAAAGAACTTTTATATCAAAGAACCATATAGTACTGGCCTCTTTCACTGTCTCAAAGCATAAAGTCTTTGAGATTCATTCTTGTTGTTACAAGCATCAATAATTCATTTGTTTTTATTGTTGTGTAGTAGCCATTTGAATTTGGTATCCATTTGAATTTGATAAGTGGTCATTTTTCAAATATTAGTAGCAACGTTGGAGTCTGAAACCGTATCAGTGAACTTTTCATACTGTAAGAAATACATTGATCTGTCTACACTTTAAATGGATCTTATAATTCTTCATGATTCTGTAACATCCTGCATTAGTCATTTGAAAAATATTGGTTTCCTGGGATAAGAAAATCTTTCAAATATTGACACATTTCCTTATATAATATTAAAAAATCACATTCATTAATATTAATATCAAGCTCATCAGAAAATGTTGCAAAGCTGTCAAACTCACAGTGGTGATATTAGTTTTCCAAAACATTAACCTTCCCTTGATGATTCACTTCTTTTTTTTTTTTAAAGGAAGTCTACCAAATTGCCAAGTCTAAAACTATTGTTTGTCTGCCAGTCACTCTTTCAAATAAAAATGGTGTTCCATGAAAATGGTGGCTATTTCAATTCACAGCTCAATCACGCAGAGGCTTTTTTTTCTTTTTGAGACAACCATGATCCTACTATGTACAGAACATGTGCTTTTTTATGTGTACTTTCCATTTTGTCATATAGAATATTCAGCAGATGTTTATTGAAGGGTTGACTTAATGAAATTAAACATTTTTATTGCATTTTAAAAGACATCCTTAAGATTAAAAATAAATTTTTTAACTGAGTAATAGTGGTAAAGGCAAGTGCTGCTGGTATAGCCTTACTCCTCTAAGGCATCAGCAGATGTATACCCTATTGTTTTTGTAGCATCGGTGCAAATGTCAACAAAGTGAAAAAGGCACACACAAAAAAGTTTTAGGATGATGAAAAATAGTTTTGACCTCACAGATCCCCTGATATCTCCAGACCCTTAGGGGTCTACAGACTACACTTGGAGAGCTGCCAGATAGATTATGCTGCATATTGATTCAAAGAAAAATAAGATCATTGTGGAATACAGGCACTATGAGAAGAGAAAAAAAAGTGAAGATAGGGCTGTTAAGTCACGAGGAGACATGGGTGAAGGGCGAAGAACATTATTGACCACTAGAAGGGAGGAGGATGTGCCTTATACCCTAGAGATCTCCAAAACAGAATCCTATTTACCCTCTTACAACATTTACTGTTACAAATGGCTCAAGGTAGAAAACCAGATCAAATAACTTCTCAACATTCTCCAAGTTCTAATATTATGATTCTGTGGTCCCAAAGGATTTGTGGCTTATAATATCTCTAAGTATAGTTGTCTTGTTTCAAATGTTTTTCTCAGACTAGTTTTCAATATCTCTGAAAATGCAATTTCATTCTAAAGCAGTCTTCAGTTTTATATGGTTTCTTACAGCCTTGCAAGATGCTGTTCTTAATAACTTGCAGGTTAAAATTGAATCAAATTCTTTGAGGCTGTCAGTGCTGCTAAGAGAGCTACATATTGCTCACACACATGCCAAGGATGAATGGGGACAGATAATCATTGACAGTTAGGTTTTCTTCCCACCTACATTGAATGTATCTCAGGCCATGAGACCCTCTGATCACTGTGGCTTCTGAGATGGAAGGGCTTGACCTTTATTTGGCTCACCAACTGTGAGAGTTAGACAAGCTTTGCTCTGTTTGGAAAGATTTCTCTATAAGGACAGAAGGGCCATAAAATGATTTTTTGCCTCTCTCTACCATTGTGTATGAGGATTATATATTAAGATTAAAAGTATCAGGGGCGCCTGGGTGGCTTAGTCGGTTAAGCGTCCGACTTTTGCGTAGGTCATGATCTCGTGGTTCGTGGGTTCGGGCCCCGCGTCGGGCTCTGTGCTGACTGCCAGCTCAGAGCCTGAAGCCTCTTTCAGTCTGTGACTCCCTCTCTCTGACCCTCCCCTGCTCACGCTGTCTCTCTCTCTCTCTCTCCTAGGAAAAACCATTAAAAGTATCAGAAATAGGGGCACCTGGGTGGCTTTGTCAGTTGATCATCTGACTTCCACTCCAGTCATGATCTCATCCTTCATGGGTTCGAGCCCTGCATTCAGCTCTGTGCTGACAGCTTGGAGCCTGAAGCCTGCTGCAGATTCTGTGTCTCCCTCTCTCTCTGCCATTCTCCCACTCTAGCTCTGTCTCTCCTTGTCTCTGTCTCTTTCTCTCTCTCAAGAATAAATAAAAATTAAAAAAAAAATTTTTAAGTATCAGAAATAGATCTGAATGTTTAGAGACCATAGAAGTTCAATTTTGCTGTGTGAACATGTAACATAATACTTTGGGGGGATAAAATTTGACTAATATTTTATATTTATACAATGGTAATTTCCAAGAGTCTATTTCTACTTCAAGAAAAGCCAGTTTGTCCCTTGAGATTTTAAACTAAGTTACAGTTACAAACAAAGGCTGTCTTTCATTAAAAAATAAATAACTGCTGGAAAGCAAGGTCTCAGAAATGAAACTGTAAATATTTAGAGAATTATGTTCTCTTCTAGTTGTTTTGCCTCTAGAAAATATAACCAGCTCACAGGGAAGATTGAGGAAAGGCAATTAAAAGTGAGTGAGGTGACATTGAAATGGCAATAGTGAGGCCCATTAAAAAGATTAGGGTGCCATTTCTTCAACCAAGAAACACAAAGGAATATGGTTGAAAACTATAAAATGCTGTAGCATATGGATAGGATCGAACATACTTGTTCATCAAATCCTTGAAAAGTACCACAAGGGGAAATCTTTGGAGTTCTAAAGAGGCAAATAAAATCTAATAAATATAAAGAATCACTTTCCCATGCAGTAGTCACATTATGGAAATCATTGCCATGGTAGGTAATACAGACCATTAATAATAAAATTTAAAAAAAAAATTCAAAGAAGATTTAGAAAATACTTTGTTTTTTCTTTACAAGATTTTATTTAAATTCAAGTTAGCTAACATTATAAAGTAATATTGGTTTCAGGAGTAGAATTTAGTGACTCATCATTTGCATAAAACACCTAGGGCTCAATACAATAAGTGCCTCCTTCATACCCGTCACTCATCTAGCCCAACTGCCACCCATATCCCTCCATCAACCCTTAGTTTGTTCTCCTTAGTTAAGAGTCTCTTATGGTTTGCCTCTTTCTCTGTTTTTCTTTCCTTCCCTTCCTCTATGTTCATCTGTTTGGTTTCTTTTAAGTTCCACATATGTGTGAAATCGTATGGTATTTGTCTTTCTCTGACTGACTTATTTTGCTTAGCATAATACACTCTAGCTCCATCCACATCATTGCAAATGGTAAGATTTTATTCTGTTTAATGGTTGAGTAATATTCTATTGTGTATATACCATCTTCTTTATCTTTTCATCAGTAGATAGACATTTGGCTCCTTCTATAATGTGGCTGTTGATGGTGCTACTAAAATCATTGGGGTGTATGTGCCCTTTGGAATCAGTATGAAACATTCCAATTTAAGTTAAGGAAAATACATATTTAATAAAAGTTAAGGAAAAATATATCTTTTGATGGATAAATGCATTCATAACTTTTGGACTAGAAATCAGATAATTTCAGACTAAATAATCCATGAGTTTGACCTCAGGTGGTAGCTGTCATACCATTGTATGTAAAAAGGAGAAAAAACTAAAAATGTAAATGCAAGTCAAGCTAACATTAATTTTTTTCCTATTTCTATTTTTTCCTTAGCTTACAAATTATAACACTAAGTAGAACCTCATGAATTTACTCGCTCTGTTCCACTGCTCACTCGAAGCTGTTTCAGTTTGTTGTTTACTCTTCCATCATCTCCCTAGCAATATATTCTCCTACTTGGCAATTTGCTGAGATCTTTATTTTCACAGTGAACCTAAATATCTTTCATTGTAATATCCACCAACTTTTATTCTGATGTATCTAAAACCACTGATTCTGATCTATCTAAAATTTTCTATCTAATTAGAAAAATTGTACAAGGAATACGCATATACCTATTCCCTCACCTCACTTCACAAAATATTAATTTTTCCATACAAGCATTAACTCTAATACTTTCTAAGTATGTAGAGTATGGATTTATGCTTCACATATTTATGTTCATACATTTATATCATTAATATGCATATATACATATATATGAACGCTGAACCATTTGAGAATTATTATGGACATCTAGACTCTTCACCCCTAAATGGTTCAGTTATGAATATTCTAAGAACAGAACATTCTCTGCAAAATACCTAGGAGTACTGATAGACCAATGTTGATACAGTACTATTATATAACAGTCTACTAATATCTCCCCAGTTGTCCCAATAATATTGTTTATAGTCCTTTCCTTCTTTTTCACTAAAGGGTCCAGATCCGGGATTATATATACTGTGTTAGTTGTCATATTTTTTTAATCTCCTTTCAATTAAACAGGTCTTCAACTTTTCTATTTCTATTTTTAATTATTTTTTCTTNAGCATAACACCCTCAAGTTCCATCCACGTTGCTACAAATGGCCAAATTTCATTCTTTCTCATTGCTATGTAGTAATGTAGATGTAGATAACCACATCTTCTTTATTTTTCTTAAATAGTTTATTGTCAAGTTGGTTTCCATATAACACCCAGTGCTCATCCCAACGAGTGCCATCCCCATGCCCATCACCCCCCTTCCCCTCTCCCCCACCCCCATCAGCCCTCAGTTTCTTCTCAGCATTCAAGAGTCTCTCTTGGTTTGCCTCCCTCCCTCTCCACAACTATTTTCCCCTTCTTCTGCCTCATGGTCCTCCATTAGCTTCCTCCTAATCCACCTATATGTGCAAACATATGGCATCTGTCCTTCTCTGCCTAACTTATTTCACTCAACATAGTTCCATCCATGTTGCTACAAATGGCCAGATTTCATTCTTTCTCATTACTATGTAGTATCCCATTGTATAAATATACCACATCTTCTTGATTCATTCATCAATTGATGGACACATAGGTTCTTTCTATGTTTTGGCTATTTAAACCACATCTTCTTGATCTATTTGTCAGTTGATGGACACTTAGGCTCTTTCCATGTTTTGGCTATTGTTGAGGGTGCTGCTATGAACATTGGGGTCCATGTGCCCCTATGCATCAGCACTCCTGTATCTCTTGGGGTAAATTCCTAGCAGTGCCATTGCTGGGTCATAGGAGAGTTCTATTGTTAATTTTTTGAGGAACCTCCACACTGTTTTCCAGAGGGACTGCACCTGTTTACATTCCCACCAACAGTGTAGGAGGGTGCCCGTTTCTCCACATCCTCGCCAGCATCTAGAGTCTCCTGATTTGTTCATTTTAGCCACTCTGACTGGCGTGAGGTGGTATCTCAGTGTGGTTTTGATTTGTATTTCCCTGATGAGGAGGGACACTGAGCATCATTTCATGTGTCTGTTGGCCATCTGGATGTCCTCTTTGGAGAAGTGTCTGTTCATATCTTCTGCCCATTTTCCACTGGGTTGTTTGTTTTTCAGGTGTGGAGTTTGGTGAGTTCCTTATAGACCTTGGATACTAGCCCTGTTTCTGATATGTCATTTGCAACTATCTTCTCCCATTCTGTCAGTTGCCTACTA
The DNA here is from genome assembly GCF_008692635.1 of Crocuta crocuta. Lineage (NCBI taxonomy): Eukaryota > Metazoa > Chordata > Mammalia > Carnivora > Hyaenidae > Crocuta > Crocuta crocuta. Next base: position 5,656,015 of record NW_027532041.1, on the reverse strand, counting down.
GTTTTATGGATTGTTTCCTTTGCCATGCAGAAGCTTTTTATCTTGATGAGGTCCCAATAGTTCATTTTTGCTCTTGATTCCCTTGCCTTTGGGGATGTGTCAAGTAAGAAATTGTTGCAGTTGAGGTCAAGGACGTTGTTTCCTGCTTTCTCCTCTAGGTTTTTGATGGTTTCCTGTCTCACATTCAGGTCCTTTATCCATTTTGAGTTTATTTTTGTGTAAGGTGTGAGAAAGTGATCTGGTTTCATTCTTCTGCATGTTGTTGTCCAGTTCTCCCAGCACCATCTGTTAAAGAGGCTGTCTTTTTTCCATTGGATACTCTTTCCTGCTTTGTCAAAGATTAGTTGGCCATACATTTGTGGGTCCAGTTCTGAGTTCTCCATTCTATTCCATAAGATCAGGTTAGTTTCACAGAATGTCCTTCATTTTGGATTTTTTCTTAATTGTTTCTTCATGACTAGATTTAGGTTAAGCATTTTGACAAGATATCTATATAAATAATACTGTGTCCTTCTCAGGAGATATAGGATGTCAGTGTGCCCATTACTGGTGATGTTAAAGTAAAAGTAGTATCTGCATGATTTTTTTTCCATTGTAAAGCAACTTTGTGTTTATAGCATAAACATGCATAGTGATACTTTGAGCCTGTGTGAATATCCAGTTCCCCACTTTTTTTACCCACTGGTTTTAGTATTCACTGATGACTGTTACCTTATTTGGTTCTTGTTATGTGCTTATCAAATTCTGGTTTTCTATTTCTATCATTCCTTTTACATTTATTAGTTGATTTTGTTTGCTTTTTTCTTTCCTTCCTCTCCCCTTAAAAAAAGATACTTTTAGTATCACTACATACTTACGAAAATACTTTTCAATTCAATATTATTATAATCTATTCTTCTCATTATCCATTTTCTGCTCAAATCATACCAAATTTGACGAGTAGGGGTCCATCAGAGTTGGCTTCTGCTCCTCTTTGACGTGTCCCCATAAGTTTGAGCACATTCTCTGCGGCACACCCAGATACTTCCCTGTCCCAAAGGCCTCATTCATTTTAGAATTCAGCCTAGTTCTAAAACTCAGATCTGGACACAAGGTTTGCTCATTACTCCTGGAGCATCATTGCTGCCAGGCCCTTTCAAAGGATACTAGAGCATATACACACACACACATGTGCACACATACATACACTAATATGTATATAGTACTTATAGCTCTATATGGTATAGTACTGCTATGCTACTACCATCAATTTTATTCTAGCGTTATAGAGTCCTTCCTACCCTTACCCCATTCCATACTTATTCCCCTTCTCCCAATCCTTGTACCCACAGAGATATTTACCTATTTGCTCAGTACTGCAGTGCACACAAAATAGTTTCATATCTGCTGCACCAATAACGTGACCACCAACAAACTTACTATGTCAAGTTCAAGATTTCCAACAATTCTTTTTTTTTTAGCATAGTTGACACATGATGCTACATTAGCTTCTCCCACAATTCTCTTTGTCCTCAGAATATATGTCTCTCTAGATATAGTTAGGTATTCAAAATATTTTTAGAAACAGCTTATATGTGGATTAATTATTTTTTTATCAGCTTAATATAAGTTTACATTTACTTGTTTGAAATATAATGGATTTAAGAACTTATTTTCCAGTATTGATGATTTAATCTACTTTTGAATATGCAAAAAGTTCTGTTTTTAAATGTTAAGAAACCTAAATGGTGCTGTGGTCATCATCATATTCAATATCTGTTTAGGAACTAAGAGAAGTAAAGCATAAATATTTTGCTTTCTTGTACTACTAATATATATTTTTATTATGACTCTAAATTCAGGATCAAAAGAAGTTTTTTCAAGCATACCAATGCTGTAAGGTGATACACAGCAGAAGTTAACAAATTGTCTCTGGAATTAGATTGTCTGAGAGCAAACCCTAGTCCCTACCCAGACCCACCCCATACTTACAGATTACAATCAGGTCGAGTTTATTATACTTTCACTGTCTTCTCCCCACAGGTAAAATCTGTATACTGGAAAGTTTAATATAAAGTGTTTACCTCTGTGCCTGATGAGTAGTAAGTGCAAAACAAATATTACCTGTGATTTTTGGTGGTGCTGGTGGTGATGTTGGTCTTAAATGTGAAAGTTATTCCAGATATCCAGCATTTCTCACGCTAAATTCAATGGCTTATTTTCTTGCCAACTGGATTTTTCTTGCGGGTTTTGTTGGTTTTGTTTTTGTATTTTTTATTTCAGTACTTTCCCTTTGATGCACAAGGGAAAGTTATGGCTTCGCTAAAAGTTCTGGCATTGAGAATGACCTTGTCCTTGTTATGAAGCATCTGAAAAATAAAAATAAAAATTCCTCCTGCAAAACACCAGTCAGTTGCTGCTGCTGGTCCTGGGGCAGGCTGTCTGTTGAGATGCCGAGCATTACAGCTGCTGTAATCACCAAGGTATCTGCCAGAGATCTCAGGGCTACGAACTAGATAGGAAAGTCTGTATTACATCTAATAATAGCTTTGGAAATTTTCCTGAAATGCTTGCTGGCAACTCCCCGGCTTGACAGTCACAGCATACTATAACTAAAGCAAGTATGTCTGTCGTTGCTGGTGAGTGTGCTACAGCACTAACCAAAATAATAGCTGGAAATCATTTGCTACCACTTCTTTATGTTTTTACTTGTAGTACTCTTGGGTTACTGCCAAGAGTAGCTAGATAATATTTATATGGATGTCCTGTATTTTTAATCCACAAACAGCTTCTTATAACCTATGCCTTCCTATAAACTTTGATTCCACCAGTGAAGAGTTCAGATAAGAGCAACATTATATCTGACACTATCAGTCTTTCATTATATACAGGGATTGCTTCAGGACACAAGATTATGATATGTTTGCATTCATGTGGAGGGTTTGTGAAGAGTATGTGATGAACGTGGAAAGCACTGACTTCTGTCTGTGTGCACTAGGGCCACCTGAGGATGGGGTCAAAGAATCAAAGGATACTCCATAAATGTTCAAGGAACTGTGAAAAGGTTCTAGACAGAAAGATTCAAGTATTTTTTGAAAAGACTAAGGAGTGAGGTGATGATTCTCTCAAGGCCGAGAATTACTATGAAGCTAACAGTTCAGGGTCTCTCACTTGTGTGGGCCTCCTAAGGCCCCGGAAGGGACCTGATCTGCATGTTCAGGTGGCTGTATGCTTCAGTAATATTTGCTGTAGTATGGTATTTTAATCACAACTGGTTAGTACCACTGTTTCCTTCCACTACAACTTCTCCTCCATGTCAGTTTTCTTCGTGTTGAATGGAAGTTGAGGTAGCTGTGTGCATGGAAGACAAATGGTTGGGAGATATACTTACTTTGAGTATAGTTGACTCTGTACAGGGTCTGTAGTTGTTTCTGTGTATAATTAAATTATCGCCCACCATCCCAGCAAAGGAATGGCTTCTAGGTGCTATCACATAGTTGGGTAATTCATCCAGCGGGGCCAGAGGCTATGTTGTGTTATTAAATGTGTTCTACAGTAAGCCATGGAAGTATATCAGTAGTAGAGGAGAAATAATGATTGAAATGTACCGAACCAAAAGCTAATTTGTGTAATATTTCCTTCAAGCACTAGGGATGTAAACTTGTAACTGGATGATTGAGTTCTAATTGATCATTAGTTACAATTCAGGTTCTGTCCTATCAGAGCTATACTATCAGAACTGTACTTGATAATATACCAGTGTGTACAATTATAAATAAGTTATTATTTTTCCATTTTTTGATGGCAGTTGTTTAAGATAGGATTTATCAAAAATTTCTGAGTCAAGCACATAGCATAGTAGTGCTACAGATATGAGAATATTTATTTGTTAAAATCACAGGCTTTTGTGCATTCCAACTGCCAAAAATTAAAAGAAAATCTGGTCAACCACCCTAAAGGAAAGTCTAGATTCTTTCTGATCCATCTATAGAATGATATCACAAAATCATTATCATATGAAAAGGGTGATCAAAGAGTACAAACCCAAAAAATGTGGGAATAATTTAATAAAAAACATGTTATTTTTCATATTTTATGATTTTTGTGATTTTTTAGCCTTTTTACACTTATAAGTTGCATTGATTTTTTTTGTCAAGTAAATAAATATTTATGTTTTTGTTTAATTTAATTTTTGTAATTTTATATTTATTTCTAAAAGAGAGCCCCCTTCCCAACTGTTTAGACTTCAGATCCCAAAAAACCTGAATCTGCCCCTTTCTCTACTAATATATAAAATGTGTGTAGTCTTTTAGACAGTCACACATTCATATGCTTGAGGCAATCAATAAAGAGTTAGGACATGGTAAAGATTGTGTTGTATACATGTAACCTGACAGATCCTGTAATAAGATGGCAACTTTTGCTCTAAGAACTAGTTCAGTGCTGGCTGCTAGTACTTTGTACATCATCTGTAGCCTATCAGTGTTCAGAGTGTTCTGGTAGAGAATCTCTTCTGAGTTGAGATAGAAGCTATTTAAATGGTGGGCAGAACAATTTCCCACCACAAGAAATCAGGCTCCTCAGGAAAAAAATGTCTAAATTTCTAGGACTGGGGCAGAAAATGTACAAGAGCTTGGAATGTACAGAAAGCAAGGAAACTATCAAAAACTACTGGAGTCATGTCAGAAGGACACAGGAACCAATTTGAAAGAATTTAAAAAAAAAACCTGAAATTTATTGAAATGCATCAACATATTAAAACTCATGAGTGCATATGAATCAAAAAGTAAAAACCAAAAACTTCCTTGATCCAAGGATATGAGGGCATAAACATTCTAAAAATTGGTTGATAAAAGGAAGAAACAAATATTTATCTTGCCTTTTCTGACAAATTATAATTTAGGTTAACCAAAGAGTTGGTAAGGAAATGTCTACTTTTAAAAGAATCCCAGCCAATAATGGCAAAAATCATGAAAAAACTAAACCACCATTATTTTGCAGCCCTCTTTGAAATAATCAGTCTAGGAAATGATCATCAATGGGTGTGTAAACCATTTGGGGGTGAAGGGTTGATGAGGAATCTTTATAAGAGATAGCTTAGGCTGAGAATACCAAAACCCATTAATTACAAAAACAGAGACAACAGGTATTATACAAGTAGCAGGTACACAATCCTATCCATGAAATACACTTGCTAAAAAGTAGAACATAAGTTTGGTCAAGCCTCTAGGTCTATCTATTTTCAAGAAATATGGAAGAAAGAGGTACATCTTATGAGATACCATGGAATCCATTCAGCAAAATCAAAAGTTAAGGCATTCTATTGGATAAATGACTCAATTTCTTCTACAAATAAATGATATAAGAAAAAGTAGAGTAGGACCGTAAAAAAATAAGCTAATAAGCAGATTAAGATAAATTAATATTGAAGAAACATTTTGTCCACGTGTCATAGGTGGACTTTGGTTCTTGATTTGAGCAAAGCAGCTTTGTAAAAGACAGCTTTGAGGCAATCAAGGAAAGTGGAATATAGACAGGGCATTCTGATGTTAAGGGATTGCTGATAATTTTAAAGTATGATAATGATGTTATAATGTTTTAAGATGAGCTTATCTTTTAGGCATACAAACCAATTATTTATAAAGAAAATAAGACAATATCTGAGATTTGTTTAAAAGTAACCTGGCTTGGGGGCACCTGGGTGACTCAATCGGTTAAGCGTCCGACTTCGGCTCAGGTCATGATCTCACGGTATGTGGGTTCGAGCCCCACATCAGGCTTTGTGCTGACAGCTAGCTCAGTGCCTGGAGCCTGTTTCGGATTCTGTGTCTCCTTCTCTCTCTGACCCTCCCCTGTTCACACTGTCTCTATTTCTCTCTCAAAAATAAATAAAACTTAAAATAAATAAATAAATAAATAAAAGTAACCTGGCTGGGAGAAAAAAGTGTTTGGGGAGCATAAATGAAATAAAGTTGGCTATATTTTGATAATTACTAAATCTGGATAATGAAGAAATGGGGATTTATTATATTGTAACTGTTTTTAGACAACTGAAGTTTTTCTTGATTATAGGCAAAGGTACATGGAAAGTAAATGTGGAAAGCACATATAGAGAGATACTAAACCTATATTCTCATTATTATTTGTTTTTGAAAATAAATTAACCAGTAGAAACATCTAATCATGACATTTGTGAGATATTAAATATGAATGTTATGGGTAGTGTGGTGTGCTGGTAAATGACTTTCTGAAGAAGAAAGCCCTGGTTTGTAGTCCAGTTTGCATGGTCTAAATACTCCCGCTGTGTCTTACTTTCTAGCTACTGGTGTGACCTCATTGAATGTGGAGTTGGGAAGAGGTGTGAACCACCAGCTCTTGGGAGTCTGTGTGGCCAGCTGCAGCCCCCTACTTAGAGAGCAGACACAGAAGGGTTAGTTTCTGCAGATTCTTGGTCAGACCCCAACTCTAACATGCACCCTCTGTCCTTGTTCAACTTTATTAGTCTTTTGGAGCCTTACTGTCCCCTCTGTAAAATGGAGACAGTAATTCCTACAAAATCAAGATATAAGGCTTAAATGAGCTCACACATGTAATAGACCTAGTATGGTTCCAGTCACATAGTGAGTGATCCTTCACGCCAGTATCTTTTCTTCTCTCCTAGTTAAAATAGAAGAAAGAACTCTTGCTTTGGGATGGTCTCAAAGTTTCAAAAGAACAGAATGAAGCTGATCATCTTTTTAGAGGGCTTCCTGCCCAGAATTTCTATAATTACTTAAAATTGCAGGTTTTAGGGACTGTCATAAATCTGCCAGAAGCTCACCAAGCTCTAATTTGGTTGGATATTAATAGGTAGGCTGGGAAGTTAATGTGATATGATTGTGGCTAGAATAGAACCATCTGTTAAAAGTAGTGGTTTCTATCCAGTGTGATCTGGCACTGCAAATACACAGTAAGAATTAAGTTAGAATTATCTTAGACTTGACATGGTAAAAAAAAATAATAATAACCTATAACTTACTTAATATTTTCCCAAGGAATGTTAAGACCCAGATAAAATGTCTGTGGCATGAATAAGCCTAAGGGTTATGTTGGCAAATTGGAAATGTTTCCATTCACAATTTGATTGTTTGAGCAGTTATTAATAATAGTAGCAGTCCTTATTTAACTTGGGCAATTAACCATGGTATCAGTTAATGGAAGAAGGCTTTTTTTTCCCCTTTGTTTCCTGAGCAATTTTTTTTCTACATAGAAATCTAAGATTAAGGTCATCACTGATTAGTCAATAATGATGCAGTTTTCAGGATTACTGAATTATATGCATATATAAAACTATTCTTTCATTAAAAGCAAAGCTAGAGAGAGAGAGTGAATTATAAGTCAAACCCACATTTAGAATCTGGAGACATTAAAACTAAAGGCATTTGAAATGTGATTTGCATGTGTGGGTTGATGTGTTCCTACTGGGAATACAACTTGGGGATATATTTTCTCCTCTTGGGAAGAGTTACATGACTCAACGCTACATATTTTGGATTTCTGAGCAAATACTTAATGAGATAAGAAGCAGTATGCTATATCATCCATCTGAAGTTGGCCTAATCTTCTTTGATCTTTAAAAGAATAGGTTTCCTTCAGAAAGTTTGCCCCTTGGAAATTTGAACTTCCCATTTTCTTAAAACAGTGCTATTTATACTAAACTTAATTCACTGGGTCATAATGAGAATGCTTTAAGAAATGAAATGAACAAAATAAGTTAAAAATAGAGTATGTCACAAATAGAAAGGATCAAGACTGTTTTCGTAAAACTCATGTTTCAGTTGTGTGTACTTATACATCTAAACTGAAATAAAACGTATTTCTCATTGAAACATGGTTTTCAAAAATTGAAAATTTTGAAGTGGTTTAAAATATACAATTAAAAATCCCTGAAAAAGAAAATAACTCTCCCTTTGTGGTACATGTCAAAATGATATCTAGGTTAACAAATCTTGAAATGTTGTTTTGGACAGAAACATTCCGAATTTCTAGGGAGTCATGAGTCTTTCTAGGTTTCACTAGGGACAAAGAGAGGGGACATAGTTGTGGAGATAGACCTTTTGTCTCTTTGATTTTCTTCCTTTCTGAAGTAGGACTGACACTGGTACTTGGCTTGCCTGCATATTCACAAACATCTCAGTTAGATTTCAAGACTTGAGGTCAGAAGTTTTGCTTTTGTGCTTTTTTATCTTCTCACCCAACACATGCCTCCCACACACAATAGAATGTGCTTACAATTACGGTTAATAGTAATCAGAGCTCAAGTTTGCCCTAACTTACTGTTTGGCCACATTTATTCATATGTTTATATACTTATTCATACTCTCTCCCATAAAGGATTTACTGCAGCTAATGATGTGAATGAATAAGAAAATAATGGCTGAATTATAAATAAAAATAACTATAACATATTATAAATATACACATTTTAGGGATGCCTGGGTAGCTCAGTTGGTTGAGTATCTGATTCTTGATATTGGCTTCAGTCATGATCCCAGGGTCATGGGATTTCTTCTTGGGATTGTCTCTGCCCTCTGCCTCTCCCCTCCTCAAAATAAATAAGTAAACTTTTTTTTTTACAAAAATATATACACATTTTAAAAATAAACAAATATATCCAAGAATATTTTCATACACACATCTATCTTAAAGATATTATATATCTTAAAGATAAGTAAGGTCAGAGGAAAAAAATGTGAATAATCAAGCAATAAGTTCCTTCTCAGTCTTTCTTTGAGGCTCATTCTTGCATCTGAACTCCCCAGTAGGCAAAGTAAAAGGGAATATATATCAGTTACATAATTCTTACTATTAAAGATGAGAGACACCTGCAGGAAAAGCAGAGGTTTCCTTATATACATGAGAGACATGACTAAAAGGCATCTCTCATAAAGTTTCATGTAGGAGACAATCAGTGTCTGAAACTCAAAAATGTCCATACCATCACCCCTGAAGAATTGTGGTAATGGATTTTATTTTTATTATTTCTGTTACTTTTCCATGGAAGCTGAAGACTTTCTTTAAAAAAATTTTTTTTTTAATGTTTAGTTTTGAAAGAGAGAGAGAGAGAGAGCATGAGTTGGGGAAGCGGTTCAGAGAGAGAGAAAACACAGCTGTCAGCACAGAGCCCAACGCAGGGCACAAACACATGAACTGTGAGCTCATGACCTGAGCCGAAGTTGGACTCTTAACCAACTGAGCCACCCAAGCACCCGAAGGCTGAAGACTTTCTGACAAAATGCAGTAAAAGTAAATCTGTAAAAAAAACAGAAAACTATGATCCAGTAAGGTAATCTTTTGCTTATTCTAAAATATCACTCAGAACATGTAGAAGAAATCATTTAAACAATCATCCCCAAATATCACCTATCTCAACCAGATTTTCAACTAAACTGCTTGACAGGGAGTCAAAGATTACACCCTCTGGCTAGGGCCTAAATAGATAGGCATTCAGGATTGTTGGTTGGAAACAAATCTATCTGCTTCAGAAAAAGTTATGATTAGGAGATCAGGTAAGTATTCTTTGGTGGAAATTGCCAACTTCACCTGGGTTCCTGTCTGATTCCACCTCCACACTAAGATGGGCTGTTCTGTGACAAATATTTCAAAGGCCTGAATCCAGAGTATCATTCGAGAGCAGTTTCAAAATATGTGGGAATCATTTTTGCTGTACTTTGCTTTGTTTGTTTTTTCCCCTATACCACTGCTAATCACCAGCTTTTGTTCACTCTAGTCATCCTGTTCTTATTCTTTTAGCCTCTGTATGTCAGGGGGGGTCTGTATTTGTTTTGAAACAAAAATTGACAAGCTATTTGGGAGTGAACTGGAAAGGCAGAGTACCTAGTGTTTGGAGCACAGAACAGAAACATTAGATTGCTCAGGCATTTAGGAGTTACCTTCTTCATGTAGCAATGGCAGAATCACTTCCTCAATTTGAAACTTCACAGTAAACATTATCTGGAGGAGAGATGGACCACAGAACTGGGCATATCTAGGGAGTGTCTGGATAGCTCCTGAGAGGAATCACTGTAAGAAGCCTGTGATTAAACACAGGTGATGGGATAGAGGGGTTGGATGCATGGGAGCTTTCAGATTAGGTTGAGGCAGCAAAAAAATAAAAACTAAAAAAAAAAAAAACCAAATACCTAGAAGAGAGGGATAAAGGAAGGAATATAGGAATCATCAGATAAATTTAACTCCTAATTTACTCTGACAAATGAGAGGTGGTGAGGGCAAGGAAAAGATGATGAAATAGAGGATCCTTGGGCTGGTTCTAGTAAACCTAGGTTCTAGTAAACCTATGGAGGTTTCATCTTCAGGAAAGCACAAAAATAACTGCCATTCTATTTTAAAAATATGGTTGCATATTAAAGCCCATTTAGAAGAAAATAGAAGTTGTCTAATTTGGGGGGGGGTGGTTAACAAATGACTGTTTTTGAGAAACTTTCTGACTGTAATTTATTTTGTAATAATCAGGGGGTTTAGTTGCTAGCCACAAAACTAACTGGCTGTTTATAGCAGAAAAGCAATTTGTTGAAAAAGCACTGGGGAGCCTAGAGAATCACCAGGCAGCCTGCTGAACCGGGTTTAGGAAGAAGGTAGAAACAGAGCCTAGATACATGCCATGGGATCCATCTAGTAAGAGAAGGACTGCTGGTGCCAGTAAGCCCTGGGCACCACAGCTGCAGCCCCTCACAGGACATCATGCTGGCCCCACCTGCTCCAGGAGATGGGACTCCTGCGGCTGTCTCCAAGATGGCTTCTCCCCATTCCTCCTTCTTGGCATCACCAGTTCAAGATTTGGGGGTGGAAGGCACAGGAAGGAGATGAGATATTTCTGACTGGCTGAGCCTAAGTTATATGTCCTGACTTAGTCCTTTGGGGCTGTATAACATAAATACATAGACTGGGTAGCTTATAAACAACAGAAGTTTCTTTCTCACACTTGTAGAGGCTGGAAGTCTGAGATCAAGGTACAAGCAGGGTAGGGTTCTGGTGAGAACCCTCCTCTAGGTTGCATACTCCTGTCTTCACATTGTATCCTCACATGGTAAAGAGCGATGAGAGGAAGCAAGCTCTCCTGTGACCCTTAAAAGGGCTCTAATTCCATTCATGAGAACTGTATTCTCATCACCTCATCTAGCCCTAATTACTTCCCCAAGGCATTACTTGCCAACACCATCACTTTAGGGTATAGGGTTTCACCATATGAATTTTGGAGGGACATAAACATTCAGTCCATAACAGGCTCTTATATTGAAGTGTGGGCTTTACCTCCCACTGAGACTAGAAAGGTGTGAATTCTTCAGGGAGACATAAGGCTCAGGTTCTGGGCACCTCTTTTCCCCCTAAAATTGGCAACCAACCCCTAAACGTTTCTTTCAAACCTTCATATATTCTTGAATTCTTGGATTGGTTTTTTAAACTAAATTTTCAAGGCAGTCTAGAAGAGACAGTCTAATGAATCTTAATTTTCTGTTCCAGTTTACATGCTGAAACTGAGAGCCGTTGTGTTTGGAGACCTAGTTAAGCCCTGTGCATCACACCTTTTTAGATGTTTAGTGTTAACATTTTAAGTTTTGACATCAAATTGATTTATTTTCAGTGCTTATGTTTTAAACAGGATAAATGAAAACAAATCTAAATGTTTAGGACTTTCCCATGTATATGCCTGCTGCAGGCTCCCAGAGAAGGCCCGATAATGATAGTAGTGCAGAAACTGGCCCTTGCAGGCACCGGTTATGTAAGGATGGCCCTCTCTTTGCTGGGCACTGTGCCAACCACTGAGTCCTTGCTACTGCTGCTGTTCTTTCAGAGTGCAGGCCAGTCTTCTTTCTGTCTCTTGTTAATTGACAATGCCATTATAGAGAACTGTGCCAGACCACACTCCAGTGTGACAGTTGTACAAGTGGGAAAGTAGAAAGATTACCCAACTAGTTGTAATTAAAAATTCTTATTCTTATATATGTATCTTTAAATGATACAAGGTTCTGAAAATGCAGAACAAGAACATGAATAACTGCTGTAAGGTTCTAAAATATAGAGTTGGAACCAAAATAATTTTTATAACCATTCCTGGGAGGATGCTCTCCTAAGACATTCTTTCCCAAATTTAGAAAATAAGGTTTATTTTTAATTTTCATACTACTCTTCAGTTATTCCAGGAAGATTTTCTTAAGGATTTTCCAATGTCATTAAATGCCGCAAAGTATCTGCGCAAAAAGCTAGATTTCATCTGCTTATCCTTGAAGATAAATTCAGGAAACTCCATGAGCTTAGTGTTCCCACCGGCCTAAGCTAGGCTGAAAGATGTTAGGGTGATGATGCATATGGTAGTGATGATCCTGAACAGTTGCTGGAGATGGGTTGTTGTGTTACATTTTTATTAATAGCCCCACACCTTGAGATCTGATTCATTCCTACCCATGGGTCTTTGAGCCCTTACGAATTTGTCTAAATTCTCAGAGCCATGCTAATATTATTTTTCATTGTATCTCAGCATATTTTGTATTAAGCGAAAAGAAGCACATAGATTTTTGATAAGCAAATGTTGGCTCAACAAGTGTAACTTGTAGCTAGAAAGTTACTGCTTAATATAACAGTAAAGAGGCTAAAAATGCTGAAAAGTCAGTGGTTTCAGTCTTTTTCATGTATAATTTTATAGCTTCTTTAAGATTCAGGGAAGCTGAATCTTCCGAATCTTCCGAATCAGACTGAGAGTAACATTGATTACGAATCAAGTCTTCGTAACATTTTTATCAGTAGCCTGAAAGAAAATGGTAGGTTTCATTTTATTTCCAAAGTGATTCTTGGAATCTTGGGTTGCACTGAAAAGTGAGGTGGAGAGTATGAATTGGTGTTGATCCATTGTCGCAAACATACAATTCCAAAGGGGAAACTGAGAAGAAAAGCTCTATGTGAAGCTCTGTTCCTTTGCTGCCTTTTCCCTAGACCTGCTATACTCCATTCCTCTTCCTTGGAAGGAAGGTGAAGAGAAAGGGAAGTAGCAGTAGTGTGATGAAACAAGCTTTGCTCACTTGAGAGAGCCAGTTATGTGCACCTCTTCCCAAACTTGCATTAAGTAATTTGTTGATACCTTAAAAACAGCCACGTTGGAAATACGTACACCATTCTTAGAAATTTGTGGTGCTACAAATCAGGGCTCCCTTCATCATCCCCCCATCAGAGTAGGTGGCTAAGATATATTAGCATTCCATTGATAACCTGCTGTTGAAAGAATCATTATGTATCACAGCCTTACCATTATTATCATTTCCTGATTATGACCTGTCAGTACAGGTAAAATTTCTAAAGACCTTGACTATAGTCTGCCTTATCCCAACCTTTGTGTAGTAAAGATATGGAGAGTTGGAATAAAACGCTAAGTTACTCATGATGCATTTGTTTCCTGTGCAATTTTACCTTCTTAGATTTCTCAATGTATTGTTAGTTTTCTTTTCACACTCCCTTTTCCTTTTTTTTTTTAACCCATTATCTATTATCCTTTCTTGATTAGTCTTCTCAGTGTGACTCTGACATTTTATGAAGAAGTATTCATAGGCACACTGCTTGATTAGTATGATCCAAGGCATCAAAAAGTATTATGGACTCAATTCAGCAAACACTAATTGAATACTTCCTCTGCCTAAGTCACAGTGCCAGAGAAAATTGAGCATAATACATAGTCTCAAGAAACATAAAATCTAGGGAGAAAACCAGACATGTACACAACTAAGACTAACGTAAAGCACAATGTGAAAGATGTATTTGAAAAAGTAAAGAATACAAGCTGGACCACAGAGACCAGAGGGTTATTTCTGACTGTAGCAATTAGAAATTAGAGAAGGCTTTATGAAAATGGAGCCATCACAACTAAGTCTTACAGAATTGGTGTGCATATTTAAGTTCAACTATATTTATATTTTTTATGACTAGATGACTGTAAAGTTCCCATTAAAGTAGTCTGAGCTAATTCATATTGTTTACTGATCTGCCAAAATTAACTTTTCATGATGGGAGTTAGGATACCTTTGCAAAAATAAGATTTTAGCATCATAAATATATGGAATTGTTACTCGATTCACAAATGCCAGTGCGGAAGTTTCATTCTGTTCATCTTTGTAGACTTTATGGTTTATACTCAGGGCACTATTTATAAAATGTCCTTAATAAAAACTTTCAAATAATGTGTCAGGCACTTCTCCATATATGGTATCATCAAAGACAAAAACAGAAAACAAGGAAATTGATTTTATTCAGGCTCTTGCAGTAGGGAGAGCACCCCAGATCCTAAGATCAGAGTGTGCCTCTACAGAGTGGTTTACTTGAGTCTTTTACAGGAAGGACTGACAAGTACCAGGTGGGAGGATTTACATTTGGGATTTTGCAACCAGGGAAAATCTCAGTTGGTTAGGTGAACAAGAAATGTTTATCTCTGTGTCTAGAGAATTTCAAAGGGAAAACCGTTCTAATCTTTGCTAATCATTCTTGAGACACAGAACAGGAAGTTGACTAATCAGTATCTAAACTTTACAGTTACCCTGAAATATATTATTATCAGAATTTTTTAAATTTCTTCTTAAAAAATCAGAAACTGACAGAGAGGTTGAGACACTTGCCACGGCCACATAGCTAGTAAATAACAGAACTAGAATTTTAACCCATATCTCTCTGGCCCCAATGTCTTTTTATTATGCCATAATATGTCACATTGTACTGAATGAATACTTAATAATAATTTTTAAGCTTAATGGAACCTTTATGTTTTATGTCTACATTTTCATACACTACCTAGTTTGGAGAGAATAACTTTCAAAGAACCAAGTCTAATGTTTACAATTGACAAATCTATTTACAAGCTGGTTTATAGTGAGAGTGTGCCTCCTTTCCTATAAATAAATCTATCTTCCAACCAAATGAGTAGAGAAGAATTTAGAATTGTATCCTCGTGTCTTAATAGTGATTGTTCTTGCTATAAATCAATGCAGTATCACCGTCGCTATTTCACCTGTGTTCTGTGGGGCTGTAGAGGTTTGCAGGAGATGCTTCCAGATATTCACAGGAGTTCTTGGCAGGGTCAGGGTTACAGGACAGAAATCAGGCAGAACTTGGTTACCCCACTTCTGCCAGAACTTAGTGTATACATGTTGAACATCACAGTAGAAATAGGGTCACTAAAGAAGGTAGTAAAAGAATGAAAACCATTGATCTAATAGAATAAATCATTTCCATAAACCAAATGCTGAATATGTTTTGCTCCTGAAAGCCTGTGAGTCCCTGAGTTTATTGGCTGTTGCCAGCTTTGCGGGGACCCTTGCTGTGCTTTTGATATTCACAGCAATGCAATGTTGAGATGCACCTGAAAAGTTCACGCACACAGCAGGGGGATCTAACCTGGCTGGCCTGAATCATTTGGCATCTATTCCACGCTCAAATTACTGTGGTAATTATAGGTATGAGGTGATAATTTGTGGTTCACTTTTGTTCTGGGACCCAGTCATCCTGTTCTTTTTTTTTTTTTTAATTATGTTTTACTTTTATAATATTGTGTTAGTAAACACCCCAGGTGCTCTTTCACAGTAGTTGTGTGATACATTCTCTGAGCTTTGATGCAAAACCCACTACCCTTCTGGCTGGGCTACCTTCCTACACATGGTAATTGTGTCTACTCAAAGTGGAGGGGAAGAATGAGCAGGTTACAATTAGGATCTAGGGGCTGCTGAAGCCAAGATATGTAGGAGTGCTTTGTCAATGCTGGCCCTGGGAGTGTGGACCTTTTAGGGGCAAGAAAGCCAAGTCCAGTGCTTTCCTGCTTCTCCTCGGTCTCTCATTCAGGAATAACTTGGCTGTGCCCCACCCTATGTACCATTTGCAGAGAAGGTTAGGCAATGAAAGGAGATAATATCATTAGTTTTTATTCCCTGTATCTCCCAGTTTTAGGGGAAGAATGCCATGAAGAATATAGCAAAATTAAAAATAAGACAAATCAGCTAGAAGAAACTAGAAAATAATAGCAAATGAATTGAACTGGGACACCTGGGTGGCTCAGTTGGTTAAGCATCCAACTTCAGCTTAGGTCATGATGTCATGGTTTGTGGATTTGAGCCCCACATTGGGTTCTGTGCTGACAGCTCAGAGCCTGGAGCCTCTTCAGATCCTGTGTCTCCCTCTCTCTCTGTCCTTCCCCCACTCATGCTCACTTGTTCTCTCTCTCTCTTTCTCTTTCTCTCAAAAATAAACGTTAAAAATTTTTTAAGAAAATAAAATGAACTATATTTACCCATGGGAAAGTGAAATAAGTGAATTATCTACAAGTCAAAATTTCTAAAGAAAGGCATTACAGAGGCATTGAAGCTTAGGACACGGTTTTTATAGCAGTTGTGGTTGTGGTCAGACAGTGGAGTGACATTCAGGGCAGGGGAACTGCAAGTACATCAGCTTAGAGCACAAATGTGCCTCAGACAGGGGCCATGAGAATGTCTGCTGAGTGAGAAGTAAGTAGGCAGAGATACCTAGGCTCACATCTGCAGAGATAGATTTTATATTTTGCTGTTAAAATTATAATCATCAAGGAGCTACAGGGGGCTCAATCAATGGAGTGTCTGACTCTTGATTTTGGCTCAGGTCATGATCCCAGGGTCATGGGATTGAGCCTGGTGTCAGGCTCTGCACTGAGCATGGAGCCTGATTGAGATTCTCTCTCTCTCTCTCTCTCTCTCTATCTCTCTCTGTGTCACTCTCTCTCCCCATCTACTCCTCTCCTCCCTCAAAAACAAAAACTATAATCATCAGTAAACTAGTGATGAGTCTTTCTTTCTAAGGCAAGAGTTAGAAATTTCTTTGATTCTTCTTGATAAGTTTCTCTGAAATTTATTAAGCATGGGAGTGGTCACTTTCTTAGGCTGGAACTGGCATATCTGAGTACTATTTGAGTATTCAGTGAGTAGGAGGAAGAAAAGAGAGAAACAGAAAAGTATGACTTGAGGGTTCCTAGCATACCTAGCACTAACTCTCCTCCCCTTCTAGGGGAACTAAGTTCTCAAGATTCCTTTGATCCTTTTAAAGAGAAGTTCTCTGAGTGAAGTTCCTGAGCTAGCAGGTCAGCATCTCCTGGGAACCTGTGATAGGAACCTGAGAAATGGCAATTTCTAAGGCCCCACCCTAGGCCTTCTAAATCAGAAACTGAGGTGGGACCAGCAACCTATGTTTTAATAAGTCCTTGTCTTGGGCCATTTGGGCTGCTATAAAGGAAATACTATAAACCAGGTGGCTTATAAACAACAGAAATTTATTCCTCTCAATTTTAGAGGCTGGGAAGTCCAAGATCACTGGTAGATTTGGTATCTGGTAAGAACCCACTTCCTCACAGACTAGCCTCACAAGACAGAAGAGATGAGGGAGCTTTCTTGGTCTTTTTTATAAGGGCACTAATCCATTCATGAGGGCTCCATCCTCATGACCTAATCACCTCCCCAAAACCCCACCTCCTAATACCATCACCTTAGGGGCTAGGATATCATAATATGAATTTGTGAGGAGACACAACATTCAATCTATAGCAAACCCCCAGGTGCTTTTTGTGCATAGAAATATCTGAAAACCACTGCTTTAAAGTATTTGTTTTCAATATAAAAGTGCTTCAGAAAGTAGAAATTTGTTCAGTTTCTCTCCTAAACACCTATTCTCCATGTTTAACAATTGTCAGATTAAATCTAGGGGGAAAAAGCCCCAACAGGTACTAAGCTTTTGACACATATGAATCTCTCTTTGAAAAAGAGGAGCCTAGCTGGGCTCTGGACTTAACAAGCAGCAGCTGCAGGCAAGGCTGCATCAGGCACAGCATTGGTCCCTGCCCTTGATGCACAAACCTGGAAATGTTTTTTTTTTTTTTAATTGGTGCTTAATCTGAGATTCATAAATGTTCTGTGTGACAGAGCTTCAGAAACCCAAATCATTAATTATGTCCAAGATGGAAAAATATAGCCAGTGATGCTGAACTTTAATTCTAAGATAATTTAGCAAGTATTTATTAAATGCACAGTGATAACCAGCATTTGTGACCTTTGGGAGTCAAATAAATATGGTAAAGGTAACAGACACCAAACTGAAAGGGGGAAAGTGGAAGCATAAGGGCTTTGGGCACTGGATGGGAAAAAAGGATAATGGCTTTTTGTCAAAAGGAAGGAGAGTGAGAATCATGGCAAGAGACCAGAGTCAGATGAGAAGGTGGAAACTCGAGATGATGCAGAAGAGTTATTATCCAGGAGGTGGCTCCACTTAGAGCCATAGCCAGTTTTTTAAAGCATTACAAGAAAAATGGATTGATTGATTAATATATGACTCATAGAAAATAGAGCTAAGAATAGCCACAAAACATAGTGCCATAAGTAACCATAAGACTGATATGTCCTCATAATAATAGCTGACATTTTGAATTCTGATTATGTGCTAAGCACTACACTAAGTACTATATGATTCTCACAAAAACCTGTGAAATAGATGCTATTACTACTATCTCTGCTTATAAGATGGGGAAACTGAAGCTTTGGGGAGGAAGATTACACAGTTTACAAGCGCTTCTAGGATTTGAACTCAGGCAGTCCTATGTTAGAATCTGAGCTTTTTGCCATTCTGATGTAAATAATGTAAAGAAAATATATCATTGCCTCAAGTTCTCAGGTCTCCAAGATGATTTTATGTTCCTCTCTCTGCTTTTATTCTTTTAAAATAATTGCCTTATTTTCTGATTATAAAAGTAATGTATGATCATTGCCGCCAACTCAAAAACAAATGTCCAAAGTATATAGAATATGAAGACCATTCTCAATCCCATCACCCAGAGATAACTGATGTTAACTTAAGCTATACTTTATTCTATGGCTATCACACTTTGTGCCTCAAAAACTGTCTGGTGTGCCCTTAAAGAGGCAATTGGCCCTGAGTCAGACAGAGAGTCTGAGAGAGAGAGAGAGAGAGAGAGAGTTTTATAATAGGAATTGGCTCACATGATTGTGAAGGCTGAGAAGCACCATGATCTGCTAGAGAAGTAGGGAAGTCAATGATACAGTTCCAGTCCAAATCCAGAGGCCTGAGAACCAGGAACTCCAATGTCCAAGGGCCAAAGATGGACATCGCAGTTCAAGGAGAGAAAATTCACCTTTCTTCCGTCTTTTGTTCTATGTGGGTCCTCAACAGATTGGATTATACCCCCCACATTGGTGAGGGCAGATCTTCTTTACTCAGTCTACTGATTCAAATGTAATCTCTTCCAGAAACACCCTCACAGATACACCCAGAAATCACCTTTTACCACCTGACTGGGCTGATGAACCATCACAGGGCGAAACAAGTTGCATTTCTAGTAAGTTGGTGGGTGGTGCCAATGCAACTGGTAGAGGCGCCACATTTGGAGAAGCACTGCAGTCATCTTCCAAATAAAATTTCTTGCTAGAAACTATTCTTGTGTCCTTGAGCATTCCTTCAAATCCAAGGGCAAGAGCCTGACCTCAATGCAATCATTTAGAAACAAATTCTGTAACATACAGTAGCATAGTTAATATCCCCCCTCCATCAGGAACTCCATATGTGAAAACTCTATTCAGCTGTTTCCGTGTCTCTATGACAACAGTAAAAGTGTAACAAGAAAAGAATAGCTGCTGATGTTGTCAGCAAGAAAAATCTTTACCGTCCAAATGGTTGTTGGTAGCAACGGAAGGGACAGTGGGGCAAGGTCAGTTACATCCAATAATAGGCATAACACCTATCACAGAAGTCTAATGTGTGACATTTCTTAAGTAGGACAAATACCAGAAGAGGATGTTGATGCTAGTGGCAGTTTTTATGAATTATACATGATGCGCTATTTTAAAATTCAGCGGAAAACTGCCATTTACCCTCCATAGTAAAAGGTATTATATGAAAAGTGAAGTGCTGGGTGAGTAAACAGAAGATGCTACCAATATAATGGATCTTAAGCACACTTCTCGTTCTGTAGACCCTGATGGAAGACAACCAGGCTTTTAAAAGGAAGGTTGGCCTCTGGAAATCTTCCTGAACTTGATACCTCAGTACTGTCCATCTGTGCTTCCAAATCACAAACCAATTTCTAAAATGCAACTCTTGCATTTAACTGGCTTTTACCTTTAACCCCTTGATGCTGGGGTAATATAAGTGTACAGGTATATTTGGTATTCAACATCTTAGTCTGTTCAGACTGCTACAAGAGAACAGCATACACTGAGGCTGGGAAATACAAGATCAAGGCACAAAATATTTGCTTTCTGGTGAGGGCCTTGCTTCCTAGATGGCTGTCTTTTTGTGTAACCTCACATGGTGAAAGGAGCAAGGGATCTCTCTGGGGTCCTGTTATAAGGGCACTAATCCTATTCATGAAGACTTCACCTTCATGACCTAAACAGGTTCCAAAGGCCCCACATCCTAATATCATTACTTTAAGGGTTAGAATATCAGCATATGCATTCTGGAGAAGGGAGGCATAAACATTCTGTCCACTACAAGCATTTATTTGTCAGTCACCAGAAAATGGAAATCCCACTCTAGACAATACAATTCATGCTAGAAATTTGAATGTTAAAATTAGACATTTTGACCATGACTGAAGTCTTCTAGGGAGAATTTATTCACTTATTATTCAGTCAACAAATAGCTGTTGTATACTTCCCTACATTTCAGGCATTATTGTAGATTCAGAGGATAGAACAGTGAAAACACTCTATATAGAAAGAGAGACAAAGTCTTGACCTCAAGGAGCTTACATTGTAGTAGTGATGAGTTTTGTCTTATCTTACATCTTCTAGAACCTTACTATGTAAAGGGTCTGCAGTATGGATATCACCTGGAAAG
This sequence comes from Crocuta crocuta, assembly GCF_008692635.1. Classification (NCBI taxonomy): domain Eukaryota; kingdom Metazoa; phylum Chordata; class Mammalia; order Carnivora; family Hyaenidae; genus Crocuta; species Crocuta crocuta. The sequence goes on along the minus strand of NW_027532041.1, from coordinate 5,635,138 downwards.
GTGTTAGAAACACAGACTCTCAGACTCCATCCCGGATCTCCTGACACAGAATCCGTATTTTATTTCACAAAATCCCCAGGTGATTTGTATCCACATTAAATTCTGAGAATCACTGCTCTCAACAAACAAACAAACAAACAAACAAACCAGAGCCTGAGGCAAAGATTACAGTTCTGATGTTATTTGAGAGTGCAAGCCCCAGACAGTCCGAATAAAGGAAAAAGGGTCTTCATGCAAGGGAAGCTGCAGAGTAATGAGATACTGTGCTGCCTGCTATTTCAAAATGAATCTGGAAGGGGCACAGCAGCTCAGCCAGCAGGTGGATTTGCCGGGCACGTGGAACTACTTCTCCAGATAGTTTTCAAGGAAGGTTCACACCCGGCTCTCTCCTGACACCTGCTTTCTGCTGACTGAGGTTCACACCAATGGGAGGTACAACCCCTGCACTTCTGAATTCCAGTATCCAAATCTGAAAGTGGAGGGGTGAGTGCAGACCAAAAGAGAGAAAAAGAAAGGAGAAGTTAAGGGCTTCTGAGAGGACACACAAAGTTGATGTCTCAATGTACGTGGAAAATTCCATCCAGATAAGTTAGTAGAAGTGAATAGAAATGCCATCTCTCTGTCAGTCACCAGAAATACAAACCCCTCTTCCAGACAAGGTAATTCACCCTGGAATTTTGAATGTTAAATTTTGACATCATAACTAGGAGTTAGTGAAGTCTTTTTGAACATTTACTAGTCACTCCATCACTCCCTGGTTTATAACCTACTGTTCTTTTGACAGCACGCAGGATTTCCACATGTCTATTATTCTATTAGCTCCCCCCATCTCTAGACTCCTAGACTTTCTTCTCTACAGTTAATAATACCTGTGGTTTATTTCTCATTTGTGAGAATCTTTTTGTGAGATTCACTTTGTGAATCTCAAATATTCAGGCCCATCTCTCCTCACCCAGCATGCTGACACATACCACGCACATGTCTGCCTTAATGTCACCATGCCCATACCCTCATCCTTGAGCAAGCCAGAAACCAAGTCCAGATAGAACAAGACAATTTGGGTTACTAAATCTACATAAGCAAATAGTAAGAGGTAGAAACCACAGATCCCAGAGTGAGGCAGATCCAAGCCCCAGAAAACACTGTTGCGTATCCTCTCCCAGAATTCCCCATACGAGAAATTCTCATTCAGGTCATCCACATTTCACTGTGTCTGCAACCTATGGAAATTAAGAAAATGTGACCAATACTTAAAAATCACAAGTAATTATCCCCAAGTGATGGAAATAGATTTTCATTTTCATTATTATCATACCCTATGCTTGTCAAAATTTCTATGATAAAGCTATACTGCTTTTATAATGAGAAAGAAACTCAATTATTATTTTTAAAATGAAATGTTTTGTCAAGGAAACTCTTTTAAAAACAGAATAAAGAAAAACCAGAATGACATGGCAGTCATTAAATATTAACTTATTTGCATATTTTATAGACACTCAGTAAATCTTCCTAAATGCCAGTCTAGAATTTAGAAAACTCTAGATTTCCACAGCTCTCAAAACATAAAGGAGAGAATCTTTTTCTCAGAGCAAAAGAGAAGAAATATATGAAGAGACAGAAGGCAGAAATTGTGCTTTCTGAAGGCAACACCGTACGGCCAGATGTCTAAGAAGATATTTCGAGAATGCCTGCGATTCCCATGTGCTGGTGAAATACAGACACTCTGCTGTCCAGCCCTACAGTAATGAGAGAGGCCTCTAAAAATGTCAGTGTGTGATATTGGTCAGCCCTAAACTTTAGACACTTGTTAAGGAGGTGCTCAGTGTCACATACACTTAACCTTTTTAATTTATTGATGAATAAGTAGAGTCCTTTTGAAACTCTATTTCAAATTCTAACCTCAATTTATGTGCTCCACAAGTAGCAGAAACATGTTTCCCACTAGTAATCATTTGATCAACTCCAATCAGCCTGTCTGAGGTAACTTTGCATACATTTTTAATAGACATGGTTTGTTTATTCCTACATATGTGTTGACTGCCAACTGCTACTTGTACTTCTTAAGCTATTACAAAAAATAATAATTATTATTATCTCTACTCAGATTTACAAAATAACAGATTCTTATTTTCCAAAGGTGGTTTGCAAATCAGTCCAGAATTCATGGGTACTGACAAACCCTCCCCACCTAGATATTAGTGTTCTCTTCAGAAGATTTCATAGATTTCAGGCTACAACCCCTGTGTTAGAAGGGAAGTTAACTTTCTTGTTGTTTGATGTCCTGATTTACTGGGACAGTGGAGGCCTCAGGCCTCTAAAAATACCACTATTTGCTAGGTAGAACCAGTTAATTGATTCGAGAACACTATACTTAAGGTCATGAATTAGTAACAACCATTTGGACTCCCTGTAACTATGAAATTCATTTGATAATGTATGAAAATAAATGTATCTTAAGGGGTAAAGGTTCCTGACCATTCACTCCTCACAGTGAACCACATCACTCAGTAAGTATTCAAATAGCTCTGACACACATTTTATAAGCCCACATTTAGGATCTGCTGTCACCCTGTTTGTTAAATAGTGTTGTGTCATATTTACTTTGGTTATCCAAAATGAATGACTGCCTTTACATCCCACCTTCATGACCCATAAATACACTTTAAATCCAAGACCATGTCTTGGTCTCTTTCCTAAAACAAACAAACAAACAAACAAAAACAATCACACTACTTATTAACAATTGATTATTCCAATGACATTTTCAGTTTTTTCATGTTTAGAAAATAACTTCTCAAGTGGTGGATAAGTTGGGTTGCTTTATAAGCCAGAGAGTATGACAAGGTGAAATGGCACAAGCCTCGTGTCTTGATGTCCTCTATTTTAATCAAAAAATGTTTCTAGTCAGGCTATAATGGTGAGTAGCATGTAGTAAAAAGATTTATATATTTTAAAAAACCCTATTACCTAACACTTAACATGTCAAACTACATTGCCATATGCATTTTGAAAAATCATACTGAATATTTTAAACATGCTTCTATTAGGTACTCAAAATCCTTGAAATGTGGAAAGGGCTTCTTATATTAAAGATATAAGATATGCTCTTTCAACAGATATGGAGCCAGAAACAAAGTAACATCCTACAAGTATTTCTCCAAATATGCAGTGTGGGAAACAAATCACTTCACAGTGATGTACCTTGTGTAAAAAGAAAATACTATTCCCCCATGCTACTGAATATAAAATGTTTTTGGATTCAGCTAAAAGGTGTGTGTCGGCACAATGACATTTTACAATTTTAATCGTGATAGTACTCTGGAAATACGATTTGAGAAGTTCCCTCCAGAAACCACTTTGACAAGGATAGTATTTATAAGCAGGCAAGAAAGTTTCCTCAAAAACAAAACTTGATGTTTTCCTTTGCAACAAATTAAAATCTGTATAGATGAGCCCTAAAATATAGTTATGAATATTTACAATATGCAAAAACATTTACTTTGGAAAAGCCTCCCCAGACATTAAGGGCTACTGGTATATTATTTGCATTTAAATTTATATGATGAGCAGAATTCAATAAAGACTACCAACATAAATATTTTTAAATTGTATAAAAGACTGATGGCAGTTCTAAGTTCCAACTATAGTCTTCTCTTGCCAGTTAACTCAGAAGCTCTAGATAATAAGACCATTCTTTTATTGGGATAGAATTATTTTTCTTATTATTTCTTTTTAGTTCCATCCCTTCTTGAGATCACTCCTTTTTTCTAATCATCATTAGCTCTTTTCTTAGGAATCCACTTTAAAATTTTTTTTACATCAGGGGCACCTGGGTGGCTGTCGGTTAAATGCTGACTTTGACTCAGGTCATGATCTCATGGTTCTTGAGTTCAAACCCTGCATTGGGCTCTGTGCTAACAGCTCAGAGCCTGGAGCCTGCTTCGGATTCTGTTTCTCCCTTTCTCTCTGCCTTCCCCCCCGCCACTCCTCCCTCCCCCCGCTTCACACTGTCTCTCTCAAAACTTAAATAAATATTAAAAAAAAATTTTAAATTTACATCATTTTTTATAGTCTTTGCTATTCTTTTGGGGTTTGGGGCTTTTTTTATAAAACCTTTTGACATTTTTTCCATTTGGCTTTTATTTTATTTTTTTTTAATTTTTTAAAAATGTTTTATTTATTTCTGAGAGAGAGTGTGAGCAGGGGCAGGGGCAGGGAGAGAGGGAGACACAGAATCTGAAGCAGGCTCCAGGCTCTGAGCTAGCTGTCATCACAGAAGCCTATGCGGGGCTCGAACCCACGAACTGTGAGATCATAACCTGAGCTGAAGTCGGAAGCTTAACTGACTGAGCCACCCAGGCGCCCCTCCAGTTGGCTTTTAAAGTCATTGAAGGCAGAGTCTCTGTGAGCTCACTCTAATGTCTCCTGCAGTGCCAATCCTTAAAGGCAGCTTTTGATAAACGTGTTTTAAATGGGAGTTACTGGGTGGCTCAGTCGGTTAAGCGTCTGGCTCTTGGTTTTGGCTCAGGTCATGATCTCACAAATAGTGGGTTCCAGCTCCGCACCGGGCTCTGCACTGTCAGTGCTTGGGATCCTCTCTCTCTCCCTCTATCTGCCCTCCCACATGCACTCATGCTCGCTCTCGCTCTCTCTCTCTTTCGCTCTCTCTCTCTCACTTGATCTACAAATAAACTTTTTTAAAAAATGGTCTAAATGGACTTAGCTTTAAAACTGATCACAAATTACAGAGGAAATTTCTGAAGGGAGACTTGCATTCAACTCTGATAAATATTGATGTCTACTGTAGCCTTTTTATTCTTTCCTATAAAAGGAGAATTATTATATTTTGTGTGGAAAGGGAACATAGAGGAAATACCAGACAAAAGAACTAATCTCTAGGTAGAGCTCCATTGGTGACTAACCCCATGAGCTTCTTTAAGTGACCAAATGCTGTCAACCTGCTTTTATCAAGGTTCAGTGGAGGTACTATTTACTTGGCCTGCTTCATAGACTTGCTTCTACAGTCACATGAAGTAATGTATGAGATAGCACTCTGAGTTCTATGAAGTACAATAAAAATGCACATATGATTATGCTGTGCCTTTACCATGATACCCTGAGTGTTAAGAGAATACTGTTGTTCTGAGGTCCTTGGTCATTGCTTTGTTGTTGGAATTGAAAATAATTCCTTTTGAGAAACTGAGATCCTGGAGACCCTATTTTAAAAGACCCAAGCTTTACCAATAACTCTGAACTAGACCCCCGTATAACCAAACTATTGTTTGGGGCTGCCTTGGAAGACTGTACTAACACCAGCTAATATACATTGAGTGTGTGTACTTTGCTAAAAACTAGGCATACTGTTTCATTTGATCGTCAATACCTTCCTATAAAAGGTAGGCAGTGTTATTAGCCTCACTTTGTAGGTGAGAAAACTGTGGCTTAGCTAGGCTCATGTGTCTAAGACCCTACAAATCAAAAGGGACAGAGCTCAACTTGAATCCACATTTTTCTTACTCCAGTACCAGTGCCCGTATCTTCTGTTCTGCTCTGGCAATACTATTAGCTAAAGCCCAATCACTTTTCTAGGAATCCACATTCATGAGGAAGAAAATTAAATATAAGAATCACATTGTTTAATCTCTAATTGGCTTGAAGATGCATGTGGAATCACATTGACCTTTTGAGGTGGTTAAGAAAATTTTAGCAGATTTGCACATGAAGGTTTTTAAAAACACTAAATCAATGAAAATCAAATATAATACATTTTTAATTATTTTTTAAATGTTTTATTAGCTTCTAGGAGAGAGAGAGAGATAGCGTGAGCAGGGGAGGGTCAGAGAGAGAGGGAGTCACAGACTGAAACAGGCTCCAGGCTCTGAGCTGGCAGTCAGCACAGAGCCCGACGCAGGGCTCGAACCCACGAACCGCGAGTACATGAACTAAGCGAAAGTCGGATGCTTAACCGACTAAGCCACCCAGGCACCCCCATTTTTAATTATTTTAAATGTTTATTTTTTGAAAGAGAGAGAGACAGAGTGTGAGCCATGGTAGGGCAGAGAGAGAAGGAGACACAGAATCTGAAGCAGGCTCCAGGTTCTGAGCTGTCAGCACAGTGCCTGATGCCAGGCTCGAATCCATGAATGGTGTGATCATGACCCGAGCCAAAGTCAGACACCCAACCAACTGAGCCATCCAGGTTTCCCTCAGAATACATTTTTAATGAGTTATTACTTAAGACATGTTTGTTGGCAATGCATGAATTTTCCAAATATGTAATTTATGTTGTTATATCAGGATTTTGTTCTCTAATGTAACATTTGAATTATGATAACTTCCATTTATGACATAACAATCCTCTAATTGCAAAATCATTCTGGTTTTTTAAAACTCTCATTTGGGGTGCCTGGGTGGGTTAAAGCATCCAATTTCAGCTCAGGTCATGATCTCACAGTTCGTGGGTTCGAGCCCCGGTCGGGCTCTGTGCTGACAGCTCAGAGCCTGGAGCCTGTCTTCGGATTCTGTGACTCCTTCTCTCTCTGACCTTCCCCTGCTCACACTGCCTCTATCTCTCTCTCTCAAAAATAAATAAAACATTAAAAAAAAATAAAAAATAAAACTCTCATCTGTTGGCAGTTATATTTAGATAGGCTAGTAAAAATACAAACTCTGACATAATATTCAAAAATGCGGTTCCAATTTGGCAGTCTCAGGTGATTTGCTGAACAGAATGTTTATAATTATTTTAACAATTTTTTAAAAAAAAGAAAAGTTGGCATGTTGTATTCTGATTAATAAAACTCTGAACCTATAAGTTTTCAGTGTCTTAAAAGTAAGTGCACAAAAAATAGTCTGCTCCTAATTGTATATTTTATTAGTGGGGAGTTTTAAGTATTGCATAAATATCTTCTAAAGGTATTTTCTAATGAAGTCTCAGGCAGTTTACAGAATAACTGTTTTAGAGTGAGTCTAAGAAAGAAGCCAGTCATTAGTAATCCTGAAAATCCTGATACACCATGCTTGCTATATTTCTTCCTTTTTTTGTGTGTAAAACCGACTAAAGTGAGGCATTCAATTTCATTTGATGCTACAGATTTTTTATACATCTCCCATCAATGTGAAGAAAATTGTAGGTTAGTCACTAAGTAGTAAAAGTGCAATCATTTTCATCCTGCCCATGAAACCTCTTTCTGGTTGACTCTTTGGATCTTATCCTAGTAAAAGGTACAGTAGATCATCTTTTTAACTGGAGAAATAGATCATACAAAAGCAAATTGTCCTAATGACTTATTTGGGGAAAAAGATGTTTAAAAACTGAAACATTTACTCTTGATCATGATACTTTAGTGTATCAATATCACCGGCTCTATTGATTTTAAGGGACCTTGTAGCTTTTGACAACAGGAATATTTGTAATGGGGGTATGATAATTAATATAGAATTTCAAGTAACTCAGAAACATGCACATCTGTCATAACTGTGTCCTAATTTCAAGTGGTAAATGTGAGTTCGAAAGTAAAACACTCTTCAAATCACTTGGTCACAAGGTAAAATTAGTTTTTTATATCAGGTTCTATTTTTTACATACCAGAGCTATAAAAAAATGAAATCAGCAACACAAAACTGCAAAATTGTTCTCATACTTAGATTTAGAAGCCTTATTCTAGTTACTATTATGTTAAAAGTGAAAAGAATTGTTTATCCCACACCTGTTATCTAGTTTCATAAAATATAAAAATGATAATCCTAGATTATAACCAATAATTTTATACATGAAATGAATATTTTAATATTGCTTTGGGATATTTTCAGAATATGCCCAGTGAACTTCAGAATCTCTTATTCTTGCTTCACCCAGCCCAAAACACTGACTCCTCCCTTTGCATAAAGCTGTCAAAAGAGCTGGCAGCATCCCCAAACCTAAATGTAGTTTCTGGATGTTGCTGAAGAACTATACTCAGAGTCTCTAATGCTTTAAAAGGATTGTAAGAATATGCAGTTTCATCTTCTGTACTCAAAGAAAATGGTGCTTCCTGGGATACCCAAATGGGTTATCTGCCTTCATTCATCTGAGAATGAAATGGCCTATGTGTCTATAATACCATTTTAATCTTGTCTCTTTTTTTCTTTCCACATACATTCACAAAACTTTTGAGTAACTCAGCTGAACTTCATTTCCTTCTCCAGTGGGAGTTTAATGTTGCTATTATATAGGAAAAATGAGAGTTGGAAACATTTTTCCTAAATGGAATGGGTCTTTCTATGAGAGTAATATAATTCTGGGAACTTTTGTTAGGTACTCACCACGTGTTGGTTTCTGTGATGGAGGAAGAAAAATAAATAATACAGGATTGTTTCTTGCCTGTAAGGATCTCACAGTTTAGTGGTCAAGACTGCTGTGTAAACAAGTAGCATTATACAAAACAAGAACTGCAAGACAGTTACTTTAATTTTGTTAACCAATTTAAATGGCTATGCTCCTCTGTAGAACCAACATAAGGAATTAACATTATTATTTCAATATAAAGGAGTATATACCTCCTCAAAGATTGTTAGATAAAATATTTGATTCAAAAAATATAGAAATGGATACATGATAATTTCTCCAGACTTATATATTTAGATAAACATTTTTCTCATTTGGAGTAACCACCTTAGGACTATGCAATACTCTCTTTTGATAGAATATTATTGGTTTTCCTCTGGTTGACTTACTTGCAGAAGTAATTTAATATTGTCAAACTTGTCAGTGTCCAATTTACATTTATAGTTTTTCAGTCAAAATTCCCCCCTCTTTATTTAATTGCATATTAAAATGATATTTTAAAGAAATGCCATTTTGTTTTTGAGTGGTATCTTTAGTTCCCAATGTACTGGAGTTAGTTTCTTTTATTAGAATTCAGATTAGATTTGAGGAACTTGGGTAGCTCAGTCAGTTAAGCATCTGACTCTTGATATTGACTCAGATCATGATCTCACAGTTGTGAGATAAAACCCCATGTCAGGCTTTATGCTGAGCATGGAACTTGCTTAAGATTCTTTCTCCCCCTCTATCCTTGCCCCTACTCCACTTGCTCGTGCTCTCTCTCTCTCCCTCTCTCAAAATAAACAAACATTTTAAAAAAAGAATTCAGATTAGATTTGTTATTCTATGATTCCTATATTTGTAAACAGTCACTAGTGATGGTTAAGCCTTGTAAGGCAGACGTCTAAATCTAGTCTGAGCTAACAGACTGACAGAAATGAAGACTCAGATTCCATTTAGGGTTGTTTTCATTTAGGTTTACTAATGAACCAACAAATAGCACAATAAATGGAGGATTAAGTATCAGGTTAGTGTTCACATTTCCTGACACCTTCCTTGTTCCTCAGCCAGATTCGAAGTGATCAACTCCACCCATGCACCATGAACTATCCACCAGGAGAGAGCAGCCCGGAACCAGTGTCTTTGTCTTTTAGCCCATAGGCCAGGGGAAGATTGTTTATCTGTCACTATAAAATTTCTTCCTGAATTACCATTATATACTCTGTTTTTATAAAATCATCAAAACTGGCTACCACTGGTCTTCTGAATGGTATTTGAACTTCCAAGAAACTGCTTTCTCTCCCACATCTATCCCACAGAATCCCATGGTTGATCTAATCCCTACTGGTTTACTTGTAGTTTAAGAAATGCCTGTGAACTGGTGTTGTCTCTTAAAGTATTTGATGGATATTCACTTTGGGAAAAACACTATGCTTACATGTAATGCCGCAACAGTTAAATAATGTAGAATCTCCTTTAATAGAGATATTTTAATGCGAAGTTCAGGCAGAAGAGCATTCCATATAAAACTATAAAAAGTATTTTTTGTTTAAATTATTTGGGGAAGAAAATAAGATAAAAATAAGGAGGTGAACTATAAGAGACTCTTTGCTATAGAGAAGAAACTGAGTGTTGCTGGTGGGTGTTGGGTACAGGGATGGGCTAAATGGGTGATGAGCATTAAGGAGGGCACTTGTTATGATGAGCATTGGGCACTGGGTGTTATATGTAAGTGATGAATCATTAAATTTTAATCCTGAAACCAGTACCAAGCCATATGTTAACTAACTTGAATTTAAATAAAATCTTAGAAGAGAAAATAAACAAACAAGCAAATACATACATACATACATACATACATAAATTGGGGAAAATATCTAGTAGGGAAATTTGAGAGAATTTCTTTACATTTTGCCAATTAATTTAGCTGCTACTGAGAAATTTTGGCAATGAGTTGAAATGAAACATTTGGCTGTTCTTTCTTTGATATGACAATATGCAATATAAGTTTATCAGATATTCTCACTTTGTATCTGTTAATTTTTATTGTTAAATACTCTCCATCTATATGATTTTGGCACTAAATTGTATAAAGGCATGAATAATTTTTTAATCAGAGAATCTGGGTGAATCTCGGCTTTGAAACTCAAGCAGCTTAGTTTTTTGCAAATCCCTTAGCCTTTCTGGAACTTCAGTTTCTAAATCCATACAGTGGGTATGTTTTGAACCACAAACAAGAGTACCAATAATTAGACCACTCAAGAGATTCTGTAGAAGATAGAAATATAACAGCAAAGCAGTTTGTTGGAAAAGTGAAATACCATCTGTTACTCAAAAAGGTCTAAATACTTATTCATTCCTGCAGAGGTGTTCTGTTATCTGTTAACACACACACACACACACACACACACACACACACACACACACACACATTACATGTTTACTCATACAATTATGATAATGTTCATTTACTTAAAGTGCCCCACTACTAATTAATAAGAATGAGTACAGGAGTGCCTGAGTGGCTCAGTTGGTTAAGCATCCAACTTCAGCTCAGGTCATGATCTCATGGTTCATGAGTTTGAGCCCCACATCGAGCTCTGTGCTGACAGTTCAGAGCCTGGTGCCTGCTTAGGATTCTGTCTCCTCTGTTTGCCCCTCCCCTGCTCACCCGCTGTCTCTGTCTCTCTCTCTCTCTCAAACATAAATAAATATTTTTAAAAAATTAAAACTAATAATGATAAATAAATAAAAAGAATGAGTACAAAATGCTTCTGAACCACAAGAATTTTAGTAAACTCTTCTTAGAAGGATAAGCAATATTTCTAAGGCTGACTTTTCAAAGTGCCAAGCAACTAGATATTAGAAGACATCAGAATTTGTTGTTATGTGGACAAAGTCTTAATTACAAAGAATTTATTAAGGTAGCTATTACAATTTTATGTTCAAAAAATATTCTGGAAAACGAGAATCCAAATTTAAAATTAATAATGTATATGATTCATGCTTTTGATACATCATGTGCACATTCCCACCCACCTCCATACATTTAGGTTTTTTCTTTTAATACACACATACTAGAAAGAATATTGCAGATAATATATCATGTAAATGGACTCCATTTTTAATATATCAAATGATTTATATATCAAAGAAAGGCCTTAAAAGGTTTTGGACACTTAAAACCAAAGCGCATTTGAATCATTCCATTATGGGAACAACATGGAAATTCTGTGGTGAGCTTTATAATATAAGAACTGTTGGGGCGCCTGGGTGGCTCGGTTAAGTGTCCAACTTTGGCTCAGGTCATGATTTCTCAGTCTGTGAGTTCGAGCCCCACATTGGGCTCTATGCTGACAGCGCAGAGCCTGGAACCTGCTTCTGATTCTGTGTCCGCCCCCTCTCTGCCCCTACCCTACTTGTATTCTGTCTCACTCTGTCTCTCAAATATAAAGAAATGTTAAAAATTTTTTTAAAAACTTGTTAGCATCATTCCTGGGAAAGCCTGGTCCATGCTCCACGTAAGGTGGTACCTCTCACTGTAGTGAAGCAGGGTGCATACTACACAGCACATGAGCTAAAGCTGCAGAAACAGCCCTGGCAGGAGAGACAGTTGAGTAGCTTCAGGCATATCAGGAAAATAAACTCATTTTCATGGATTTCAGGTTTGGCTATGTTTTTAAGATATCTTCCTAAAAGCATCTCAAGATGTACTAATATTATTTTTTGAGTTCTCAAAACTTCATGTTTATAGATTATCTTTCATTCTAAAGAACTTAGGAGAGAACCACCTTACTAACTGCAAACTAGTTTGCAACAGGGTACACACCAGTTACCATGGCAACTATGTTATACATCTTTCTTTTCACTAAGTTGGAATTTTTTCAAGATCCTTTCTTTGGACTGACATTTTCAATGCTTGAACTCTAGTGAAGATTATTTTTACTTCTTCATATTGTAAAAGGTTGAATTAATCTTTTCAAAGAGTTTTGTGTGTGTTGAATTTTTTTTATCAGGACACTTCAACTTAGAACTTGAAGTCCAAACCAAGAAAAAGGCCTATGAATAAAAAAATTATCCATTTTCCCCCTAACTGTAAGACATGAACATCACATATGCTTCATATCTATCTCATGAAATATTCCAATGTTCCCAAGCTACATTAAAATACAAAATAACATGGTATTAGGATGTAACTTCTCTCAATAGAACCCATGAATGATTGGCACAAAGATATCTATGCATGAGCTGTGTGAGAAGCTCAGATGGAGTGACCAAAGGAGTGGTGGGTAGAAGGAACAAGAAGTCTAACGGAAGCTTAATTTCAAGTGTGAATCTACCAACATTTGGGAGATAACTGTGAAGGACACAGATCAACTTGGGGTTTGCAGTCATTGACATCATATTAAGCTATGTGCATATTCAGGCACAGGTGTTCAGGCAGTGTATCTTATTGTAAAATACAGTCAAAGCAATATATACATCTATATAGTAGATGTTGGCTACTACCCAATTGTCATAAAGGGTTGCTGTGCCTTTTAAGATGGTGCCCTAAAGCCACTATAAAAATATAAACACCAGATATGTGGTTTAAAATGTAAGAACTAAGGGGCGCCTGGGTGGCTCAGTCGGTTGAACATATGACTTCGGCTCAGGTCATGATCTCGCAGTTTGTGAGTTCACGCCCCACAGTGGGCTTGCTGCTGTCAGCCTGTCAGTGCAGAGCCTACTTCAGATCCTCTGTTCCTCTCTCTGTGCCCCTGCCCCACTTACACTCTCCCAAAAATAAATATGTTTTGTGTTTTTTTTTTTTTTACAAAACATTAGAACTAAGAAAGGAATAAGAGGGAAATACCCGTCTTTCTAAAGAGATAGATTAGGTGGCTGGATGTGGGATGTTGTTATAAAAAATAATTAAATAGGTAGGAATAGCTTTGGAGAAGGGCATAGATAGAGGCTAGAAGAATATTGAGGAGTAGAATAAAAAAATCCTAGGTTTCCTTGAATAAACTTGTAGTAGAAATATGAACATTAGAGATGCTGTTGTTGGGGGCCTGGTAGCAAGTGAGGAAGATGTCCCTGGAAAATAGAAGAATGGAGACCTTTGTTGCATAGTGGCAAAGTTTACTGGAATCCTGTCTTTCAGTTATTAAAGATGAGCTGGGATATCTGGGTAAGGAGGTTTCCAAGTAAGTGTTAAAGACGTGACCTATTTCTTGCCACTTAGAGCAAAATGCAAGAGGAGACAAATAAGTTGAGGGAAGAACTGTTAAACAAAAAGGAACCAGGGAATGATAATTTGGAAAATTCTCAGCCCATGCAGATGACATAAGATGCTAAAACTAAGAGACCTCTGAAATAAAAGAACCAAAAAAAAAAAAAAAAAAATTGGAGTGTGGCTTTAAAACATTTTGCTAAAACCTCTGAAGGATCAAAAGATCAGAGTGTTCAGGCATAAAAAAATTTAAGATCATGCCTCATAGCTCCTCTCAATTAAATTAGAGGGCTTCCAGGAATTTGCGTTGCCCTCACCCATCAGCAGCCAAAGATAGAGAAGGAATTATCTGAAAAAGATTTGTGGATGTGGCTTCTGTCTAATGGGGAGCATAGTTGTGCCATCCATAAGAGACTCAAAACATTTTGGAGGAGATTGTATCAAGAGAAACACTACCAGTTTGGACTGAAAGGAGCAAAAAGAGTACAGTATGAAAGGAGGCTGTTGGACTCCAAAATTCTATTTACAGGAAGTAGGCTAACAAATATTCGGCTGCAAGCATATGCTACTGTTTGTGAAAAAGGAAGGATGACTCAGAGGGTAGAACCGGGAGTCCAGAGGGCATAATGGAGATGCTCTTGAGAAGAGTCCAGGCTGTTCAATACCTTAATTTCAGCCTTGTGAGATCCTGAGCAGGGATTAGGCTCTGTTTAGGATTATGGCCAGTCAAGCCCACTCAGACTTCTGGCCTACAGGACCATGCATATTAAATGAAAACCATGCTTAGCCAAGAAGTTCATTTGGTAATTTGTTATGCAGCAATAGAAATCAAATACAGATACTAATAACTAGAGCAACTAAAAGATTCTAGAGAATTTAGTTTAAACAACTTAAAAGAGAATAAACTTGTTCCATGAGGTTTTTATATGAATTCACTTATAAACTCTTTACAAATGTTTACAAATGCTCTGAAAACAGTTTTTCAAATGCTATACTTTCTATATGGTTTCTATTAAGTTACAAATGCATATATTTCTGACTCCAGGAACCCACTGGTTATTCCCCACGTTCACACTCGTCAATGTGAACTTACAGAAGTAAATTTTAAGTCTCCCCTTCAGAGCCATAGTTGTACACAGGTCATTAGGGAATCTTTTTTTTTTTTCTTCATAAAATAATATTTTATTACAGAAAAAGTCTGGTCTTAAAAATGTAATATATGAAAAGTCAGATTTACAAAATAAATTAGGTACTTTTTGTAATACAAAAGACTTTAATTATCTGAAAATCTTTATGTTAAAATTATTTGGAAAATGAGTTCCCACACATTTAAGATTTTCTCTCCATAAATCCTTGACTATTTGACTTCTTTGACCAAGAGGGGAAAAAAGGGACTATTTGAAGCATTGCTAATTAAAGACATTTTAAAAAATCCCAAATGGCCATAATTAAATTTACACACACAAGTTATTCAACATACAAGTTATTGTATAAAGCATAGGTCAGAGACTTGTCCAAAAGTAAGTAACTAGTCCTTTTTTCTTGCCCCTCTTCTTTCTTTCTTTTCCTTTTCTTGTTTTTTTTTTTTAATTTTTGTTTTTGTTTACTTTTTTGAGACAACATATAAAACTTCAGGGATATAACATAAAAATCTAGACTCCTGGCTTCTCCTCAGAAAAACTCGAGGATCTAGCAACTCACATTTCCTCTGGCAACAAACAGCTAGAGTTGAATAGCTGAGTCATCTTTCATGTGAGGCATGAATACCCCAAGTCCTAGAGACCTCCATCATATACTACTGCAGGCCAAATCCAACCAAATCCAACCAAATCCACTCATTTAAATTACCTGTTTAATGTCTATAGTCATTTATTTGATTTTGTGAACACTAGTTTCCTAAATAAGCTCATTAGTTAGTTGTGGTACTCATAAAAGATGATCTTAGTTACAAGAAGTCTTAATAGTTATAAGAAGCCCTATTTAATGGCTAGTTTTCATCAATAAAATACTTTTATATTTAAATTAATAGTGACAGAAATAGAGCTCTTAGCTGAAGTAAGAACAAAGTTTAAAAAAATTGAAATTTTGTGTAACTCATTGAAAACAGTATTTTTCCTTTTTTTTTGATATTTCATCAGTTTATTGTCTTTTTTTCCTCTTTTTTTTTTCTTACAAATAGTTTATTGTCAAGTTGGTCATTACAGAATCTTCTATCCCTTACCTTTTCTGCATACCTTAATATCACTCCTTGAATTGTTTATTCTGTGTACAAACTTAATATAGCAACCTAAACCTGAAGTATCACGTCGAAGTAGAAGTGCAGTTGGGGAAGTTTTGTTTTCATACTCTAGTTTTCATCACACAAGAACATAACTAAGTTTCCAAATGATGATAAATGGGGAGCCTATGTTGGACAAATGGCCAGATCAGCATTCCAGAACATACTGATTTGAGTCCTTTTGTTTTCCTGAAGAGCAGTAATAGAAGGTATAGGAAGATAGGAGAGGAAGTTGTATGCCTGCTAAGAATTTACTAAATTACTAGAGAAAAATTTTTTAAAAAGCCAAGGTAGGAAGACAAAAGCTCTATTTCTTCGGAGAAATTTATGTTCCCTATTTATTTTTTTAATTTTGAGTAAGGAAATTAGTAATTTTGTGTTCTCACTTTAAGGGATAATGCATTGGTCAGGGGTTAACTACAGAGAACAAATTTGTATTAGCTAATTCAATAAGAAAAAGGGATTTTTTAGGACATATTAAATGACTTCCAGAATATTTGAGGTAGCTGAAAAACAAACCACCTTTAGCCTGACTTTCTGGATATGACTCTAAGCCCTATCACAGAATGTGGCTTTGACAAGGGGCTACAGTTGCAGCTACAGCTGAGAAGCATCACCACCTCATACCTCTGCTACAGCCCATAGCATCACAACCAGATGCCTTATCCTGGAGTTTCTTTCCATGTGACCTAATTTAGCATTCATTATTAGTGGAACCAAAATCATACAGAACCCTAGCAATAAGACCATACACGGAATGTAGTTTTTAAGCTTTTTTAAGAAGAAATATTAGAAGAAGGTTGGTATAAATGTTGTACAACCACAGAATCCCCCTTGAGGGCCTATTAAGAAGGCCTAGAATAGCCATTTCATATAGGAAGCAAAATTCTCTGTTTTGGAGATAGTAATAAAAAAGATCAGATACTTAAAAGATAATTTTC
Organism: Crocuta crocuta; assembly: GCF_008692635.1. NCBI lineage: Eukaryota > Metazoa > Chordata > Mammalia > Carnivora > Hyaenidae > Crocuta > Crocuta crocuta. The sequence goes on along the minus strand of NW_027532041.1, from coordinate 5,618,399 downwards.
CTTTGAATCTTCCGAAGTTCGGGTGTTAGTAAGCACTTTAAATCATAGTTTTTATTTCTTATAGTGTGAGGTCTCAGTGATTAATATTAAATTAAATGAAGATAAAAATCAGGTTATTATTTTTCACTGGCATTTATTTTAGGCTTATATGAAATATACTTTATCATGTTATAATAGATCTGCAAAGTCTGCTAGTCATTTCTAACTTTTAACAAGCGTTCACCTATGTTACCTGAGACAGTGGCTTTGTTTCATGGTTTGTATAAGATACCGTTGTCCTGAAATGAGAATCCTATGTAACAATCTTTTATTTTCTTTTTGGCATTATTCCTCCTTTTTATTTGAACTAGCTTCAAAAATACTGTTGTCAAAAATAACATCAGCTTACAATGGACTTACAGCAGTGATAGTGGTTTTAGTAACTGAGTCAACCTTAGGCCAAGTGCCATAGGCTGGCTTGAGTCATATGTTAGCATATTATTTTCTGTGACTTCTGCTCCCAACATTGGGGCTTAGATATAGGCAGACACAAAGAAGACTAGACACCAGTAGTGGTGAATAATCTCTTCCCTGCTGTAACATACGCAAAAAGTAGGTATTATATAGTGTATATGGATGAGTTAACAATGACTAAATGAGCATAGCTGCCATTTGAGAGCACTGGACCCTTTACAGTAGCTTTGAGTACTACTCACAAGTGAAACCTGATGGAATTAACCAGTGCTTATTCTAATATTTATTTAGGTTTATTCGTGTGACTGCTAAATTAAGTTGAAATTAGAGCCGCTTAATAACAGTAACAAATTAATTTCAATGAACTACTAACCTATATTACTAGGCTAAGGGCTCAAAGGAAAGCAAGAATAAAGTAACTAGGACAGGGGGTGAAATGTTTTTAACTTAAGCCCTCCTCTAGTAACTGATCTGGTTTCCTTTTGGCCTTTTATTTCTTTTTGCCTGCTTTTCATTTTCAAAGTTGGAAGAAATCTGCCTGGTTGTTTTACTCCCACTCCTCCCTTTGCCATCATTACTTATGGTCCTGGAAGTCGAAACTGTAATTTGGAGAAGGTAACTACTATACATGTGCATTTTTAACTTCATGGCAGCAGAAAGGTGATGAAGGAAGATAGCACTAATTAAGGTGGCCGTTTATCCCTGTTTTCTTGGGATGGTCCCAGTTTATGCCTATTAATAGCATCTCCTTTCATTCTCAAAACTGTCCTGGTTTTTAGATAGTAAGTTATGTGTTCACCCTAGTAACAACTGAGATGAGCTAAAGGATGGTATAGAAAAATGTAGGAACTTTTTAAAAAAGTGTTCATGGTGGTTGAAATTTGGGTACAGCCAGTTTAACTTAATGTCTTGTTAAAAATAGCAAGGACAAAATTGCCTTTCTTGACATTGGGGTGTCTGTGTACTCTTCAGAGCTATGTTTTCTTTGGGGAGTGTTTTAAAAATTCTTACGGAATTATAGTTCAGAAATTTAAATGAAGATTTAATAAAGTGTATTCGTGATGGATTTGTAAAAAATTTTTTTTCAAGGATACTATTGTTGCTGTTAACTTTGGGTAAAGAAAGAGTATTGAAATGGAAAATATTTGAAATGTTCAGCAAACAGAATAAAATTAATAGAGTGGTGTCTTTTACAGATAATTTAATATTCTTTTTCATCTATAATTTCTGAAGGCGATTTCTGTTATGTTGCAGTGTTTATTATAGTTTAAAGAAAATGTTTCTTGCCCCAAACCAGGTTTTCATTCCCGTTGATAGCAAGTAATTCATTTTTATTATAATTGAAAGCAATATTAATATTTTATAGAAATTTAATTGAATCCCAGACAAGTTATTTCCTTTGTCTTCCCTTCTAAGAATAACTTCTTATGGTGAGTTGAATAAATAAAGCGCACTACAAAGACCTCGGTTTTAGAATCCCCAAGTAGATTGTAATAGACAGTTTTCCCATATGAAAATTCACAATGTTCACTTACTATACTTAATATAAGTTGTACAGATTTTTGAGAAGCCATTAAAACCTGCTATCGATTAAAAAAAAAAAAAAAGACACCAAGGAGTAAAATATCTAACAACTACGGTTGCCAGAAACCTTCCATAAGTACTTTAGACATACAACTTGCAATCAGAGGTAACACATTTTCAGTTTAATATTTTGTTACCTTGTTAATCATTAACATATTGCAACAACTCCATCTGGACTAGGAAATAATAGAATGTAATTCCAAAGGAGCTTTTATGGCACATTTTTTTCCTATAAAAAGCATTGTCCAAAGATCTTAGGGTGTACTTTTGTTTGGTACTTTTTCTCCCAATTACTAAATATTAGCACTTTTACGGGATGAAATTTGCTGTGGTTTCTGCTACTGTAAAGATAACACAGGTTTAATCCCAGTGTCATGCCTTCATTCTCTGTTTCTAATGAGGTATACTTCTTGCTGAAGGAAAACATTCTATGAAAACAGAGTCCATGTTATGATTGTTATGAGTGAATGGTGTGTTAACTGTCCAATTTATGGAGATTACTAAATTATAGTGGCCAGTGCTACATTTATGAGTTAACAAAAATGGCAATTATTTTAAGGAAACAGGTCCCCCCCCCCCCCAAATAGACATTAAGTTTGACTGTGTGAATAGAGGAAGAGGGTATGGAGCGCCCTTAACTGCATTGCTGCTGGGAAGTCGACATTTTCTTTCTTTCTTTTTTTTTTTTAAATGTTTATTTATTTTTGAGAGAGACAGACATTAGTGGGGGAGGGGCAGATAGAGAGGGAAACACAGAATCTGAAGCAGGCTCCAGGCTCTGAGCTGTCAGCACAGAGACAGATGCAGGGCTAAAACTCACAGACTGCGAGATCATGACCTGAGCCAAGTCTGGTACTTAAATAACTGAGACACCCAGGTGCCCCAACAATTTCTAGAAGACAGTGAAAAAGGGAGGAAGAACAGGGAAGGAGATCCATTAGTCTCAGATTTGTCTCCTTTTTAAGGGAATTCATAATTTTATTCTTTATAAATAATGTATATATAAGTTTCAGTGGTTTAATTTTGGGAAAGATATTGTTCCTGCCCGCCTTGTAATCACAAGGCACCTAATCACACTGCTGGTTACACCACTACATTTTCTCATTGTGGACTGTGGGGAGGCCCTGGGTCTTGTTTTCCACTAAGGAAAAGAAAATATGCTGATACTTAAGAGTCAGTGGTGCAGAAGGAGCTGAAGGGTCCAAGTGACATTATAGAATGGGCCCTGCAGGGAGACCTGAGCTTCAGCCCATAACTCTGACACTTGGTAAATCATTGTAAGACTCTGCCTGTGCCTCAATTCACCTATTAATGAGGACGGTCCACATATTCCATTATAACCAACTTATGAGGACAAGAGAGAGGTAATAGACAATATTTCTCTTGTGAGCCTCCAAGGAGAACCTATTCTTAGTGTTAAGTAGGCAGAGAGAAGTATAAGCCAAAGCAAGAAGAGAAGGGCCAGTTCTTTTACTTTTCACCCGAAAGCGCCACCAGGTGCTGAGGCACTGTCTGGCTAGAATGGTCTTGAGGTGCTTCTGCAATTAGCCCTTTGTAGGGATGATTATTGTACAAAGTCTTTTAAGAAAGTGCATAGGGAAAGAAGTATTAGCCTGGACAACCCCCTGCCTCCCAATGGGTTCTGACTCTGCTTGGGAGACATCTTCTCCATTAAAACCCTTTAATGTTTTAATAAAAGTGTAAAATTCTTAGAAGGGAGACAAGAAAGGAATTTAAAAGAGTGAAATAAAGCTACTATTTATTACACACTACCACATCCTGTATGGTAAAATAATGATATAATAATAACCACAATAACGAAGCAGTCACAGGTGAAAGAGGTAAAACAGGTACAAATTGTCAGATGCCAGGCTTTGGGCTTAAGGCCCATGGATGCATTGCCTGGCGTGATCCTGTGAAACAAATTTTAACATAATTCCTATCTTATAATGAGAAATAGGTTCGCTCACTTGCCCAAGGTCTACTGAGGTTGTGGAAAATGAATTCAAACCCCAGTAGGATGTCTCCAGGACCTGCTCTCTCTCTCACTCATTTCTGACAACCCTGTCCTATGGGCATCATTTGCTGATGTAGACGATAGGGCCAAGGGGAAGTTAGGTGACCACTCTAGGGTTACACACAGAATCTACAGCCCTCACCTGTCTAAGCACGTACTTTCTTCTCTGCTATGCTAAATTTTTTCCTTTTATAATTTTTGTCCTATGGTGACAGTTTAATGAATGTTGAATTAAATATCTAAATATAATTAGATCTACCTCACAAAAGGAAAATCAGCAGGTCAACAATAGGTTTCACACTAGCAATAAGTATTCACATCACAGTAACATCCTTTTTTTTTCTTTTAAACTGGCCCATTGCATAGCTTTCCATAAGAGTCAGTTCCTATTACCAAAGTTTCACAATTTTAAACCCGCTTGTATCATTGTAACTAATGATATAGTCATAACATTCTTCCTTTTTTCATTCGTGGAGCTAGCATGGTAAAGTTCAGTTAATTATTTCTAAATTCTTGGACCCTACAGTAAAACCCTCTTCATATATCAGGTCCAGTGTCAATGGATATATACAAATAGGTAATAGATACATAATCTGGGCTTTGACTGGGGTGGGAGAGTACTGCCATTTCTCTCCCCTTCTCCGGGAGGCAGGAAATTGCTGTGGATTAAATAAACATCAATACAACTTCCCAGTTTGCCCACTTCAGAAATAAATGCATCTTCTCCCTTTCTCCAACCCTCTTTCGTTCTCTTCTTTGTTGCCCCTCCTTTCCCTACTGAATGTGTGTGCCTGGGCAGCTCTGCCTAGTTTGGATTTGAGCGGAGAATGGACAGGAAGCTGGATCATTCAGAGAAGAAATCAAGCTAGTTCGTTAGATCAGAGTTAAGCACCCTTTTCATTTGATGTGTGCCACTGAGCATCTAGAGTGTAACGGTGATTTTTATTCCCTCCTGATATTAAGTCTGAGAGGCAAACTGACAAGTAAAAAGAAAATTCAAAATTAAAGTTGACACACCTTCCTTAATTCTTACCAAGGTACTTAAGTATGATAATTATTTAATGCTTCTTTATCCCTGTAAATATATGGGGTACCAGTCAGCCTATGGAATTGTTCCAGATAATAGAAATCTACCTGAAAACTAAGACCAAAATATGAAAAATACCAGAGAGGCTGGAGGTATTGGGTTAGATGGAAACAGGGTTCTGAAAGCCTAAGATGCAGACTAATGCAGAGCTCTCTCTGCAGTGCAGGGTTTTTCAAGAGTCCTTATCATTTTGTGACATTTTCCTTCCATGCGTAACCCTCAAGCTCAGCCTTACTGCATCATCACAACTTGCTTTTCAGATTCACCACCCTTGATGGTGGGTCAGGAACATCATCCATGTACACAAAGGACAGTGCCTTATAACATGTCAAGACAGGAAAGAAAAGAGTCTTCAGTCACTAGGCAGGCTGACCTCAGCACTGTCAAGCAAATTATGGCAGCCCAGGATGTCTGCTCAGAGAATCACTGTGGCGTGGGAAGTGATGAATGAGTGGTTTTCATGGCCTCAGGCTCCTTCCCGAGAGAGAGACTAAGTTGGAAGATGATTTTAACAACCATGGTAGGTTAAGTCTGACAGAACTCAAATACCACCTCCTACCTCTCTGCTTACGTGAGGAATGATGGCAGGGCAGGGTCTTGACTTGTAGGATGTTCAGTATAAAGATGAGAAAAATCATCGTCCTCGTTCATTTCTCCTTTTCGAAATGAAAATCTGCCCAAGCAGAAGAGAATTTCTTTATAATTCTGGAAGTTTTGCTGATCCAGAGAAAAGAGCCGCAAAATGCTCGCCTTTCCAATGGAGGTTAGAAACTGCCATCGACAAAATGGCACTCAGTTCTTCACCTCGACTCAGTATGTTAAATCTTTTTATATTCAGGCACCATCAACTCCTAAAGGAATATGAAAGACCACTTTATCTTTTGAGAGAAACTAAACATAGGCCAAGTTTGTTTTACTTCACAGGTTTAGAAATGGAATTTATTATTAGAAGAAACAAAGTTGAATATTCATTAGCATCCTAGATTCTCTTTTGAGTAGAAGACTTGAAAGAAGCCTGGGTTTGGAGAGGATTTTTTAAAAATCTTTTCTTCTTCTTTCTGTGCTTTTGAGGCTGATGTTAAGTTCAGCCATCTGTAGGACCTGTGCATTTTAAACCTCTTTTACTTATAAGCTTCAGCTCTTTCAGGAAATTGTTTTTGCTTATGTTATCTAAATGGCAGAAATTGGCTTCCATCTCACATAGTCTCTGCATTATTAAAATACAGCTTGTTGTGCAGAGTTTTAATGGACTCTTTAGGGCCTTTACATATTAATGATATATACTAGGAACTATTAAAGCAGTCCAAATAAAACATATTCACCAGTTAAATGTTCTGTTTTATTTGTGAATGAATGAATGAATGAATGAAAAGGACAATCTAGTTATTTTTGTGGTCATTTAGAAAAAAAATTATAACCTAATACAAACTTATTCTCTTATCTGGCAACTTAATCACATCATTCCAAGGGAGACTAGAATTTATTACTCTCTTCTTCTTATCTTTTTTTTTTAATATTTTTATTTATTTCTAGGAGAGAGAGAGAGACAGCGTGAGCAGGGGAGGGTCAGAGAGAGAGGGAGTCACAGACTCTGAAACAGGCTCCAGGCTCTGAGCTGCCAGTCAGCACAGAGCCCAACGCGGGGCTCGAACCCACGAACTGCGAGATCATGCCCTAAGCGAAAGTCGGACGCTTAACCGACTAAGCCACCCAGGCGCCCCTCTTCTTCTTATCTTTAAATAGAAACAAACAAACAAAGCAATTTCAACCTAACTTACTGATTATTTATGTATGAAGTACATATGGTAAATTCTTAACCCAAGACAGGTTTTTCCCTTCTGTCAACAAGAAGAATGTTGTATGTACTTATGGATTTTGAAATTTTGAAAGTACCTCACTAAAGGCTGGTTGGTGAAATCAACCAGCTAGGAGGGGCAAACAGTAGGGAAGAAGGTGAGAATAAAATCAAATAATCCATCTTTTAAAAATTATCTAGCACACTTTTTTCTCTCAACTAGAAAAAAAAAAAAACCTTTCCAATCAAGTAGTCACTTAAATATTCAATATTAAAGCTTCATTCATTCAACCAAGTTAGCAGAACTGCAAGGTTGGGCTCTGGGCATTCTTTTTTCAAACAGATGAAGTTGCATCTGGGGCAGTGCTAAGAGCCCTAGTTTAAATCTTTTTTAAAATTTTTTAATGTTTTATTTATTTCTGAGAGAGAGAGAAAGAAACAGTGTGAGCAGGAGAGGGTCAGAGAGAGAGGGAGACACAGAATGGGAAGCAGGCTCCAGGCTCTGAGCTGTCAGCACAGAGCCTGACATGGGCCTCGAACTCGCAAGCCATGAGATCATGACCTGAGCCGAGGTCAGATACTTAACTGACTGAATGACTCAGGAGCCCCGATATTTAATTTTTTTACTGCTTATTTCTTTTTGAGGGGGAAAGAGACAGAGTGCAAGTGGAGAAGGGGCAGAGAGAGAGGGAGACAAGAGTCCAAAGTAGGCTCCCGGCTCTGAGCTGTCACCACAGAGCCCAAACCCATAAAACAAGAGATCATGACCTCTGAAGCTGGACGTTTAACTGACTGAGCCAGCCAAGCCCCACTTAAGAGCCCTAGTTTAAAGTCAGGCCCCATTGACAGCTTCTATTCCCCACTCTGTCGCTCATTAGATGGGTGGCCTTGGGTAAGTCATTTAATTTCTCTAGGCCTTGTTCCCTCACTGGTAATAATAGAAGCTTGGATTGGATCTGTTCAATAGATATTTACTGAACTCCAATAAATACCATGTTTCAGGAAGACATTAAATGTTTTTAAAAAGCAGCCCCAGTCTTCAAGGAGCTGAGAGTTCAATGGGGGATATACCTGTAAAAACTAATGCAGGCAATAAAACAGTTTGATACTATAACAGATATTTGCATATGGTATATACCTGACATTTTGGGGGGTGCCAAAAGAGGAGTGATCAGGAGGACTGGTCAGTCCTATGTGGGTTCAGGGGGGAGAAAGAAGATTGACATGGACTTCAGAGAGAAGATGCTTGAACTGAGTTTGAATGTCATTCTCCAGATGAACAGGGCATGGAGGTGTAAGAACACAGGGCTGTGGGAGGAAGTCAGTATACAGTCTCAGGATCTAACAGATGTCCTGTCTGGCTGTAATGTAAGTATAAGATGAAATATGCAAAGGATGCCTGGAACAAATGGAAAAGGCTTTATATGACATAAGGATTCTGAATTTTGTAAGAAGCCATGACACAAATAGTTCCAAGTAGAACTTATGAGCCATTCACATTTGTGTTCTAGAAAGGTCACTTTAGCAAAGTGTGGCAAAGGCTTGGAGGGGGCAAAAATTGGGCAAGGAAGCCAGTCAGGAAGTTATCCAGAGGCACACAAAAGAGATGATAAAAGTGACAGCAGTAGCTGTGGAGTGGAAGGGAAAGAACTGTAAGATGTGAGGAAAGTGATTCCTCTAAAGTCACTGAATGGATGAGTGGAAAGGAAGGGGTAAGGAATGGAGGGTCTCTAAACTCCCTTTCAGCTTTTGTCTTCCTTGAGTCAATTATTCTTAGACAGCTGGATCAAAACCTCTCAATTAAAGAAAAGATTTCCATAAACACACAATGCAAATATATTTTTAGAGCTTTATAAAATGGCTTATTCTGAATTCTTGCTTTTAGACTAGTGGAATATTGTTTGTTTAAAGAGAACTCTATATGGTTAGTACAGAGTGAGTCAGGTGTTAAAGTTGATTCTTTGTTCAGAAGATATACCATCGACAAGTAATCTGATACTGTAAAGTCACTCTGAATCATGCAGTATGCTGTGAAGAGGCAAACACAGTCCAGTTGTGCTTACAATCAGAAATTCTATGAGGTAGCTTAATATAAACACCCAGGAGACTCCAAGAGCCAGAAATAAGAACAGAGCCTATAAGCAATAGCCACAGCTAACATGAAGTCAGAATTTATGCTTAAAACTCGTCGTATCCATCCCCACTCACCTTTTTGACTCGGGGTGTGTTTGTCACTTATTCTACCCTGAGTATTGTCTTTTACATCATTCTAATGCTTTCTATACATTTCTTGAAAGTATCTCTCCTTGATCCCACCCCATCCACTCCAGCCCACTATAAGTTGGCTACCATTCAGAATATACCAGTAAGATGGCTCTTGCAAAGGCCACCATGTCTTCCTAATTGCCAACTCCACTGGCCATATCTCACTCCTTACCTGATTTGACCTTTATGCCATGTTTATGAAACACTCCCTGTGACATCATGATCACTCTTGTTCTCCTTCACCTCTGTCCACTCTGCCACTGTCAGGCCCATGGGCTCTTCCTTTCCACTCTACACTCTCCCTGGGTCATTTCATGCACACATGTGGCTTCTTTATGTAGATGGTGTTCATTCTCTGGCCTGAGTCATGTCCCTGTGTTCCATGAATGAAAATTTAACTTTCTATTGGACATCTTCACCTGCTTGTCCCTCAGGCAACTCAAATTCAACACATCCGAAACTGAATTCTTTCTTGCCCCAAATGTTTGCGTTTTCTGATTACAGTCTCATCTTGTCAAAACTAGACCCTTGTATTCCTCTGTGGGCATATGGAAATTTTTTGTAACTCCCTCTAATGCATACCTCCCCATTCCAAACATGCTAAACTACCTTTATTCTGCCAGATGTCTTGTACTCATTATAAATTCTGAGCCTTTGCACATGCTTAGAAGGCCTTCTTGATACATATAAAAACACATACGTTCATTTACTTCATCTGGCTGCATTTTACGGAACTTTCAAGCCACTGTAAGGATTTACTTTCTCCAGAAAATTTTTCTGGCCCAGACTTCTGTTGTTAGGTGCCCATCTTTTCAAATTTTATGGTGGCTTGTACTCTTTTGCAGTAGGTCTCAATAAGGTATAAGGGAGGGGAAGACATAGGAGGTAGAAAGGTGCTTTTATCCCCAAGGGACATTTGAAAAGTGACATTTGACATGTCTCCAGACATTTTCACATTATAACAAAGGGTTGAGATGCTACCAATATCCAGTAAGTAGAGGCCAGGGCTGCTGCTAAATATCCTATAGTGCACAGATCTCCACAACAAAGAATCATCCTATACAAAATGTCATTAGTGTTGAACTTGAAAAACTCTATTCTGTTCTAATTCTGTATTTCTTTTTCCATTTCTCTCATTAAATTATAAGCTTTTGGAGAACATGGACTGTGTCTTATTCAACATTGTATATGCAGGAAGTAACAGGTTGTTCAGTCTAGTAGACGCCCTGTAAGTATGAATGCATAAATAGGTCAGTAGATGGATGGATGGTTTGAATGGTTTCCTGTTCTAGCCCAGACAGAAAATCTATAGTTATATAGAGGCAGAGGACAGTAAGTTTGAGGTGTCACTCCTGAAGTCACCCTGATGCCACTTCTACTCTTTGAGTTATTGATCAAGGAGAGAAGTGGGAAGATTCAAACTATGGATGTATGTTTCTGTTTTGTTGCATATTTAAGTACATATCACTTTTTTATTTAACTATCATATTGGTGAGTGAGGTAAAACAATATATGTTTTTGTACCCGTTGCTAGTAATTACCATAGGTCTGGGTACATATGATAAACAAGACATTTTAGCATGCTGTGATGGGAAAACCTGGTTTGGTTTAAATTCTGATTTCATTCTGGGGCACCTGGGTGGCTCAGTCAGTTAAGCATCCATTAGGTCATGATCTCACAGTTTGTGGGTTTGAGCCCTGCACTGGGCTCTGTGCTGACAGCTCAGAGCCTGGAGCCTGCTTCGGATTCTGTGTCTCCCTCTCTCTCTGCCCCTCCCCTGCTCATCCTCTGTCTCTCTCTCAAAAATAAATAAACATTAAAAATAAATTCTGGTTTTGTTCTAATATTGGGCTTTGTAAACCTATACATGAATTTTATTGTCATTGATCTTTAATTTTTTTTCAAATTTGTTTTGTTTTGATGATGACGTGAACTAAATCATATAAAGTACATGGTACATAGTGCTCTCAATAAATGTGACATCCTTCTGCCTCTTCTCCAAACTACCTATATTAAGAACTGCATTTGAGTCAGAAATAGAGTCCTGATAATCATGGCTTAAACAGATAGTTTATTTTTTCCCCCAGAAAATAAGTCTGGAGGTCTACAATCCAGGGTTTGTATGACGCCTCCACAAAGTCATTAAGGAATCCAAGCTCTTTTTAGATCAATACTTTATCAATGCTAAAGTATGGCCTTGATATTCAAAATGTGTGCTGGAGTACCAGTCACCACTGCTGTGTACCAAGCAGCAAATTAGAGGACAGAGTGAAGACGGTGGAAATCTCTCTTTTAAAGAGCCTTCCAAAATACATTCTTTTTTTAAAAAGTATATTTATTTATTTTGAGAGAGAGAGAGAGAAAGAAAAAGTGCGAGTGGAGGAGGGGCATAGAGAGAGAGGGAGAGTCAGAATCCTAAGCAGGTTTCACACTGTCAGCACAGAGCCCAATGCAGGGCTTGAACTCACAAACCATGAGATCATTACCTGAGCCAAAGTCAGACACTTAACCCACTGAGCCATGCAGGCACCCCTCAAAATACATTCTGATATAGTAAGTGTGTTTATGTGTAAATTCTTTGACACCTAGTATCTTGAATATAAAGGGCATAGGGTGCCTGGGTGGCTCAGTCAGTTAAGTGTCCAACTTCATGTCAGGTCATGATCTTGAGGTATGTGAGTTCAATCCCCACATTGGGCTCTTTACTATCAGTGCCCCACTTTGCATCCTCTGTCCCCTCCCTCTTTCTCTGTCCCTCCCCCATACTCTTTCTCTGTCAAAAATAAACTTTAATAAATAAATAAATGACAGAAATGTAGCACTTAAGAAATAATTTTACCATTCTACACCTACATTCTAACCTAACATTATTTTATTACCTCTAAGTCATGTGCATATGTATATATATTTGTGTGTGTGTATGTATTCCCAAATAAATTTACTACATTATAATACAGACTTAAAGATATGGAGCTCATCCCAGTAGCAAGAAACACACCCCAAATTTTTCCACAAACAACAAAGAATCCTTAGATCAAGGTTAACATCACTAGTGATAATTCATATTGCTATCATTTAACCAATTTATCATTGATATGAAGTGATGAAAAGGGAATTTTACCTGTGTGATATTCTTTAAAAAGAAAAAACGGAAAAAAAAACCCAAACTTCAGTTCAATTATGAAAAAAAAATTAGACAACCACAAAATACCTCCTCAACTTGTCAACACCATGATAACAAAGGAACAACTGGGAAACTGTCACAGATTATAAGAGACTAAGAAAGCTTGAGGCATAATGTAATGTGGTAGTCTGAGAGTCTGAGATTGGATCCTGGACAGAGGAAGGACATTAGTTTAAACACACACACACACACACACACACACACACACGAAAAAACGAACAAAAACTGTAAGATGTTAACATTAGAGGAAACTGGGTAAGGAGTATATGGGAACTCTCTATATCATCTTTATAATTTTTCCATATATTTAAAAGTATTCCAAAAGGTGGCACCTTGGTGGATTAGTCAGTTAAGCATCTGGCTCTTGATTTTGGCTCAGGTCATCATCTCAAGGTTCATGGAATCAAGCCCTGTGTCCAGCTCAGCACTAACCATGCAGAGCCTGTTTGGAATTCTCTCCTTCTCTCTCTATCCCTCCCTGGCTCGTGTGTGCATGCACACTCTGTCTCTCTCAAATAAGCTTTAAAAATATAAAAAAATAAATAAATAGGGTCACCTGGATGGCTCAGTCAGTTAAGTGTCCAATTTCTGTTCAGGTCCTGATCTCATAGTCATGAGTTCAACTCATGGGTCGTGAGTTCGAGCCCATGTTGGGCTCTGTGCTGACAGCTCAGAGCCTGGGGAGCCTGCTTCAGATTCTGTGTCTCCCTCTCTGTCTGCCCTTCCCCCACTTGCACTCCGTCTCTCTCTCTCAAAAATAAATAAGCATTTAAAAAATAAAACTACTCCAAAAAGTTTATTTCAAAAATATGAATTACTGGCACACTTTGAAAATCTGTTATGTTTATTTGTGAAGGACATTACCTACAGTAGATGTATTTGAGTGTAATCTCCACACATGCAAGGACTTTGACTAGTTTGTTTCCTGTTGTTTCCCCAGTGTCTAAAGAAGTACCTGACATAGACGAGGCACTCAGTAAATGTTTGTTAAACGTTAAATGGATGCACATATGGTTCCTTCTGAGAACGTGTCTATGTGTTAACATAAGATAACATTAGGGAAGAAAATGCATACCAGAAAAATCTCTGATCTGTTTCTCAGTTATTATGATTTTTTAGTGTATTATTTTATAAATTATAAGAGCATTTTGACTAGTCCTCTACTTCATAGTCCAGGAGAATCCGCATACTTTTTGTCTATAATTTTTCTTACAGAACATTTGTTGAGGGGTAGATCCTAGAGGAGTTGGTAACTGTCAGGCACTTTATTAGGAAAATAGAGATTCGTGGTATTGATTCTAATTCAAGGAAACTGAAGTCTTTTTAAGTCCTATCAGATTAATAAATCAGGGATTAGAAAGCTGCACAACACTAATTTTCTATAAATTGGTAATTTTCTATTAGTATATAAAAGAACTAATGGGAAAGGCACTTGATTAAAATCCCAGCCTTACTACTTACCACCTATGTGATTATAAAAAAGTTCTTCAATCCCTCTAAACCTCAAATCTCTGGTAAAACTGGGATGGTAGTACCTCAAAAGGTATATATACAGTCCTATATTAATGAAAATACAGGATAGATTGCTATAACCAGAGCCCAAGAATACAGTGGTTTTCACAAGGCAGACGCTTGTTTCTGTCTCATCTAACAATCCAAAAATGGTATAAAGTCTTTTGGGGAAGCCTCCATGCTGTTGCTTAGCCGTTTCTGGTCTGCATTCCTTGTATTGCATGCTCAACTCACCACCACTTCCACACTCCAGGCCACCAGAGGGAGGAAAGGTAGAGGAAACACACCTTTCATTCTAAGGGAATGACCCGGAAGTTATCCCTTCAACTCATATCTCATTGGCCAGAACTTAGTCATGTGACCCCAGCTAGCTGCAAGGGAACCTGGGAAATCTTTTCTTTATCTGGGAAGCAACTTGCTAAACTAATACTTCCAGTATCATAGAGAGTGGCAAGAAAACTGGCAGAGCCTTTCATAAGCACCTGGAATAGTGCCATCACCAAGTGATGTTTTCTTTAAGTCATCAGGAAGGTGATTAGTGTGAAAGGAGAAGGTAAGTAGAGACATTTTATCAACTATGCTTTGCGTTACTCAGATTTTAGGAGAGATCTTCCTGGGAAGCTACATTTGCATTTGAAAACTTGTAAATTAAAACACAACTCCCAAGAAATGAGGTTTATATCATCCTAAGGAAAATAAGCTGCAGAAGTAATATTTCAGTGCGTACTTGTTTTTATATGTAATGGCTTCAGCTCACTACCCTTCTAGCTGAGGAAACTCTGGTAGATTAATTTAGAAGTAGCTGTGCTCTGGGGAAAAGGGGAAGATACAAAGTGAACTATGCTAGTTATTTTTAATGTATGAATTCCTTTGTTTGCTCCGTTGTAATTTTGTTCATCAGAATTTTTCCACTGTTTACTTTTTCATGGAGTCAGTTTCAACCTTTTGGCAATAATTTATATTTACAGACATGGGACTGCATCTTTGGAAATTTTTTTCATTTTTCTACTGGTTTGGTTTGATTGTTTTCCTGAGGATATTTAGTATAATCTCCTGAACTTGGACAGTTTTATTCTAGGCAAAGCAGTTTATACGGAGCCCCATTTATGCTAAGCTTGCCTACGACATTTTTACATTCCATGGGTCCAAACTGCAGGTTTTCAGCCCTTCACGTGAACCAGCAGACGACACTGCTACCCGGCTGGCAGCTGGACAGGACTTAGATAGCCCTATTTTTTGGTGACATTAGTAACATAAGGGGTGAGCATGATACCAGTTATACTGGTTGGCTTGGGCTGCCATAGCAAAATATCATAGACCAGGTCACTTAAACAACAAATATTTATTTCTCACAGTTCTAGAGACTGGAAAGTCCGATATCAAGTTTCCTGCCAGTTCAGTTTCTGGTGAGAACTTTTTTCCTGGTTTGCAGGTAGTTGCCTCCTCTCTGTGTCCTCAGGTGGCAGAGAGAGAGAGAGTACTGTGGTATCTCTTCCCCTTCTTAGAAGAGTATCAGCCCTATTGGATTAGGGCCCCCCCTGTATGACCTCATTTAATTATCACAGTAACTATCAGGCCCCACCTCCAATCTGTATTCACTTTGGGGGTTACTTCTTCAACACATGAATTTTGGGAGAATAAAGACATTCGGCCCTCAGAACTGATCTCCCTTTCATTTATCATGGTACCCACAAAGGATAAATGTTTTTTCTCATTGCCCTGTGCCACCCTGGGCAAGCTGCTTAAAATTTGCTGCAGTAAAAAATTGCTCTGGCGGCTTCCTAAAGTCTCTTTCTCTAGTGAAATATTTGGGTTAATGTCATTGTTTGGCCCCACAAAATGTCTTGGGGGTTATAAAATGTTAAGATACTATAATGTTATGAAGTGATATCTGTAGAACACTCTACAGTTTTCTTGCCTACATTATCTCTTGACTCCTCATGGTAACTCTAGAGGAATGGTCGGGTGATAGTATTGGCTCTATTTTATATATTAGAAAATTGATTGCTGCTGAGACTTCATTCCAGGCCTTCCAATTTCTAATCTATAGCAGACCATATATAGGCTGGAGTTTGGCTCTGGAGTCACTGATATTTGGTTTCAATCCAAGTTCTGTAGCTTATTAACAGTAAGTGGGCAGGTTATTTAACTCACTAAAATTTCTCAATCTTCTCTGTGACATGAAAATTAGAGTACACATCATAGGTTTCTAATGAAAATTAAGTTGTGTAATGCATAGAAATTATTTAGCATAACACCTACTGCACAGAAAATTGTTCAAAATTGTTGGTTATTATTTTTAAGCATGTATCGAATCCTATTGCATTGATTTTAACTGTCAAACCAAATGTGTATGTTTTATTGAACTTGAAGATATAATATTATTCAAATTATGTACACTATTGTACACAGGTTTATAAGTGTTATAAAATTCATAATATGAGATATGAGCACCTTAGTATCACCTGAATATCTATCTCTATGTGTGTATATATTTATTCTTGCCTGGTAAAGCAACAGATTAAAACAGTTAATAATTAGCAGATATTTTAAACTCTACCAGTTACTCTTTAAGCAAGCCAATGGGATTTTTTATCTGGCTTTGGTTTGAGGTCATTACATGCTCATTAATAAAGTAGTCTGAGTTTGGAATTCTTGTTTTTCATTTCACATCAGTAAGCTAATGACAGTCAACATATGCTAATAATTGTGATTAAAGGAATGTTAAAGAAGCAAAGATTTAGCTGCTTGAAATTTGATATACAGAAAAGTCTGATTATTTGCAATTCTCCAAATTATCTAGGATTTAAGTTCTACCAAAATACCTATTTTTCTATGAGTCTTATTCTAAAAGCCTAACATAAGAGGTCATTGTCACATAAGCCATGTCAACCTTAATGACTGAGAGGTAGTCTCCCATTAATGTGCCCAGATTTGTCGGGTAATATAATGTGTATGTCAGGATAAATTAATAATACATACCTTAATTTGTCTTGCACATTAATCCAGATTCTCAAATGGAATATTTAATTAGAGACTTTCATACATTTCTAGATTTAATATATGTATATGATTGTGGATATATGAGTAAGGGCATATTCTTATTCAGAGTATTAGTTCTGGTTAAAGTTTCATGCAAGAGGTCAAATAAGCTTTTCTTAGGTGGGAGAAACTGTACCAAACCTGGACATATTTTGAAGCAAAGTGCATTAGCAATGTAAATGTCATTAACTCTGATTTGTGATCAGCTGAACAAACAATGAAAGGCCAATGTGACTTTCAGCCTTCAGGAACACAGTCTAGTGACTTTGAAAGGTAAAAGAACTGCTTCCCACTAGGTACATTGGTTAGTAAATTCTGAGCTGTCTTGATTAGAAATTAATAATACTAATGACTTGAGTTGACCCTAAATAGTTCTCAGCACCTGGCCAGAGCAACTATGAATATATAGATGAATAAGGTGTATGTTAGCTTAAAATTATTTTCTTTTCATGCCTCATAGATGGTCTCAGTGTGACTACTCATATGGAGAGACACCCACACATATCTTCTGATGGTTTTGATTTGAGAAGGCATGATGACTATATTATGACAGCTTGCTTTGTGTATAATTGTTACAGTTTTAAGATATGGTTTAAGTTGTAGTATGTTCTCAGAAAGGAGAGTTGCACATTACCTTGTATATAACTCATTCACTGCCTTTGTCCCATATGATTCTTTTGTTTTCCCTAGTAGATTCTAGAGAACAGGGACCGTGTCTCACTCAGGATAAACACAGGGCCTGGCTCATGTTGATGTATAAGAAATATTTGAATGAATTCAAAAATGGATTTGAACTAATGAGTGAGTCTATGATACTTAAATGTGCAACACATAAATATGAACATGTATGAAGAGTCTATCAATGTATATATGGATGCATTCAGAGACACACGCACACACACATATCCCATATTCAGAGTACTTTAACTAGTTAAGGAAAGTAATGTCTAACGTATCTAGCCAACAGCAATACCATATAAATATGTAATTAAATAATGAGTAATTACCAAAACAGAAAAAAAAAGTAATTTCTTTTTTTAATTATTTTAAAATTTTTGTTTAATGTTTATTTATTTTTGAGAGAGAAAGAGACAGAGTGCAAGTGGGGGAGGAGCAGAAAGAGAGGAAGACACAGAATCTGAAGCAGGCTCCAGGCTCTAGGCTGTCAGCACAGAGCCTGACACGGGGCTCAAACCCACCAACTGTGAGATCATGACCTGAGCCGAAGTCAGACACTCAACAACTGAGCCACCCAGGCGTCCCTTTTTTTTTAAATTTTTTAATGATTATTCATTTTTGAGAGAGAGGGAGAAAGAGAGAGAGAGAGAGCACAAGTCTGGGAGGAGCAGAGAGAGGGGGAGATACAGAAACCAAAGCAGGCCCCAGGCTCTGAGCTGTCAGCATCGAGCTTGATGTGGGGCTTGAACTCATGAACCGCGAAATCATGACCTGAGCTGAAGTTTGACACTTAACCAACTGAGCCACCCAGGCATCCCCCAAAAATTAATAGTTTCTTAATAGACATATATCAGTTGAAGTACATTATCAGGGTTAAATATATCAGCCCAAGAAAACTTACAGAAGCACACTAACATTTGTTCATGGCCAGCAGTTATTTGGGGTGTGTGTGTGTATGCTTTGTTTTTTGAACAAAGACAGTCACTACAGCCCACAAAGCAATTATTTTATTCATTATTTTCCTTAATGTGGGCTGAAGTAATATTCATCTTAGTAATTTACTAAAAGCACTGAAACATAATGATCCAAACTTTTATTAAAAAGCTATTATAGTTTTTTTTCCTAATAAGAAGTTACACAACTTACAAGGTTTTAATAAACCCTTAAATTAACCTGATTTTTTCCCCTCAAGATGAGTAATTATAAAAGAGCACAGGTCTATTTGCTACATTTTCTACTAGAAATATACTGATATACACAGGCAAAGTTTCTATTTAAAGTAGATACCAGCTCTGTATAATTAGAGAATTATAGTAAATGGTCTTACAGATGGAAAGGATGTATATGTATACTTTTGGCACTTGTTATTAGAGAAACTTTGTTTCACTGTGAGATTTTGTATCTGATGTATAGTCAACTTTATATTATCTACTCTAATGAGAACCAGAAGTAGCTTAAAATGGAAAAAAGAAATTACTCCAAAATCTCATCTGAGGAGGCAGCTTTGGCTTACTTCCCTACTAATATTGACCTTAAAAAACAAGATCTCTTCAATCCAACTGGGCCTGGGTAGCCTGCTTTTCATCTCATGGAGCATTCTAAAGGCCTCAGAGAAAGTCCTAGGTTTTACACTAGTAGCCCAATGTTATAGGGCTTTTCCTCCATGACATAATCGTCCATTTGTAGGTAATGATTACTCTCTATTGCCTTAACGTATTTTTATATACAGTTTTCTCCTGGATTCTATATTCTCATATGAAGAATGCTTGAAGCCATCTGTTAAGAGCTTTTCTTCAAACCCTCTCCACTAGTAAAAGGGCCAGACTTTATCACAACACATTTAATTATTAATACCTCAATCAGGAAGGCAAACATACTAGTGAGCAGAGATTACTAGAACAAGACAGTCAGTTGAACTTACTCTATATTTGTTGAACTGCCTAAATTTTTAAAGCCCATCATGGATATGGAATTAGAACTGGGATCCAAACATCTCCTGCCTCCTGCCCTTTTCCCTGAATTATAACTCGGTGTAATATCAGCATCTCTTTGCCACCAATTTTCTCTAAAATTATTATAGAATATTTGAGTCATTATGTTTAGTAGTTGTTAAATAAACATTTGCCTAGAACTAGACATACCTAAAATGAATTGTGTTCATATATACATATAGATGTTTACAACAAAGTGTAGTAGGTATGGTGATATGGAATGTAGGTATTATGGGAACACAGTGGAGGGATACTTTACCCAGTCTGAGCTGGTCCTCTCTTAAAGAATGCATAGAAACAGACAAAGTGGGAGAGGAGAAAATAGGGTCAGTAGGAGAAAATCAAAGAGGTGAGAAATTGCATGATGTATACAGGAACTATAAACAGATGTGTATTGCTAATGCAATGTTTGAAACAGGGATGGTGAGAAGTTAAGCTCAGATGGTAGTTCAGGGTCTCATCTTGGAGGACCACGTTAGCCATATGAGTGTAAATTCGATGGTGATAGCAAAGTTCCATGGGCATGGAGACCCTGCTGGTCTTGTTCATGCCACATTCCGAACATTGTACATTTCTCTGACACACAGGTCCTGGTCCTCAGCAGAGATTTCCTGAGTAGATGAAATGAAATAGAATGAAAATAAGGATTTAAGCAGAAGATTTGTGTGGATCAATTTAGATTTTTGGTAAATTGTTCCAGCAGCAGCCTGAGAGATGGAGCCAAGGAGAATAAAAGTGGAGTGAAGGAGACCAGTAATGATGGGAGAAGATGAGGATCTGAAGTAGAGCAGTGGTCAGTCACAGGGATGAATTTGAGACATATTGGAAGGTTAAACATGTAGGACCTGCTGTTTATGTGGTTGTATGGCTGTGAGAAAAAAAGGAAAGGGAGGAGACATGTGTTATGGAGTTGCCATCATTTAATTTTAAGAATACTAGAAGAGTTGTCTCAGGGAAGAATCAAGTTCACACGTTTCTGAAAACATATTAGAATTTAAATTCCTTTCGATATTTTCTTTAAAAATGAACCCAGGAAGAAATTCTAACAAGTTGTCAACTAAGATCTTCTACATCTTTAAATTTTTCAAATATTTTGTGGGTATTGTATTAGTATTAAGTGAGAACATATTCTAAAAACATGGGCACCTCTCCTTCAGAATACTTTTTTGATAATGCCAAAACATTTTGGCATAATTAATTACCACATATTCTTTATAAACAAATTTTAGTAGAGGGAGAAGTATGTTAATTGTTCATTCTTTCCTTCCTTTTGCTTTCCTTCCTCCACCCCCGTATTCTTCCTCTGAGTTGAGCATTCTGCAGTGAACAGGGGGCGGAATCAGCTCCCACATGGAGCTTCACTCAGAGTGGCCTTTGAAAGCGTCTCCACTTTACAAGGGAAAAGAGCAATGCTTCGAGGCCAAGGAAAATTCCAAATAAACAGCGTTCCTACTTCTGTTTCTCAATCTGGTTGTAACATTTGGTGAGGGGTGAAAACAAATCCAACAGAACAAAGGGCCACCCTTCCTTTGAACCTAGAGTTCAAATAATGTTAAATTTAATGTGTACTCAGATGGTTAAAAATATTGTTAAAATACGTAATTCTTGTACACTGAATACTTATAAGAAATATGGTTAATGTTCTTCCTTTCTCAGTCTTTGGCACTGGCTCTCTTCCTCTTCTAAATATATCTTTTATTATCTCAGGATATTCCTTTAGGATGAGTAACTTCATTCTCTCACATTTCAGAGTAAAATCTTTCAGCCCAAATAAATTTGGTTCTAGACATGGTATGGACATCCAGCTGGCAACCAGGATATACAGAGCTGGAGCTCAGGGCAGAGGCGGGGCTCCGCGTAGCAGAGACCATGCCCTGAGAGGCAGGGGCCATCCAGAGAGAAGGTGTGGAGGGAGGGCCACCAAGAGAAAACCAGTGATGAAACCCAAACATCAACATACACAGAAGAGGAAGAGCAGGCCTTACAGGGACAGAGAAACTTGATCAGAGAAGCCAGAGCAGGACCTGGAGAGACATATCTCAGGAGGCAGGGATAAAGAGAAGTTCCAGAAGGAAAGCGGCAGAGAGCAAGGGAAGCAAAAAGCAAACCCACTTCTATTTCATTAGCCTTGCCTCCTCAAGCTGGCACCTTCACAGCCCGCCCCCCCCACTCTTCTGAACTACGAAGGAAGATGTTAGGTGGTCTGCCATTGTTCCTGTACTTATGTTAATGATTTATGCCATGTGAGGAGTTTAATTTCCTTTGTGTGCAAGTATGACATTAGATTGGGCTCTTTTAGCGTCACTTCCATCTAGTTTGTTTATAGGCTTTGTGGCTTTTAATGGTCTTTTCCTGTAAGGAGCTACAGTTAATTTGACTATAATGTGAGTGTTTCAGTTGTCATTATTTTTGTGGTTACCTGGCAGATTTTACCATTGTTTACTCAGGGATATTTTTTAGTCCACTCTGCTCCTTGTTCAGGATGCAACAGATAAATACCTTGCTCAGAGCCAAACAGGAATAGTTTAGATTTTGCTTCCATGGACTTTCTACTTTGTTGTTTGCATTAAGAGACCCCTAACAATTTTGAGAATGGAAAAAAACAGAAGTTTATTTTATTGTACAGCATTCTGAGTAGGACAATGCTGGCTGTCTGATTCATATCAATTCTGACCTGTATTTTATCCACAGGATCATTGCAGTTCTGTTGTTCCTGAATAGATGGTGGTTTAGATATGTTTCCCACCCTGTAAAATGCAGTTCACCTGTAGGATTCAAGCCCCTTAATCTAGGCATGAGTAGTACTTCTACCGAGGCATTCTCATTGTGTTCATTTTTACTTGCCCATTCTTCCTAGGGAAAGATTTTGTTATCAGTTTTAAGACTCATTATCGTAAAGAAGTGATTTTAAAAAAATCATTCCTTTTGGTTCACGGGGTTACTGCTCTGTGGAAAGATAAAGATGGATCTAATAATACTATACTTTTTATCAAGGAAATGTCAAAACTCATTATAAGCCTTATTTCCTATGGCATTTTCGTGAGTTCGTTTTGATTCTGTTTCTTTTATTTATGAAGAAAACTAAGATATAAAGAAATAAAGAATTGTATACAAAGCCACACAGGCATTAGATGTGAGTAACGTTGGTAATGCTGATGCAACAACTTGACTTTTTCCTTTAAGCTTGCTTAAAATATTGATAGAGCCCTTGAAAGCTTTCTCATTCGCTTTTCTTTTTTTCCTTACATAGCATTGGTTTCTATTTTTCTAACTTTAAAAATTCACATAACACAATTGTTAAGAAGTTCAAAAATAACTTTCTGAAACTTGGCTTTTCACCTAAATTTTAGATTATGTTTTTAAAGACCCAACTGTACTGTATATAATATAGTCAGTAAATAATGCAAACAATATTCATCAATACTGAGCAAAATTAAACATTTGCTTTTGAAAAGTTTCTTTTCATAAACTGAACCCATCCTTTAGGGTTTTTTGTTTGTTTTTGTTTTTACTTTTTCCTGCTAGCTCCTAATCCTATAGCTATAAAGGATTGATAGCATATCATTTGATGTGCAGTCTGGCAAAATAAAAATTATATTATTCCTTTTGTCCAAAACTAAGTACTATTATTTAAAATGTTCCTCCTGAACTTAACGGAGGACCATGGGGGAGAAGAAGGGGAAAAATAGTTGGGGATAGGGAGGGAGGCAAACCATGAGAGACTCTTGAATGCTGAGAACAAACTGAGGACTGATGGGGGTGGCAGAGAGGGGAAAGGGGAAGGGGGGTGATGGGCATGGAGGAGGGCACTTGTGGGGATGAGCACTGGGTGTTATATGGAAACCAACTTGACAATAAACTATTAAAAAATAAAATAAAATAAAATAAAATATTCCTCCTGGTAATCATAGCCCATGTAAAATTCTTAGAGATTCAGAAAAGACTTTAACTCAGATATATGGATAAGGATTAATTTCTGTAATAGATACACTATAAAATGCATGTGGAAAGTCTGAGAACATATTAGGGAGGGATATGTACTAGCCATTCTCTACATAACTTTCTTCATCTTTAAAGGGTCAACATTAATTAGGTTGACATCAAGTACTTGAGAGCAAAATTTTGCCATATTGACTAAATCCGAATTCTTGCTGTAATATTTAAGACACCCCCAAAAAAATATAACCAAAAATTCTGACCCATTGTCATTTATTGAATAGTCCTGGTAACTTTTATGATAGCAACGTGTTTTAAAGAAATAATCTTTTACACATGAATTAAAATGAGAGCCTCATCTAAGAATTCCCCTTTTTATAGCTACTACTTATCCACCCTGCCTCCCGACAGTAGAAAACAAGCAGGGCACAGTGAGAAGAGAAGGCCACCAAAGTCTAGCACTTAGGCCCTGGACTCTCAGTCCTAGCGTGTGGCATGGAGAGATGAAAATCAAAAGCTATGATGAGGGGCGCCTGGGTGGCTCAGTCAGCTAAGCATTTGACTTCGGCTCAGGTCATGATCATGCGGTTCGTGGGTTCGAGCCCCGCATCAGGCTCTGTGTTGACAACTAGCTCAGAGCCTGGAGATTGCTTCTGATTCTGTGTCTCCCTCTCTCTCTACCCTCCCCTGCTCATGCTGCCTCTCTCTCTCTCTCTCTCTCTCTCTCTCTCCCCACCCCTCTCTCTCCCTCAGAAATAAATAAAACATTAAAAAAAAAAAAAGCTATGATGAGTTGGAGTGGTGCTGAGGTCATCATCAGTTTCCCTTCAGACTTTCACCTCTGTCTGCTTTCCTTCTCTGTGATTGATCCCTCCATCTACCCAGGCTGGGAACTTTGCTTTACTCAGTCTGTTGGATGTTAGCCCCATGTCCAAACATTTATTGTGTTCTATTGCTTCTACCTCTTTGATCATTCTTCTCACTACAGCCTAACCCTCAATTTATACTAAGATTGTCTCCCACCTAGGTTGCAATAATGCCTCCTACTTGGACTCATCACCATCAGCTCTGCTCCTCCCTCCCACCCCTTCCCTACCAGCTCCTCTTGCACATACACATAACCCATGTTTCAACCGCTGATGTTCCAACATAAAAGTCTCATCATGTCCAGCCCTTGTTTAAAATCTGCCCTTGACTCCCCTTTGCCTTTAGGTCAAGTCTGAACACATTAACATGACTTATAAGACCTGCATTGGTCTTGTTCTAGTTTACCTCTCCAGGAACATTTCTCAACTCAGAGACACACATTAGTCAATACTGAAATTTTTTTCAGTTCAGGGCACCGTGCCTGCTCTGGCTATAGGTCTGGTCCTATATGTACTTCCCCCTACTTAAAACATACATGGAACCAGTTCCTCCTCTTCTTCATTTCTACCTTTTGCCTAGCTGAATCCTCCAGGTTTTCAGTTTAGTCCCTTGCTTTAAAAAAAAAAAAAAAAAAAAAAAAAACCTTACTGGACATGCATGAAAGAGTTATGCTCCCTTAGCATAGCCAGTATGACTCCTATCATCACACTTGTAATGCTCTATTTTAAATGCCTCTATTTTCAAGTGGACTTGTCACAGGCAGTTAGCTCCATGAGGACAGGAACTGACTGAGGGTTTCTTTTCCGTTGTTACATGCATAGCACCTAATATAGTGCGTGGCTTATAATCAGCTGTCATTAAATATCAAATGATGTTTGGATAGACGGATTTCATACCTAGTCATCAGTAAAAATAGAATGAGGAAAAGGTACCAAAGCAGATATGGAGCCATATCAAAGGGACCCAAAGACCAGGAAGGCTGAGAAAGAACAGCACTGGCAAGTAGAAAATCATGCAGGCCTGCCCTGTCCCACCATATGCAAGGCCTGAGACAAGGATAAAAATGGGTGTCCATGTATATCTGTTATAAACCATTATAAAGTTTAGAACTCAAGCCACTAAGCTGCTAAACAAAGTATATTTCATCCTTCTATTTTGGCAAATGTATATGCATAAAAACCTGAGAAGGCGAGGTATTGTTTTACAATTCCCAGACACATCAGAGTTCTGTGCCAGAATAGGGAGGAACAAAGTGGCTTGTGTCCCACCCTCTTTTTTTTTCCACCCTGGCCCAGTCCTATACTGCAGGAGTATGACCCCTAATCCCGGCGGCTAAGCTCCACCTATTGAAAACAGCAATGCTGGTCCCACACAGGTGTTGTCTGGCTCAAGGGAGAGAGATCGAGAAAAGAAACTCCTGAGGATGAACATGTGGAATCCCAGACATGCAGAATGTGACTTAGAAGTGGGATAGAAGAGGATAGACTCCATGCAGGCCAGTCCCCTTGACCTACAGTCTGAGGAGAGGCCTGGTCAGAGAGGGTTGTGTCTAATGATAATATTGCAAGCAACTGACCCAGATTTATTCTGGAGCTTATATTCCTGGTATACTCCAAGTGTGTATCCGTGAGCATTATAAAGAACTGTCTAATAATGTATTTTATAAAAACCCATTCAAATATATGAAAGTACCTTGAAGATTGTAGAGACCTCTTTCCTAACTAACCTCTTAAGTGTTTCTACTTCAAGACCATGCTACTCTCTGTTCTGTTCTGTTCTGGGAAGCAGCCAAAAAGCACAGTCTTTCAAGCTAACACAGATTCTGAGTTGTGAGTTGGTTCAAGTTCTGAGTTGTCCATCTACTGGCTGTGGAGCCCTGGGCAGAGTGCTTCATCTGATGGGTGGAGGTAATAAAATCTTCCTCTAGGGTTATAGCAGTAACACATGAGGTTAAAGTCTTTAAAAGGCTTAGCTCAAGTAAATGCTCAACAAATCATAGTGCTGTCATCATCATCATAATCACTGTCATTTTTACAGCTGTTATTCCTTATTGTATGTAACTATTGCAATGACCTTGGGCAAGTCATGTAACCTCTGAGAACCTCAATTTCCTCATCCATAAAATGAGGTTTTTGGAGCAGAGGATAACTAAGATTCTGCCCGGTTAAGAGCAGGGACTTTTGGAGTTCTTTCTTTTTCAGTTTACATTATACCTGAACTTGACCCCAGGCTACATTATAAATTGTTAATGCAAGTTCCTGCTATGCATATAATATCACTAGGCATCCTATTTTAAGCAAACCTTATATTGAAAATCTAAATCTTTCTTAAAAACTGAACAACTTTGGATTAAATATGCAGTTTATGAGGCAAGTATTAGCTTTACAGAAAGATTCATTGTAAAGTTTCTTTGCTCACTGGTTCTTCTAGTAAATTAAAAATCAAATTTGATTTACCAAAAGATATTCTTTGCCTGCAACTATTAAGAAACATACACAGAGTTTTTTTTTTTAATTTTTTATGTTTTTATTTTGAGAGACAGCGAGTGGGGGAGGGTCCGAGAGAGAGGGAGACAGAATCTGAAGCAGGCTCCATGCTCTGATCGGTCAGCACAGAGCCTGACCCAGGGCTCGAACCCACAGACCCTGGAGTCATGACCTGAGCTGAAGTCGGACACTCAACCAACTGAGCCACCCAGGTGCCCCATACATAGGGTCCTTTGAAAATGGATTAAATCTGATTCCACTTTTCCCAAAAAAGCATGCTTACAGATATTTACATAGAATTCTTGGAGAGGGGGAGTCCATGGATCCTAACTTAAGAATCCAAAACAAAAACATAAAGCAAAAACTAAAGCAAAGCCAATGAAAATGGGATGAGGCTATTGGAGGCATTTCTAAATGCAGACCTCAAACACCTGGCCCTTTTCAGTTTTAGAGAAAGAATTAACATTTATTGAAGGCATACTCTGTGCCAGACACTGTGCTAGGCTTTTTATATGAGCTATGATGTTCTTCTACTTGCAAACCAATAAAGCCAGATATTTCTGTTGAGAAAAATGAGGTTCAGATAGTAACTCCCCAAAGTTACATCTCTAGTTAATAAATAATAGAAGCCAATTTTCAACTGGAGTATGACGGTAAAGCTACTACAACATGAGAGAAAGCCCCAAGTTCCTTCACATCTCTGCTCAAGCTCCCAAATCTTTATAAAAGAATAATCACAGAAACTCATAGATTTCTCTTCCTCAGAGAACTTCTTACAATGGAACGCCCTAAGCCAACTTCATGTTGGCCGTCAGTCCTCCCCCTTGCCCATGGTGTGTGCTGTCTCTCGGGAGCTGGGCTGACTTGAAGGGGCGCTAAGCTGCTGCTGGGATGGGATGTGGCAGGCAGAGAGCTGAGGGATGAAGGATTCTGTTTGCTGGATGTGATTCCAAAGCTCTGATCCTCTACGTGTCCCAGTAAGGGTTTCAGCTGACATCTGTGTAAAATAGTTGTCAGCTGAGGAGCACAGAAGTGGCCTGTCAGACTCAGAATGTCCCATTTGCCAAGTCTCACATGAGAAAAGTGAAGACAGGTCTCACTGGAAAAAAGACCTGCTTTCCAAAAGATTTATTACATAAGGGTCATGTTGCATAGCATGTGCTAAGCCCAGTAGACTCAACTCCTCCTTGATTCATTCATATTTTGCAAGGTAGCTAATTAATCTCTTTAAAAAGGAGGGAATAGATGGAGGGGAACAAACAAAGGGCCTTATGTGGATGACAAAACAGGCTGAGTCTTCCTGTAATTCTGTCTTGGTTCTATAAGCTAATATTGAACTTTCTTCATAAACAGCCTGACCAAATACTGTGCAGGAATCACTGAGGTTTGTACACTTTAAGACCTTATATCTTAAACTAAGGTCTGTATCCCCATGTTCTAACCTGCCAAAACAAGAACATTCTTGGAATGTTGGAAATAACAATCACAAATCCATTTCTGGTTTCAAGTCATTTTAGGATATGCTATCTTATCACCTCAGACTTCACAGTGTGTCCTAGAAAAGCATGCTGTTTTCACAGTGATATTAAAGGCACAGTGAGATTTGGTATTTGATTTAGATTATCCTCATGATTTCCCACATGATATAGAACTGCTTCATGAAGTCACTTGCTGCTAAGCATTTCAAACCTTTATGTAGCAATAATGACAAAAACAACTGCTTGGAAATGTTTAGGAGTAAAATGTGGATATTTAGAAGTAGCTGACATTTGATCTGTAATTTTTCTTATAGGCTGTGTATGATGCAAAGCATTCTCTACCTAGTGTAAAGACAGTGCCTTCTTTTTA
The DNA here is from genome assembly GCF_008692635.1 of Crocuta crocuta. Classification (NCBI taxonomy): domain Eukaryota; kingdom Metazoa; phylum Chordata; class Mammalia; order Carnivora; family Hyaenidae; genus Crocuta; species Crocuta crocuta. Next base: position 5,589,653 of record NW_027532041.1, on the reverse strand, counting down.
TATCAGCAAGGCAACAAGGTCAAAGTATGGACTCTAGGGCCAATACAGGTTTGAATGTCAGCTCTGCAACTTACCTACTTTGTGATCTTGAGCAAGATACTTAGTCTTTGTGTGCCCTGTTTTCTCAGCTACAAAATGCCAGTAATAGTAAGTTCCTCCCTTACTGTGTTAATTTGAAGATCGGGTGAATTAATACATGTATAAAGTGCTTAGGAGAGTGTTGGCATATAATAAATGTTATGTTTTAGCCACTGTTATACAAACCTGTGAAGATGACTAATAAACTCTATGTAGGTATTAGAGGGCTCAAAAAAGAAGTTAATTTGTCCTTAGTTCAGAATAAGGCTTTACCCGAGTTTCATTGTATCTCTGTATTCAGAAAGCACTACCTAGGATGGCTTCCATTCCTTCTGTTCTCATGTTTTGTCTGCATATCAGTCAGTGATCCCATAACATCTGTAGGCAAAGGATCCTGATGTACCTATCAATGGAAATGTGCACCAGATATTTGGTAGATTGAATAAATACCATGTCTTATATGTTATGCTCTTGCCAAATGTATGTCAGCCCTGTGATAACGATATACCTTTATTTTAAATGTTCCTGACTTCATATCAGCACTGTATATAATCAGTGAATACTCATCGGAACGAAAAGAATAACAATATCTGAGGAGTCCCTCAAAGCATCTGATGCATAAAAAGTGTCTTCTTACTTGTGAAGCCTGGAAATTATGGTCATTCATTCATTCAAAATCTGTATTGAGTGCCTTTCTGAGGCCTAGCGCTGTTCTAGAAGCTGGGAATAAAACACCTAGAATATGGCTGCTTCTGTCATGGAGATTATATTCTAGTAAGGGGAGACAATGAACAAGTAAACAAATAAAACAAGATCATTTTAGAGACAAATAAGTGGATGGAGTAAATAAAACAGAACCATGTAATAGAGGAAACACCTTCCTGACAATGTCAGCTGAGACACAACTGAATTTGGGGATGAGGATTCCACGCTGAGGGAACAACAAAGGCAAAAGCCTTGAGATAAGATTGAATTTGACATGTTCAAGAAAGAGAAAAGAAGCTTGGGTCTTGGAAGGAGGTGGGGTGGGCAAGTGGAGGTGATACAGGGTGGAGTTTTGGAAGTAAGCAGAGGCTTAACCATGTGGCAAATATAGGCCATGGTAAGGAAATAGATTTTATTCAAGGTGTGCTGGGAAGCCATTATGCACTGGAATAACATGATAAGATTGGTATTTTTAAAGTTTGTTTGGCTGCTGTGAGGAGACCAAGTATAGGGGAACGTAAATACTCCCGGAAAGATCCATTCAGAGCCATTAGCTATGATCCAGATAGATGCTGATGGCTTGGACTAGGAAGTGGCAGTGACGTGGAGAGAAGCAGAAAGATTTGCAACATGTGCTGGGAGTACAACCAGGACTTGGTAATAGTCTGTAAATAGGTGGTGAGCCAAAGGAGAAACCAAGGAATCATGTATTTTAAGGTCCTAAGTCCTCCCTTGACAGTGAAACTTCTCTAGCCATTCTAACTCACTCCTCTCTCCTTTTGGTGGGCCAGTTGTTTGTTGAGCTCATATAATGTATAAGGCACAGTTCCTAGTGTTTAGGATACATCAGTGAACGAAAGAAATACCTCTGCCCTTGTGAGATTGTATTCTCTCCTGTACCACTTCTTTCCCTGGGTCTGTAATTCACACTAAATTATATGTGTCCTTGTATTATTCTCTAAGTACTTCAGATATATTATTTTTGTCCTCCAATGAGTCACCTTCTCGAGGACCAAAGACCTCAGTTCTCAGTTTATCATGTCTAGCTCATTCCTGGGGAGGAGCAGAAGTAAAAATGAAAATATGTCTTCTTTGTTGATATTTCTTGTTTATAGGCTTGCCTACTTTAAATAAATTTGTGAAAATCCAAAATTGCAATTCAGATCATTGGAAAGGCAATCATTTTTCCATTAAAAAGGGATTATTTACTCACTGAACAGTTACTTTAAAATAACAGACTCCCCTAATGAATGTAATTAAAAGTTTGTTAACAGGCCATTATGTATTTGTCAGGGGATGTGGGCAAAGGAACTGGAGCTAGAGTATCAGGGACCACAATTAATTTAAAATTAATCCAAAATGAAGACAAAAGGAGCTGAAATTTAGAATTAAAATTAAAAAATAATTTCTGATTTCTGAAAATTTAAACATATTGACTTTATAGAAGACTTTCATTTTCTAAATTTATCATTTATAATCAACAGTTATAAATTGATTCTTTAACCAGAGCACATTCATCCTGGCAATGACAAGTAATCATCTGAATACACAAGAAAATTGGCTTCTGGTTATGGCTTTTGGAGTATGCCTTAAAATATGAAGAAGAAAACAAAATTCACGGTTTTATGTCTTGTAAGGGAGTTTGAGCACTTTGTAAGCACTCATAGAGTATTAACTCCTTTTCATGACCCCTTGTAGTAAGGTTGGCATTGAGATGCTGTTGCTAACGTAATGTTCCAGCTACTTACATCTGTCCTGTGGGTTAATTAGCTTTGGAGCACTAAACCAGGAATCCAGTGGACATTTATGACTTTATTTATGTGGAAAATGCTTCTGAGTTCTAGAATAACTTTAAACCCAAGGTTAAGAAAACACCCCATTTATAAGGAGCACTCTAAAACTTGTTTCTGTAATTCTCATCATGTTTCCTCTTTGAAGACCATTATAATTAATCAATGGGAAAGAAAATCTTTAATCAGGTAGTATGCAGCAGCACAGTTCGTGTAAGAATGTACTTGCCATTCCTTTTACCTCATTCATTCATTCAGCACATTTGTTGAGTGCTTTCTCTTGTCACTAGGCAAGAGAAAAGCAGCACATCATGTTTGTTCCTAACACAGAATAGTTTATAGCTTCTTGGGGGAAAAGGTACACAACAGAATGTCTTAAATACTGTGAAGGACATATTAGTGAAATGTATCACAGTTTCAAAGGAGAACAAGATACTTTATTCTGATGGAAGTAGAAAGGCTTCCTAGAAAAGATGGCATTTAAAATGCCACTTGAGGGGTGCTTGGATGGCTCAGCTCAGTTAGTTAAGCCTCCAACTTTGGCTTAGGTCATGAGCTCATGGCTTGTGAGTTTGAGCCTTGCGTCGGGCTCTGTGCTGACAGCCTGCTTCCAATTCTGTGTTTCCCTCTCTCTCTGCCCCACCCCTGCTTGCACTCTGTGTCTCTGTCTCTCAAAAATGAATAAACATTAAAAATTTTTTAAATATATAAAGTAAGATAAAATAAAATGCCACTTGAGGATAGAATGAGAGGGAACAGAAAGGCAAGGGAATCCTGGAAAGCCTAAGCAAAGTGATAGAACTAAGAAAGTATATATGTACAAGAACCAACCAATGCTTCATGCCCTAGACCTTTCTAGAACAACTACTTGGTGTAAGGCACCAAGAAGCCGGAGACGGAAAGAAAAACATTTTGTCCTTGCCCTTGAGAAATAGTTCAGTTTAGCATACCTTAGAAAGTTTTCAGTTAAGAATAATGAGCGATGCTGAACTGAGCTGTTGGAATTGTATGTTATGGTGATGAGTTTGGTGATGGTGATAATAATGCTTATCATTTGCTAAATACTTCAATGCACTGTGCGCTTTAGTAAGAATTTACATGCGCTAGTTCCTTCAGGTCTCCTATGAGAATTATTGTGTTTTTATTCCTACTTGTGAGCTGAGGAAACAAGCTTAACAAGTCAATTAATTCATTTAATGTTGCCCAGCTGGTAAGTAGCAGAGTAGAGATTTGAACAGGTGTACAGTATTGGATTTCAGAGCCTGTAACTCACTAAGGGGAACAATGGAAGACATTTGAATAGGCAAATGATTGATTTTAGCTGTCCTTCTCAAGAATTCACTTAACCATGGTGGGGGATACAGTGATTAAAGAATTCTGCTAGTAAGCAACTAATGAGGACCTAAATGAAGGTAATGGTAATGGGTATGAAAAGGGGAAGGAGGTGAAAGATGTCATAAAGATAACTAATTTGACTCAGGAGCAAGGAAGAGGGGAATGTCAAATACAGATTCAAGTTTTAGAGTCTGTATAACCAGAAAACTCATGGTAATAGGCAGTGAAATAAAGACCACCGGAGGAAGAATGTCCCTTCTGGTGATGGAGGGAAGCTGATGTGACTAGTTTAATTTTATACAAGTTGAACTTGAGATGCCAAGTGGATAATACAGGTGAGAGGAGTCCAGCAGGTGTTCAGAAATACAAAAGTTGACCTTGGAAAAGAGGTGTTTAGACATGAGATCATATTCTACCAATGGTACAGAGGTCAAGGAGGACTGATAAAGGACTTCAAAACCATAGTTTATTAAGATGGGGAAATCAGAAGCCAGATTTATTCAGTGAAAACGATAGTAAAGAAAAAAGTGAAGGAGGAAGTAGGCTACACTAAAAGGAACTAAAGTTAAGAGAAATGAGAGAATGTCTGGTAGACTAAGAGGATAACAGAAATAAGGGAAGTTTTCTTCGTTTTCTTTAAAAATGAAATGACTGAAGAAAGATGGTAACTTATGGAGTAAAATTTTGAAATTGATGGGGCTGCACTAACTCAAGGGCACACGTGATGGTTTAGCCAGGTGAGAGATGCCTGGTGCCTCCCTGAGATTCACTCAGACTCTTGTCACCCCTTTAAATCAGCACTTAAATGCCACCTCTCTGCTAGGCCTTTAGCTCTCCCATAGTTTGCCCCATAGAAGCTTAATTAAGTTCTCTATCACATCCTCCTACTGCTCTTAGTACATATATGCATGCACCATGGACCAGTGGTTTACAATAATCAGGGTGTTTCAAATCATCTGGAGGGCTGGTTAAAACACAGATTTCTGAGGGGCGTCTGGGTGGCTCAGTCGGTGAAGCATCCTACTCTTGATTTTGGCTCAGGTCGTGATCTTGCAGTTTGTGAGATGGAGTCCTGTGTTGGGCTCCATGCTGTGAGTGAGGACCCTGCTTGGGATTCTCACTCTCCTTCTTTCTCTGTCCCTCCCTCTTCCCTTTCTCTCAAAAATAAATAAATAAGCTTAAAGAAAGCAACAGCACAATTTTCTGAGTCCCATTCCAAGATTTATAATTCTGCAGATCTGGGATAGAGCGTGGGAATTTGCTTTGCTCACAAGTTTTCAGGTGATACTGGTACTTCTGGTCTGGGAACCACACTTTATATACTACTGAAGTAAATGAACGGCCTATGGGAGGTACAAGTAAAAGGTTTGGGAGTTTGAGGATGGACTAGTATGTCAGACCTAGAAATGTTTTGGAAAATACTCCAGGAATGAGGGATGATTTAAAGGCAGGCAAAAAAGAGTGAAATAATTAGCTAGCTCCATGAAAGAAAAATACTTCCAAGGAAGTAACAACATAATACCTACCGAACACAGAGTTTTCTTAGGAGGGGTCTAGATTTTTAAATGTAGGTGTAGATTTTTAAAAATAAAATGAAAAATGGGGCGCCTGGGTGGCTTCGTCAGTTAGGCGTCCGACTTTCGCTTAGGTCATGTACTCGCGGTTCGTGGGTTCGAGCGCCGCGTCGGGCTCTGTGCTGACTGCCAGCTCAGAGCCTGGAGCCTGTTTCAGTCTGTGACTCCCTGTCTCTCTGACCCTCCCCTGCTCACGCTGTCTCTCTCTCTCTCTCTCCTACAAATAAATAAAACATTTAAAAATAATAATAATAATAATAAAATAAAAAATAAAAATAAAATGAAAAATAAAAGTGAAAACCACAGCAGTGACTACAAGTTTATTTTAATCATGAACAAGTAAATATGTGAGCAAGAAGTGCACAATTGCTATTTGGGGAGAAATAAGTATAGAGCTAGTATAGGATGTTCCATTTAAAATGCTCTTTTGTTATTATTCATAACAACTGAGATCATGGGGCCTGGAGATACGCACTAATTCTAAGAGTTGGTTTTTAAATTATCATTTTGATTGCTGCATCTAATTATTCCCTTAGGTTTACCTGTCCCTGATAGTTGCCATGCAAATCTGACATAAGCAGATATATCAAATCTCTGGATTTGGGTGGGTGCAATTTGCTCTGTACGTCACTAAAGTTTTGGCTGTGGTTGGCAAATGTGCTAAGTTGCACAACCAAAGGTGCAAAATCCTTCCTGACATTTGAAACATCATTCATTTCAAGTTTCTTTCATTCAGTCAAATGCCCACTAAGCTAACTCCTCAATATCAGTGACAATCAGCCTAGCATAAGCAAAACAACCAGTCAGTCATGACCATACTGCACAACATGGATATAACAGAAGCTTTATCATGATCACATGATCAGATGCCACGAGATAAAGAGTGAAATTAGACATATGAGTACATAATGTATCATTTTAGTTCCAAGCCTACGCAACTGCTAATTTCACCATGAAAATTCTCCCACATAATTGAAATTAGGTTTTTGGCATTGAAAAGCATAAACGTCCCTGTTAATGTTATCAGCATCAAATTGTTACCTGCTTTAGTCTTTTTTTAATTATACACTGTGAATCTGTATTTAAAACCTAAAAATGCACAGGAAAGCAATGAAATTATTCAGGCCTAATGGTATACAAATAAATTATTCTGGACTAACAGAATATAACTAAAGTTCATATTTTGATAAGACATCCTATTTTCAAATAAAAAGCAGTTTTGAAATAAAGATTTAGTTGCCCACCCAGAAAAGAAAAAACAAAAAACAATCCCTTTAAGTCTAAGTGACACCATAAATTCCAAATTGGTATAATAAATAAATATTCTGAGAGACTTGCAATGCTTTGTTGGGAAGGAGAGGTGAGTGTCAGATGATTTGATTTCATTTTTACTGTGGCTGAGTGGTAGTTTCTGAGTAGCTGAGTACCTGGGAGCTACTCAGAAAAATTACATGAAAGAAAGTAATTGTCAGTCTTTTAGGATATATTTGGTTCAGTGTCGTCAGAAGGTAGTCTGCCCTCTCCCTGGAATCAAGTTGCAAACACTATCCTCAATAGTAATTAGAGCTAAGCGGCAATTACAGGACGTATGATTTGTTCAGACGCACTGCCTGTCGGCTGTTTCCTAGCACCACATTTCACAGAAGCACCAGGTTGAGATGATGGAATTATTTATCTCTCAATGTAATACTTCGTACAGTGCTTGAATGCAGGAGTGAACGTGGACTGTAATCTTAAAAACGAAGGTAAGCATTGCTGGCTGATCAGCATTTACACCTCAGGGAACTTTTTCAGGAAGTGTGTGACAAAAATGTAAAACAGTTAAAATCAATTTCAGAAAAAGAGAAAAGGATCAGAATTAGAGCAAGTAGAATTTGCTAACTTCACAACTCCCCTGCCCAGTATCATCTTGGCTTTCCTAGTTTGTTTTTATTCACATTGTAATATTGGTTCATTTTGCTAAATGTTATACAAATGTGACTGATTTCCCACATCTCCTCTATCCTTTTTCTTTTGAAGTTTGTCTCAGAATAGCTAGCTAGTAGGTAAAAATGAAATTCATGTTTAATCCAAGTATTTAGAGCCCTCTCTCACTTTTCCCTTCAGGAAATCTGTTTAAACTCGTGCTTGTACCGATTCAAGAATGCACATTCAAACTGACAGAATTGTGGCTGGTAGCCTGTCACTAAATTAGGTGATGTGGGTGGGTGATTTGCACTCTTATCACCATCTTTATGATAAGCGTGTTTCAAGCTTTTAATGTTTCATCTAGTTCAAATCAAAATTCAATGGCTTCAATGTTTATTTAGACCCTTGGGCATAGAAATCTCTCTGGAAACTAGGTAAGTTTAGCTCCTCAAGAGGGAGTATTGTCTGTGATGAGGATGGATGTGGTTTGTATGTCTACAGTAGATGCTTGTAAAATTCTCATTTCTATTTTAATGTTTTTGCTTTAATTTCCCCCCAAATTCTTTTTTTTTCAATTTTGTCAGTTTTTAAACATGAATAAATATTACTGTTAAGAAAGAGGTTACAAAGTCTTTGGCAGTAGGTAGCTGTTTTATCTCGCAGTCCCCAGTAGGAGTTCAGGTGTTTGGAAAATATTGAAAGAGCATCGACTTCTTTTATTCTGTCTCATTGGTGAATTTGAGGTGTAAACAGGGTTCAGTAGACTCTTGAAAAAATGAGTAGAGTAAAGCCCACGAGCCTTCATTTTTCCAAGGTCCTAGAGACTCCGCGATGTGAAACTTCTTAGCAGACACTGTTGCTCAGTGGAGTTACCACAATTAGGCCAATACCTGATTCGGGAAGAAAATTGTTTTTCTTGCGCTGGGTCCATTATTGGCTTCAATCTGTATATTTGCTTTGTCATGGAATCATTTATCCTTCACACCATTTTCTTCATTAGAAAAATGTGGGATGATCATAAGCCATGTAACAGGTTAGATGTCTACTTAGCATATTTTAAAGGACCTTATGCTCTGTAATGAAAAGTTATAGTATTTATATAACACAGGACACTGATGACATATTTTTATAAAAATATACCACTAAATTCTATGGTGAATTTAAATTCTTGCTCTTTGTCATGAGTATGGCAGATATTATCATGTGAGTATATATAAAAACAGTCCTCAGTCATTGGAACTGACCTGACTATTTGAGACATAACCAGAGATATGATCTTCATCTAATTGTTTTATCTTGTCACAGGGACAGACTTATCCTGATACTAGTAAAATTTTGCTATTCGTCTTTTGATTTGTAGAAGCAAATATTGAAAACAAAATGAATGCTGCAAAAGAAGGCAAATGACAAAGTTTGAGTGTTTTCTGGTTCCCAGGCAGTATTATGGTGAAAGAGAGAGAGACAAAGAGACAAGAGACAGACAGGTATCTACACATGCAGAGATAGAAAAAGACAGAAACAGAGACATGAGAGAGACAAGAGAGATGAGAGAGGCAGAAAAGACAAACAGGTGAGAGGGAGGAGACTAGAGAGAGAGAAGGATAAAAGCAAGAGAGAAAGAGGGTGCTAGAGGGGAAAAGAAAAGATAGAGACACAGTCAATCAAAGTTTGGAAATAGAGATTGTACAATTTTGGAACTTTGAGTTCTTTTCTACATTTTTTTAACTGGAAACATGCTTCGTCAAATTAAATACATTGAGTCTTAGGTCTATTACTTTTCTATTTGTGTCCTTTAAAGTGAAGGAAGCTTAAATGGCTGTTTGAAGTTCAGAATAGACCAAGAGTCAAAACAAATGTTCATCTAAAAAAAAATATTTCCATTCCTTTCTTGCCTTATAAAGCAAATCATTGACAAGGAAAATGATGAGTGCTATGATTAAATTCTCTACTTTCCATGTGGCGCCTTATTAAAAAATCATTATGTCTTTGACTTTTGGTGTTTTTTGGAGAAATGAAACGGAGTCATATGAGAAGCCAAATAGAAATTCTGTAGAAGAAAAACTGGCACAAACTCAGTATAATGGTATAAGAATAAACATGATACACAGGGACAGGAGCAATCATTTATGATGAATCACTTCCAATGCAGAAAATCCTTGGGCATTCACTGGAGGGCCTTATCGGATCCTGTTTTGCCTATCCCTAGTGCCCCAGAAGCTGCCTGAATGACTAAAGCAAGGAGCATCAATTTCTAGGATGTCAGGACAATGGCAGAGTTCCAGAGATCCATGTCAGTGGTGGCCATTCCGTTTAATACCCACTAAATACACTTAGGTCACAGGACTCCATGTTTCTCAGGAGAAGGGTGATACCACATTGTCTCCCAGTTGCCCAGCTCCTTTCTTGGAGGAGATTGGATGGCCTGCTTAACTAAGTTGTACCTCCTTATATAGTTTTTGCTCTGTTCTACTTCATTCTCTACAGATTTCTACAATACAGTCAAAGATAAAAGGGAGGAAAATCATTTTAGAAGTGAGATGTTAGGAAATTCCAAATAAGGAATTGGGGCTAATTCTAGTCTCTGTAATATTAAGCCAAACTTAACCATTCTTCCCTCCCTCAAGTCCCCCTCACCTTTTTCCCTAAGTGAACCTCACTATCTCCCTATTACTTACAATCTCTGCTTGCTCTATTCCTGGCATGGTCAGATTAGTCACCCCATACCAGGTTCCTACAGGGATGAAATGGCAGCTTTCACAAATCCTGGTGGCCATGAGGGAGCCATCTCTGCAGCTCCTGGATGAAAGTTACTTCTTGGCTGATGGAGACCAAGAGTGGCCTCATCTATGATGGTCACCATGATCATAATCCACTAGAATTTGTTCTGAATTCTCCATAGTGCATTATAATTATGGTAGCCATGGAATATATGTGTAGAAAGGAAAAAGGGTTATAGCACAGCTGTTACTGCCCTGTTCATTCCCAAATTGTGCTTGCTAGGAGCCTGTGACTTTTTTTTTTTTTTTTTTTTTTTAACATAGGCAACAGCTTTTGAATAGCTTTGAAATGTTTAGTTAATATTTAAGCTTAGGAAACCTATTTTCTCTACCAAAGTGGGAGTAGAGAGCACTGGCAGAGCAAATATTAACTGTTTCTTTAAATTGAGCAAGCTTCTGGAGAAAAAGTATCTTTTTAAAGGACCATTATGTAAATCACTATTCCTTTTCACCCGTTTGGTTCTTAAATGCAAATAGCCAAGTCACTGAATGCAAGAATGGAAATTCTCTGAAACTAGGGGGCAAAACATTTTGTATCCTGGAGCTAGAATGTATAGCAGCAGCTGGATATGTTGACCTCCTGAGTTGCTATATGCAGCCCCTTCAGCCTGGCCCTTCAGTAAGTTGCAGAGAAGAGGCCTAAAGACAGACACAGAGAGGTCTCCATGACCCTGCCGCTTTGATCTGCTCCAATGCAAGGTCAGCTGCCATTGCTTGGAAAAATGTGTCTTTTCAGATAGCATTTTTGTCACAGTACTGATAGTACTTCAGTATAAAAACCACCAACAAATGTATGTGTGCCTCCTGCTATGAAGCTGTTTGAATTAGTTATGTTGACCCAAACAGCACAGTTGAAAGCATAGTTTTGATGGGGTTTGTTGTTCTTTGTTTTATATCATTGGGAATATTAAAAGAATTGTTTAAAATGAGGTGCTGCAATCAATCTTCTGCTGTTCTTAAATTTTGGCTCATGGCTGTACTGGCTTTTCTCTCTGATTTAACTTCTTTCTTTCATTATTCATATTAGTAAAACATTAAAATTAAAATCTCATTGAAAAATGAATACTCCTAAATTTTAGTCAAAATATAAAAAGAAAACAGACCAAATACAAATCTATTTGAATATTTAAAGAAGACAAAGACTTCAACATTTGATTCTTGTACATCTTTGATTGTATTGACAAATATTCGAAACAATGTCTCTGGAAAATGAGAACTCTAAATGTGAGTCTACCATCAGTCAGGTATGCCCGATTAAATTCTGTTAATCATTTATCTCATCTAAAATGAAAGGTAGGTTCTTTTTTTTAATGTTTATTTATTTTGTGAAAGCGTAAATGGGGAAGGACAAATAGAGAGAGAATCCTCTGTGCGCTGCCAGCACAGAGCCTGAATCCCACAAACCGTGAGATCATGGCCTGAGCCAAAATCAAGAATTGAGCACTTAACCAACTGAAACACTCAGGCGCCCCAAGGGTAGATTCTTATATTATGTTTAGCTGTAAAATGTTATAAGACATAATTCCTCAAGAAATATTCAACAGTTTGAGGAAAAANATTTATTTCTGAGAGAAAGACAGCATGAGCAGGGAAGGGTCAGAGAGAGAGGGAGTCACAGAATCCCAAGACAAGCGCCAGGCTCTGAGCTGTCAGCACAGGGCCTGACACAAGACTCGAACCCAGGAACCGTGAGATCATGACCTGAGCCAAAGCCAGACACTTAACTGACTGAGCCACCCAGACGCCCCTACTTTTTGAAAGTTTCTAAAATAAATAATAGTTTAAAAAAATAAAAATAAATAAAATTAGAGTAAAATAAGTGTTAGTTCCATGAGGCCATTAGGTGTTTCATATGCTGTAAAGAGAGAGTAAAAAGTTCCTCTTTTTACTCCTGAAAAGGCTTCAGACTTCATGAAAGCATCTTGATGCCATAGACAGGAGTCACTGGGCAAATGTAGCACAGGACCATCTCCCTATGTCTTTTTGCCAGAAAGTTTTCATCAGGCTACTGTGACCTCCCAATCCATGCTCGACCTCAGACAATTTTAGTAAAGCCCTGTCTGGAAATAATTTTGGCTTCTCTAAAGACTTAGTAATTTAGGAACTAAGCTCATGACATTCCCTTTTGATAAGTCAGGTATATTAAAAACTATTTCAAAAAATGATAAGACATTTGTCAGAACCCTGTTTTCCCTTCTTTGAGCTTCTTTTCTTGCATGGTCATGCTTAATAATATCAGGTTACAAGTGGAAAAACTATAGCAAAGCAAAAATATTGCCAATTCAGCTTCAAAGAAGACAATTGATCCTCAAGACTTTTTTTGAAAACCAATTATCTTCTTTACTTAAATTCTGAAATTCTCAGATTTTTCACTTCTACTTCAGAAAAAGGATGACAGCTATTGAAGTATGTCACATGTTTAATCATATGATATTTTGGTCCTGCAGAGTAAAAAAATCTGACCCTTTTGTTCAGCATTTAAATATAAGAAAGTCAGTACATGAACAAAGTATTCAGACATAAATGAATCACCACTTGGCTGTAAGTATTCTATTGCCACACATTCAAAACGCCATCCTTTGCATCTTAGCAAAAGATTCATCATTTTCTGTAAAAGCTGGCATATTACTACTAAACCCAAAGGACATTGTGGCTTAAAATCTATCATGATGTGGCTTCACTGCTGGTTTTTGATGCAGCACTTCATTACTGCCCATAAACTTCAGTGTGGTACTCAGAAGGATTTATTTTTAAATGCAACATTCTGCCAGGATGCTGTTCCCAGACTCTTTGGAGGGAACCCTGAGGTGCCCCAAGGGAGACCCAGGAGCAGAACTGCCAATTGTTAAGATTTTATAGACTCAGAGTTCTAGATACACATTTTTCTCTTTGGCATCAGTAGATTCTGTGTCAGTGTCTTCCATCCACTTATGAAATTCAGCAAGGAAGCATCAGCATTAAAGAGAACTTTTATTTTCCCACAAATCATTTTGAGCAAAATCAAGCTGGCAGGGGGGAAAACATCATATTCATCCTAAAAGTATACAAACTTGACAGCACTTGAAGATGTTCTTATTGGAGAATTTTTCCTGTATTTGCCAAAATAGTTTACTAAAATTATTATCATTGAACACATTACTTCTAAAAAGTTTCTCTTGACGTGTAACATACAGAGATGGGCACATAAATGTGTGGTTGAATGAATGTACATAAACATAACATACCTGTGTAATTGGCACCAAGATCAAGTAGAAGACATTTCCGGCACCTTACAAGCCCTTCTCATGTTCCACACACCCTTCCTACAAGGGTAACCCTATCCTAACAGCATAGTTAATTTTGCCTGATTTTATACTTTGTGTAAATTGGTATTATACTTCATGTTGATATGCTCCCTTATTTTAGTTTTTTTCTTTAACATTATGTTTGCAAGGTCTATTTCTTGTTGCACATAATTATAAATCATTTGTTCCTATTGCTATATTCCATTTTGTGAATGTTTTATTGCATGAAGAACCAAAATTATATATTTCTACTGTTAATGGGTTAATTAGCTAATTTCCAGTTTGGGGCTATTATAAATAGTATTGCTATGAGCATTCTAGTATATTTTTCTGTTAGGTAAATACCTAAAAGGGGACTTGCTGAGTCATAGGATTTGTACTGATTCGGTTTTAGTAGATATTGTTATTCAAAGTGGTCGTAACAGTCGACATCAGAGAGGAGGAGGTGGGGGGATGGGTTATATAGGTGATGGGTCATAAGGAGGGCACTTGTCACGATGAGCACTGGGTAATGTATGGAAGTGGTGAATCACTATATTGTATTCCTGAAACTAGTATTACTCTGTATGCTAACTAACTGAAATTTAAATGAAAAGTGAAGAAAAAAAGTTCTAGTTGCTCCATATCCTTGTCAGCACTTGATAATCTCAATCTTTCTTCATTGTAGCCATTCTTGTGGGTATATAGTGATATCTCATTGAAGTTTTAATCTGCATATCCCTGATGACTAATGAAGTTAAGCACTTTTTCATGTTTACTGGCCATTTTAGTATATATTTTTGGGAAGTGTCTATTCTTCCACCCATTCTTCCCATCATGTTTTCATTTTCTTATTGGTCTATAGTTCTTTATTCTAGATTAAAGTCCTTTGTCAAAATCTCTATTTTATTATTATCTCCCACTCTGTGGATTGCCTTTTCGTTTCCTTGATATGTCGTATTCCCACAGCTTTATTCTTCATAGAGTATATTGTCAATTTTTTTCCTTTATGATTAACACCTTTTGTTTCCTATTTAAGAAATCTTTGCTTTTATGACTCCAAGGTCATAAAAATGTTCTTGTTTTACCTTTTAAGCCAGAAATGCTAAAAATATCTTGAATGCTTAAGAAAGTTTTACATTGTTTTAAATGTTTTATTTATTTTTGGGAGAGAGAGAGAGAGAGACAGCGTGAGCAGGAGAGGGTCAGAGAGAGAAGGAGACACAGAATCCAAAACAGGCTCCAGGCTCTGAGCTAGCTGTCAGCACAGAGCCTGACGTGGGACTCAAACCCACGAACCGTGAGATCATGACCTGAGCCAAAGTCGGACGCTTAAGCAACTGAGCCACCCAGGCGCCCCAGAAAGTTTTACATTTTAATAGATTTGGTTTTCTTCATGCAGTTCACTCTACCATTCTACCATATCCACGTCTCAAAATACTAACCATTCCTCAAGGCTTATCTTAAGAGATAGCTCACCTATGAAAATATTTATGAAGCCAACTCCTAACCAGATGTAATTTCGTTCCTTCTTGAACCCCTTGAGCATTTTGTTGATAATTTGTGATCCCTGACATATCCTACCTTTTATAAGCATCATTGAACTTAAGTATGTATTCTCCTGGGGTATGGTGTAGTGTGAGAGGAGTAGGAATAGTTCATAACTCCAGTAACCACAGCTTATTGAACACTCACTATGTGTCAGGCACAGGATTAAGCATTTTGCATACAAAAGTACTACCAGTCCCATGCTGTAGGTACTCTTATTTACTCCAATTTATAAAAAAGAAAATAGACGTTTAAAGAAATAAAATCACTTGCCCAAGTTTGCATAACAAGAAAGTAGTTGACCTGAACTCCTGAATTGGTACATTTCACATATGTAGAACAGCATTGCCTGAAGGACATGCCAAGCATTATAATGGTTCCAGAATCTCTGTTGGGGGGTGAAGGGGGAAGGATTGGTTCATGCTCAAGAAATTGAAAGTAGAAATTATATCTGCCTTGACATTGACAGTGCCTATTAGTATATTATAAACTATAGGATATCTTGCAAAAAAGAATCACTTTAAACTTTGTTGAAGCCAGCATTTTTTAAATGTATTTGAGGACAGAATCTTTTTCAATTAACAACTTTACATGTAACTCACTTTATGGAATGATGACATGGACTTTAGAGTCAGACAAACAAGAGCTTAGACCGAGGCCCTACCACCTATGACATACTAGGTGATCTCAGTCTCATTAAGCCTCACCTTTCTCAGCTGTAAAATGGGGGTAATAATATAAGCCTCATAGAATTGTATTATAATTTAATAAAATAAGGAACACAAATCACTTACCCTACATAAAGTAAAACTTCATTAAATGCTAGCTGTTGTTACTATTTTATCTTCTCTTAAAAAGTAAAATAAATTCTATTGAATTCATTTCATAATCCCTATACCTGTTAGCACTATGCCTTTACACTTGTTCTTCCATAAGTATTTATGAAATTAAATAATACTATTATTTGGGGAAGGTTATTTTTTCATAAATATATTCTAGAAGCATGTCCTATAGCGTATTAAAGAAATCTTATGTATATTAGTTATTTCAGTATTAATCACTACATTAGGATCAAATAAAAGTTTCAACTAATTCCCAGCTTCAAAGAAGATCAAACATTTTATTTTATTTTTTTAATGTTTTTTATTTATTTTTGAGAGAGAGACAGCATGAGCAGGGGAGGGTCAGAGAGAGAGACACACACACAAAATCTGAATCAGGCTCCAGGCTTTGAGCTGTCAGCACATAGCCCAATGCTGGGCTCGAACCCACGAACCATGAGATCATGACCGGAGCCAAAGTCAGACACTTAACCAACTGAGCCACCCAGGTGCCCCAAGAAGGTCAAACATTTTAAATATCTTAATTTGATGGTAAAATGCTGTCTACAGCTGGAGCATGTGTCTATATAACTGAAGTGTTTTCAAGTGTACAATTTAGTGACCATAGAGTAGTAGTAAAGAACAGAATTCAGTAGTCAAATTTCCTGAGTTTTAATATTGCCTTCTCCATGTACAAAATGCAAGTGGTTGAACTTATCTTCTTTGTGACTCAGTTTCTTGTCTGTAAAATGGGGCTAGTAATAATACCTTGTTTATTGGGTTGTTGTGAACATATATGGATATGTTACACATATAATCTCTTTTTTTTTAAGTTATTTATTTCAAGAGAGCACACATGTGGGATGGAGAGGGACAGAGAGAGAGAGAGAAAGGAAGATTCCCAAACAGACTCTGCAATGTCAGGGGAGACTCTGACGCAAGGCTCAATCCCACAAACTGTGAGATCATCATATACTCTTAATAGATACAGAACTGAGTATATAATATATAATAATATATAATGATAGAAATGATATAAACATATAATTTAATATGCCTAAATGAGTATATATGGATATACATGTATAAATATGTATGCATACTTTTATGTATGTTTACATATGTACATACATAAGTAATGTGCTTAAGGTGGTGCCTGGCACATAGTATGCACTAAAAAATGTTATCTCTGTTTTTATGTGGCCTTTCCAGAAACAAAACCCTTTTCAGTCACAAAGCCTACTCACATAGCCACCTCCTTGTGACTACACTAGATCTCTCGATAACTGTTTTCCTCACATGGCAAACTGATGAAAGAATGGAAACGATAAGACAGAGACTAAAGGAGATGCTGGTTGGTGATTGTTCTGGTAAGAGGGAAGGTTACTCAGTGAAGCTGGGAAAGCAATTAAAGAGAAAACTGAGTTTGGTAGAACTCCTGAAACGCCACTCATTTTAATTTCTTTAAAGACGTCTTTGGGGGAATAAAAATACATCATTGGGAATTCTGTAATTGGCATTGCCTTCACCTAATAGACTTTTAGAATATGTTAAGCTTTTTATTTTAGTACTCACTAAAGCAGACATACATAATAATGGCATAAGAAGAAACTACTTCTGCAGGATATAGAATATAGATTCGTTCTCATTCTGTACATGCTTCTCCACACAGTTTTTCTGTGACTTTGGCATTTTCTCCTTCTAACACTGAGGTGTTTTGTTTGCTTGTGTTGTGCTGCATAGGGAAGAACCACTAGAAACCCTCAAAGCTATCACCTAAAACTTCAAGATAATATTTCTAAAGGTCAAAGACTATGGCAGTAATTTCAAATGTTACCTAACTCTCAAATGAGGTGCTATTGTGATGAATTACAGCATAATCCATTGACATAATAAAGCACCTATTCTGTTACAGAGGTAGTTGGCTGAAATAATAGTTTTATGATCATAGTGGTGAGTTGTCTTTCTCATATTATTGGTTTCGTAGTTATAGATAAACACAACTTGGAATTTACAGTGAAAATGAAATTTGGAGGAGAGGCTTAATTGCATTCATATTGGAAAGTATATAAACATGTGGAATTTCCATGGTGAGAGGAGTGACTGTTACATCGTTGGGGTATACATGCTGGTGTGTGTGTGTGTTTCATTTAGGTCAGGGGTCTCTGATCAATATATTTACAGCAAGTGACATAAAAATCTTTATTGTCAAAGAAGGTAGAGCCCTATTATGACTGGATTCATTATGATATATGACAGATGATATCTTATGCTTCGAAATAAAACGACGTATAGGAGGTATCTTAGACAATATTGCCAAATCAAACAAAAGACAGAGGTTGACCCGACCCCTGCGCAGAGCAATGTGAAGGATTTTTATACTGAAATACATGCTCATTCATTATATTTTCAATCCTTTTTTTTTCTCAGCAAATTTTAGAGAAATTAAGCATTTTCTTGTAGGATGCAATGTATTTTGGCCAAATTTCTGTTTGTATCTCCTACCAACTGGGCATCCCAGGGTGAGGAGAAATGCTTCCCAAGAGCAGAAAAGGCAGCAGCAAAATCCCGAATAAGGTGACAGAGACCTGACCCAACCTGTGCAAAACAGTGGGCTTTATTCCCATTCATTTCCCATTTGCAAAAACTCTTTGAAGCGGTAGGTTTTGGTGAGGCAATCTGAAAAAGCAGGTCTTAAAAGTAAAAACAGCAAGGTTGAGGTGAGGGGAATTGATGGAAGCAGTTTATATTTATTCAGGAGATCTACCAGTACTTTAAAACAATCTGTGTTTAACATGGCAAATTGTCTGTCATTAAAATGCTAATGAATAGTAAACAGCTGCTAAGTTTTTATGCTAATGATGGTGGCAGCTAAGTAGTTCTCAAGCCTTGTCTTATTACCATAGATATTTGATTGGGTAAAGGGGATCATTGCGCATTCTGACCTTTGTTGATGGAGCAATCTGTTTGTCAAGTTCCATGTTGTGTTATATTTGAATTGAGTTTGTTAGTACAAAATGACTTTTGCCAGGCCCTCGGATACCGTGTACGTCTAGTGTTATCACAGTGTTACCATTATGGGCTGAAGGAAAAAACTTTGCTTCTTGGTGGGTGGGGGAGACCCATGATTGCAAAATAATTTATCTGTTTATCAGGCAGCTTGAAATAGAATAATTCTGCATACTTTCCAGACTTTAGGCTTTTAACAATTATAATAATTGTGAGTTGTAAAAGGCCATCGTTCTAAAATAAGAAATATCTTTCTTTTCAATTTAACTACAATTTTAAAGCAAAGCTTTTAACATAAATATTTTAATAAGTGCTTCTGCAACATTTGAAATACTGACATAATATATCATCTTGGATCTATGAGCTCTGATGTTAGCAATGACTATAACATTACCTAATTAGAAGAAAAAGTGTACTTAAATACAGGGTGGTCATGTGAATGCTAGGCTGAGATCAGAGTATTTCCTTTGGCATCTGAAAAAAACATTACTGTTTGATCTATACTTTTGGTTGCTTCTATTTTCACTGAGTCCTACTCTATATTCCCTAATGGATGAGGCTGACCTAAAGACTTACCATTACAGATAAATGCTTCAGATGCCTTTCTCTTTTTTTCCTGCTTTAGGATCAATGTAAATGAGTCCATTAAACACTATTACTAATAATATTCTGGAATGATTTGAAATATAATGCAGAGTTTATTAAGGAAATCCATTATCAAAAAATATATCATTGAAATAGGAATTTTAATTATTCTGGAATACTGTGTGAGAACATTGGTGGAAATTTTAATAGTTGGAACATTTTCCCATACTGTTTATTTCTCCTTGAAGTCAGTAGGAGATTTCTGGCATATATTTATTTGTGGTCCTATATATACATGCTGGGAGAAATTGGAACCCTCATAGACTGCTTGTGGCACTATAAAATGGCTCAGACATTTTGGAAAACAGTCTGAAAGTTCTCAAAAGGTTAAGCCATATGATTACCATATGATCCAATAATCCCCAATTTCACTCTTAGGTATATAGCAAAGAGAACTAAAAATACATCTCCATACAAAAACTTATAGACAGATGTTCAGAGCAGCATTATTCACAATAGCCAAAAAGTAGAAACAACCCAAAGGCCCATCAACTGATGAATGAATAAGGAAAAAGTAAGTACATCTATGATGGACTATTACTCAGCTTTACAAAGGAATGAAATTTTCATACATGCTACAACATGGATGAACCTTGAAAACATTGTACCATGTGAAAGAAGCTTGTCACAAAAGAACTCATATTGTATGACCTCATTTAAATGAAATGTCCATAATAGACAAACCTAGAAACAGAGTAGAGTAGTGGTTGCCAGGAGCTGGGGGTGTTGAGAGGTAATGGGGAATGACTGCTAATGGATATGGAGTTTTTTTCAGGGATTGTGAAAATGTTCTAAAATTTATTGTGATGATGTGCACAGCTCTGCAGAGATGCTAAAAATCACTGAATTGTACGCTGTAAGTGAGAGAATTGTCCAGTAAATGAATTACATCTCAAAAAGTTATATTAAAAAAAAGAAGGCATGCCAGAGCCTGTGTCTCAGAGGACTACCTGCACCAGCAGCTACTCACCCACAGTATGCGGAGGCTTCAGAAGAAGAATGCTTGTTACCAGAGAGGACTGCTTTGAATCTCCCACACATGGGTTAGCCCACATTCCTAAAGAGATGACAGCTAGTATAATTGTGGGCAAAAAGGGGGTAGTTGCTACCATAATACAAAGCTCATTAGAAATAAAAGATGGAGACAAATACTTGAGTTTCTGTCCCAACTTCTCCCTGTCCCCCAATACCCTTCCCCACTCAGGCAGTTCTCACTCCTTTTAGATTCTCTAACTATCCAATGTCTAGACTACTTATTGCCCTCACAGCAAGGGCAACTTTTGCTTTGTTGTTGTTGTTGTTGTTTTTTTTTTTTAGAAACAAATAGTTTGAGTCATAATTTTCTTGGGAGCAGTGACTATGAGTCCGAGGTTTTTTTTTTCCCCCTT
Organism: Crocuta crocuta; assembly: GCF_008692635.1. Lineage (NCBI taxonomy): Eukaryota > Metazoa > Chordata > Mammalia > Carnivora > Hyaenidae > Crocuta > Crocuta crocuta. The sequence continues at coordinate 5,568,812 of NW_027532041.1, read as the reverse complement.
GTAAAAACCCTATAATTATATTTGATCTGCATATAACATGCCTACTAGCCATTCAATAACTGACTAGTAAAGAGAATCTGGCTGCGAGAGGCTCATGCCCTCCTTCTCTCCTATGTTTTTGGCTACTCAGACAATGATTGAACCACAGGCCGAGCTCATTGTGCCCCACCTGCCAGTGGGATCTGTGTTGTTTGTATCTCTGAGCAGCCCGTGGCCCCCGTCATAGGGAAGTATTCTGCATCACTGTCTTACATAATGAGCAAGAAGACACCTTTTCACTGTATTCTCCTCCTGTGCCATTTGCTTACTTTCAGCATGACTCTCTTGTTCTGGGGTTGCAGATCTTGTTTTTGCATGGTAGGTTGGGGAGGGAGATGTAAGCGAGGAAGACTGAATTCTTTTTGTTTTGTTCTTGGCAGGCAGTACATGCCACACTACTACACTTCCTGCTCTTGTGCGCACACCTACCCTGATGATGCAGCCTTCGCTGGATATCAAACCATTTATGTCTTTTCCAGTGGACAGTAGTTCTGCTGTGGGGCTCTTTCCAAATTTTAACACAGTGAGTAAATGCATTTTTATTTTATTTGTGTCCTCCTCAATCTCTTTCATGCCAGTTGTGAATAGGTAATAGATATAGCCTGTTTCCAAAGTGTGTAATTTTAGACCACATATTGGTTACACTGATCAGCTATGTTATGAAAGATACTCCTTCTCCCATAGGAGTTAGTCCAAACAATAGCCAGCATATTTCTTTTACAAATATTTCCACAAATGACTTTTCACCTGTGGCTTTGAGCTATTTTGATAGAGTTCAGTGGCTTGAAAACCTTATTATTTCTGGGATCCTATTCACATGCTTAAGAACACAATTTAGAGATGCCAAGCCACATCGATTTTCCCCTACTACTAGAAAGAAAGTGTATGCTTTAACTGGATACATTTTTTATTTGGGACATATTTTGGATCTTAACAAACAGAATATTTATTGGGAAACTATTGTGGATTATGTGAATATGACTCTATTTTTTAAAAAACACTTTAAGTCTACACATTAATTGTCTGCATGATAGTTTGACCTTCCTTTTAAAACATACAACAAAGATTAGTGAATTACCTACAATTACTAGTGTTCTTCATTCAGGTCAGCTGACTGGTATCTGAATGAAAGACATTTTGTAGGCATGCCAGGTGGAACATGATACCTTTCAACAATAAAATTCAGCATAAAAATCAGTCCACAGCCAAATGCTCAACTTGTAGGAAGAGAAAAGGTTAAACAGTTCAGGTGATTGTAGGAATTATTTGTTTAGTCAATAAATGCAGTCATCTGGGGCCTGATGGTCTACATGAATGATACAGCATTATAGAACCTGCCATAATTAAGAAAAAGAATTGCATTATCAACACCACCAGACAGTGAGCATTTGAAATACTGCCAAGTGTTTCCTTTTGCAAAGTCATCTTTTGTATGAAGTGAAACAGAAAGAGGGTTTTTCCTCAAGGGTTGTAAATAAAATCTGCTGACAGGCTGTCTGTCACAGCTTGGTGTTGTAAGATAATTAGGGGGTAGTGGATCAGAGTGGATCAGCCTACTTTTTAAGGACCGCTGGCTTTGACTTAGCAAATATACAGTTGAATCGAATGTTCGCGTGTTTTTTGGGCTTTTCAAAGACAAGTCAAACAGTTAAAAAAAAGAAGAAGAAGAAGAAGTAGAAGAAGAAGAAGAAGAAGAAGAAGAAGAAGAAGAAGAAGAAGAAGAAGAAGAAGAAGAAAAAGGCATAAACAGCCAAGCATCATTTCTAGTGCGGTGGAGCAGCTCAGTGAGAGAAATCAGGCCTGCCCTGACCACATAATCCATCAGGAGTAACCACCCAAAACACCACATCGTGCCATTTCAGAGAGCTTCAACCCAAGCGCGCCTGTTGTATCCTCTACTGAAACATGGGTGATACATTCCATACATAATTGAATTGAGTTATACTTCTTAAAACACTTACTGGGTATTTGTATTTCAATTAATGTGCAGTTAGAAGACAGCATTTGTAGCCACGGCAGAAGTCCAGCCCCTGTCAACCTGGACTAGGGGTAGGCGTGAATGATCCCACTGTAGTTCATTTATTTGTAACACAAATAATTCATAAATACTTGCTTCAAAGATTCAAAGAAAACATTAACATTCAAAGCAAAATGTGTAAGTCACCATTCTCTGCCTCTGTGTACAGGTCTGCTCCCTTTGCTAGAGGAAAGTACCCTCATAGGCATCCTTCTCTTCCCCTTCTAGAAGTGTGTTATGTACATACTTAATAGGAACCCGATCACAGTTGTCTTTCTACAACTGCGATGGAATGATCTGCACTATTCTCTTAGTTACTTTTTTCAGCAATCAAAATGTCTTACATATACCTCTGTGTTCGTAAAGATTATAAAAAATGGAAAGAATGTCTTCATAATTTTAAGGTAAAAACACAGTTTCATAATGGTTTACTAATGTTGTGTAGGACTGATAGACATACTAACTTGCCTTTTTGTTCCATGTAGCGGTTAACATTATGAAATATTTGAGAAAACCCAAAGCATAATTCACTCTTTTTTAAAAAATTTTTTAATGTTTATTTATTTTTGAGGGGGGAGGAAGGGCAGAGAGAAAGAGAGAGAGAGACAGAATTCGAAGCAGGCTCCAGGCTCTGAGCTGTCAGCACAGAGCCTGACGCGGAGCTCGAACCCACAAGCTATGAGATCATGACCTGAGCTGAAGTGGGCCGCTTAACCCTCTGAGGTGCCCCAAGCATAATTCTAATAGAAGTTCACTTTTTTTTCCTGAAAGAAAATAAACTTGTAACTTTCAAATGGAAATACTTTTGGTTGCGGTGAAGAATATAGCAAAGAACTACATGAAATAATCATTTTACTCTCTGTATTATATTACGTCCAAGGCATTTGGTGGACGAGGGACACTTCTGGTAGGATATTAAAATTAAAGTCATTGCAAGTGGGACCCTCTATCATCTGGTAAATAAATTAATTTATAGGATCATTGAATTACCTATGATTTTTCACTGAATTACAGTTTCAATTACTCTAACCTCTTCCCTATAGACTAATTCATCCCAGTGTCTAACTCACCTCATAGATTTCCTAGGACAGTTTCATAAAAGTCATTGTCCACATTTTACTAGGAAATCACTTTTGTACCACTAATAATAATTATACTAGATCATTGTATATTTGATCTAGTTCTAAGAACTATTTGATTATAATCTAGTTCTAAGAACTCAGATCTTAGAACATTTTAGAAGACTATGGTTATAAGTCAATTCCCATTGTCTAGAGAGAGTTAGTAATAGAAGAACTGAGACTTGAATTAAAATCTCCTAACTTCAAAACTCACGTTCCAGCTTATCCACATCTTTAGATCTATTGGTCCATGTTGCCTCCCACATCATTCAGTGTGAACAAAGCTCAATCAGAAATCTTTTGTGCTCTTTTCTGGAAGCATGGTAGCAAATTTTCAGCAGAATCATTACATAGAAAGAGGAAAGAATTTTTTTGAATGTGTAAATTGGACCTCTACAAACAATATCTTTGAAACAGAATATATTTTAAAAAGTTATAATTTCTTGTTAGCAAGTTTTAAAAGCCTATTCCATTCAATAGTCCACTTGTTCTTTGAGAAGCAAGGCGAATGCTATTTTAATCACTTTATTTTTAACCAAAGATAGCATTAGTAAATATAATAAATATATTTTAACTCATAATTATCATCAGAAGAATAAAAACACTGTACTCTCATACCATAGCTCAAAGTTTTAGAATTTTGAAGTTCTGTTGTCTTCCTTAAGCAGATTTTTAAAAATACATATAAAGTAATGATTTCCTTCTGTTTTTGTAGTGGAGTAAGATAATGTTACATGAGAATTATCACCAAAAATGAAACTGGATTCTGTCATATTCCAAAATGGGATACTTGCCTGTTGTATATTAAATTGTACACAATAAGAGATACGCTTCACAGCATTCATTTAGTGACTGTCTTGCCTTCTACCCCACAACTGACAAAATCTCTCTCATTGTTTACATGTGAAGAATAAGCAAATAATTCAAGACACTGTTCAAGCAGAGTTATGAAGAGACATGCTAGGGAAGGCAGAGTTTAGATCACTGATACTTTCTGACGAGCTCTATGTCAAGGATGCATGCCTGGAGAACAATGATGTTAACTCTACACTTTAGCAGTTTTACTTTACAGAGGGGTAGTTTTCAGTCACTTACAGGTAAAAGACTCTGCAAACCAAAACAGCAATGTTTAAAGATCTCTCAACCTTCATATCTAAACCCTAATAGGCTTCTTTGCCTAGCTACCCATTAATGCTCACTTCCACCGCTGCCACCCCACCTTCAACCATTTGTCATTCAGGGCCAACTTAGATATCACCTCTCGCACAGCAAGTTTTCTGTGATCTGAGTGTCTGCATTAAGTTCTATCCTCTGTATTTACAGGGTGTCCCCAGATTACCTCCATTATAGCAGTTGTCGCACTATAGTCTAATTACACAATTACCTGTATTCACTAGAATGTCAAATCCTTGAGGACAGGGCCTATGGCATGTTCATCGCTAGATGCCTGATATCTGGAACAGGAGCTCAGTAAAACTTCCCTGAAGAGAAAGAAAAAAGGAGGGAGGAAGGACCCTAGTTTTTTGTTTTTCAATGTACATATTCTCCTTCCCAGCAAAGAAGGTACTAACATTTCTGAGCCTTATCTAAGCATGAGGTAATGAGCTTAGGTGTTTACTTTCATTTTTATTTTCCTGGGAACTTTCATCTTTTTTTTTTTTTTTTTACCTTGAGGGCAATAATTAGTTACAAATTTTTCTGCAGCTCTGGTTCTGGCTTCCTCTATGTGGATGGTGTGGAAGCCTTGCAAGTATCTACTACATTTCTTGTCCTAGGTCCTACTCTTAAAAGCAGTTCGTTAAAAAAGAAAGTTATTCATTACTGGGTTTTATTGAAAACATAATATATGCATTAAAGAGCACTGGATTTGAGGAAGAAGATAAACAAAATAAGTTAAACAAAAATACCCTAGTTCCCAAGAGACTTCTAAGAAATAGAATAAAAAAGACTAGAAAAGGCAAGATATTAAAAACCAAGAAATACAGGCAAAGTAAAAATAGTTACTGAACTTTACAGTGTTATAGAGGAGCCAGAAAGAATGGTGGGTGGGTTTTTGTTTTGTTTTGTTTTGTATCCCAGTAGAGCTATTTTCATTAGTTTGTTTTTCACTTTGATTAAATTTGCCAAATGCCTCATGGTCATCCTTTAATTACTGTACATAATACTTTGGTAGCTACCAAAATATATGCAATTATTTCTATTAGAATTTCTCCTTTCCTACAAATATCATATGTTTGCACGTATAGGAGGATTTGGAGGAACTTAACTGAGAAACAAGGGGGAGAAAAAGGGGAGAAATGGTGGGGGAAAGGGAGAGAGGCAAACCATGAGAGACTCTTGAATGCTGACAAAAACTGAGGACTGATGGATGTGGGCGGAGGGGGGAGGGGCATGGAGGAGGGCAGTTGTGGGGATGAGCACTGAGTGTTATGTGGAAACTAATTTGACAATAAACTATTTGTAAAAAAAAAAAAAAAAAAAGAATTTCTCCTTTACTGTGGATCCAATTTTTATCTTCATTAAATCCAGATAATACTTGGTATTTAATATTTGGTGTTTAACAAGCAGGTAATACTTGGTGCTTAATTCTCCGTAAGAAGAAACTGCTTCAGAATTGAAATAAATTGCATACTTAGTAAGATGGATAGCATCAACTTATTATGATAAAATAAGACCATTTAGAAGCTATATCCACACACTCTTATGCTGTTATGGACTGAATGTTTGTGTCCTCCTCCCCAAATTCATATTTTGAAGCCCTAACACCTGCAGGTGGTATTTAGAGATGGGATTTTTGAGAGATATTTAGGGTTAGATGATCATGAGAGTGAGGACCCCATAATGAGATTAGTGCACTTATAAGAAGAAAGCTTTCCAGAGGCGCCTGGGTGGCTCAGTCGGTTAAGCATCCAACTTCAGCTCAGGTCATGATCTCACGGTTTGTGGGTTCGAGCCCCACTTAAGGCTCTGTGCTGACGGCTCAGAGCCTGTTTCAGATTCTGTGTCTCCCTCTCTCTCTGCCCCTTCCCCACTTATTCTCTGTCTCTCAAAACTGAATAAATGTTAAAAAAATTAAAAAAAAAAAAAAAGAGAGCTTTCCACAGAGAGCTTTCCCTGTCTCTACTATGTGAAGACTTAGGGAGATAGCAGCCATCTGCAGCCAAGAAGAGAGCTCTCACCAGGACCTGACGATGTTGGCACCTTATCTCAGAATTCCAGTCTCCACAATTGTGATAAAATATATTTCTGTTGTTTAAGCCACCCACTCTATGGAATTCTATTATGGCAGCCCAAGCAGTCAAGACATATATGCAATTTATATATCGTATGTGATGATAATAGGTCAAGTTCCTTTTTAACGGCCACATACCAGGTACATACACAAATGTATTTGTGTGACTCTCCATAGCTATAGATACAATCACAAGCCACCTCAAGAACACAGTCTTCTATCAATTTCTCTGCCGATTGGCAGGTATTTTCCATGCCTACTATTTCAGATGTCTTTTTGAGTCCTGCCTTGTTTTTGCAACTGCTCTAGGAAAGCATAAGCACAATAGGGGTCACTGCTGCTTTATTGCAAGAGGCTCAACAATCTTATTTTTGTGAAAAATAATCTGATTTTTACCACATACCTTGAAGTTATTTTTTCCTGACACATGAACAAATATATGGAACAGAATAAATATTATTTCTAAGAATAAAGTCCCAAATCACTGTATATCATTGAATCATCCATGCCAATCTGTGAAGTGATCTATATGTCTACTATTTGTCATTCTAAACTCTTTGAGAGGGGTGCCTGGGTGGCTCAGTCGGTGAAGCGTTCCGACTTTGGCTCAGGTAATAATCTCGCGGTTTGTGGATTCGAGCCCTACTTCGGGCTCTGTGCTGACAGCTCAGAGCCTAGAGCCTGTTTCAGATTCTGTGTCTCCTCCTGTCTCTGCCCCTCCCCCACTCTCACTCTCATTCTTTCTGTCTCTCTCAAAAATATATAAAATATTTAAAATNTAAATTTTTTCTTTCTTGGGGCACCTGGGTGGCTCAGTTGGTTAAGCATCTGACTTCGGCTCAGGTCATGATCTCACAGCTTGTGGGTTAGAGCTCTGTGTGAGACTCTCTGCATGGACAGCTCAGAGTCTGGAACCTGCTTCAGATTCTGTGTCTCCCTCTCTCTCTGCCCCTCCCCGACTTGTGTTCTTTTTTTTGAAAAACAAACCTTAAAATTTAAAAATAAACTATAAAATTTTTCTTACTTGTACCAGAAATAATAATATTTATCAAGGACGTATAAAATAAATTGGGATTCAAAATCACATTTATTTTGTTATTAATTCATTCCATATTTCCCATAAGGTTTTACTGTAAGGAAACCTGAAGTAAGCCAAAACATTTGATTTTTATATCTCTCTCTAATACTTTTACTATCTAATGAAGTCTTGATTTAAACATTAAACATTTAAACATTTTATTTGATATTTTCTTTAATTTAATTTAAATAAAATATTTATCTCTGCTAATGTAAGCAACTGTGAATTTTTTTTGCCACTTAAGACTTCTTTTTTACTCTAGTCATGTTTTGCTATCATTAAAAATTTATCCTATTTCCTAGGATATTAGTATGTCCAGCTACTTGAAATGATACATTTGTCCAAGTAAAAAATAAAATAGAGATAAAATAAAGTAAATAAAAATAAAATGGAGAAGAAAATAAATTTAAAAAATGAAAATATGGATGAATTTTTATTTTCATGATATGCTTAAAAGATATTGAAGGGTCCTCTTCTGCTCTATGTTCTAATTAAATGTATATTAGAATATGCCAATTTGAAATTTTCCATGGTTACAGAAATTTACTTAAAGAGTGGGAGGATGATGGCCTGTTGTCAGACTTAGAAAAGTGAACAGCAACACCCTAGATCATTTGGAAAAGAACTGTATATAAGAAATCTTTGAAATGTGGTATAAAACTAACAAAGATTTTGTACAAATATTTAAGCATAAATACCTGCTTGGAAATTTTTACATCTCTACTCAACATGATGGAAAAAAGCTATGTAAACATGACCTGGCAGGACAGAAACTATATTGTGACCATCTATCTCTACTATTGTCTCCCTCTTCTCTTCAAACTACAAAAATATCTTTTAAAAATTTAAGTCATGTCTTTTGCCTTATTCTGAAATCTCAAGATTTACCTATTAAAGACTCTGTGTTAAAGCTCCCTTTTCTCTACTCACTGTTGAACCCCCTTAGAATATGTAGATATTATTTACATGGTATATATACATGTATACTCATATAATGTATGGTCATATGCCTTCTCTCTCCCTAAATATATTATTTGTCTGGGGCATCTAGGAAAAGGCATTCATTCACAACCAGTCACTATGTCTACGCATGCCAGTAACTGTGCTAAGAAAGAGTTACAGTGAATAAGACCGAAGCTGCTCACTGTCTGACAGACATTACTTCTTCCTCTTGTAAAATTCACCATCACATAATAAAGGATGCTGTTCATAGTCAACAGTCAATTCAAATGATTAGGTTGGGAAGAAACATCAGATTAAGACCTTGTTGGGCCCTTCTGTAGTAAGGGAACACAAGGCTTCAGAAGCCTGTGGAAAGAGACATCTATAGTCCCACCATGCTATGTCCTCTTGCACGTCCCTTTCATTATCCCAGTCTCAACCTCACATGGCTCTGGGACCTCATCTTCAGTGCTAGAGTTTCAAGGATTATGTGTACTTGGAGGGCACATCAGATTTTCTGGCAAGACAGGTCTTCAGTCTTGGCCCTGTCCCAGCACAGCATTTTTCAAGAGTAAAGTCAACTTGGAAAAAGTGACTGTGTCAGGCCATCTTCTTAAAATACTTTATCTTATTCCTAACAAATCTCCAGTTAATTAAAAGAAGAAGAAGAAACCAATAACAACCTTGTTCTTAGCTTCTCTCAGTGACCAAGTCTTTAAGTGCCAATGATAAAGGAGGGGAGCTTAATAAATATAAAAAAAGTAGAAAAATATTATTGTACCAAACATTTCCTACAGCCCAAAATGTTATTTCTAAATTGGCTGCTCTATAAACATTAATTGATGGCGATGTTTTCTAAAAACCTGTTATCAAAAATTTGGGATCCGTCCAATAGCTAACAGACTGGATTTTTTTTTCTCTTTCTTTCCCTCCACCCCTTGCCTCTAGATTCTTGTATTCAGAATTAGGTCTTAAAACTCTTTGGGGGAAGGAAAAACATGTTTTGGAATATTCCAATCCCTTTACTTTTAGAATTGTCATTGAGGGTGCTAAAGATGAATTGGAGTGCTATGTGGCAATCTGTGAAGTTTCAACATCTTTGCGGAACCAAGTAGCAATCTTGGAAAAATATATTTTTTACAGATTTAGCCATCAGTTTAGATGTTCTTACCTTCCTTTTTATGTTCTGATGCTTGGAAAAAGATTGGAGAAACTTAAATTATATGAACAACACTTTATTTTCATGGAATTCTAGTATCGGTGGGCTTTAGTATATTTTCAAGACATTCTAAGTTAATTCTTTTAACATGCTCACATATAAAATAGGCTACATGTGTCATTGTTGCACCCTTTTTGCTAAATGGAAAATTGAAGAATATAATCTAGTCTTCACATTTCTTCCAGTAAATAGCTCTGCCACTGAAAAGGAAAAATAACTAAGTATCAGGCAAGCAAGAGCTGTTCTGCACCCTAAATGTATTTTGAATTTGAATGTGTATATTTCTAACAAGTTATTCGAGGGGGACATATTTTTTAGGTATCCAATAAATCCTTGTGGCTCCTAAAGTCAGATTGAAAAACTCTCATTTGCAGTGTATTCTGTTTATTTTTTAGATTTTATTTTTAAGTAATCTCTACACCCAACGTGGGGCTGAAACCCACAACCCCAGATCAAGAGTCACACACTCCACCAACTGAGCCAGCCAGGAATCCCTGCAAGTGTATTGTATTTAGAAGATAGACTTGTCTTGTCAGTCTCATACTTTTTTCTTATTGTGAACTGCTTCTACAGCCAAGTAAAGATGTGAGTGTTTTAGTAGGACACATATCTGATCTCTTTCACAGGCTTATGGTTTATAATAATTAGAGGTGTACATTTTCTCCAATAATTATAAATATGTGTCTGGGTCTAACTTATCTGGTTTTTTTTTTTTTTTTTATGTAGACATCAAACATTCATAGTATGTAAAGTGATTCGTTGTCATAAAATCAAACCCACAAAACCTTCATTTCCCAAAAATGAGCTAAAGCTATTAGAGGCTAACATGATTAGTAACTGCCACTATTACATAGTATTTACTTAGTTGTCAATTTTGAAGTACTTACCTTCTGAAGAAGTGGTAGCATTCATTTAGTCAGTCACTCATTCATCTGTTATATCCCACCTTCTCCCCAAAGCCACTTGGAATGTTCTTTCTGATCTCAGAGAAGTAATTTTGTTTGCCTTGTTCCAAAGTAGACCTCTAGCACTCCTACCTGGCCTTGATGCTGCTTCATGCCAAGGGGGGAAGCAGGAGGCAGAGTGGAGGAGAGTGAGCTACTTCTTTGCACAGGGAAAGAGCATTGGACTGGGAGCCAGAACACTCATCATACCTGGACTCATTCTCTTTGATCTTGAGAAAGTCACTTTGCTCCACTTTTCCTCATTTTAAAACTAGAGGTGATAATAGCTTCCTAATCTATATCGTTATGTCATGAAAATTTGAGGATTGAGAATATGACAGAATATTTAGAAAATTTCTGAAATTTAGTGTGAGTCTGTGAAAAAATCATAACTATACAACATATCACCATATTATTTCTTAAGATTTTATTTTAAAGCAATCTGTATACCAGTGTGAGGCTCAAACTCACAACCCTGAAATCAAGAGTTGCATGCTGTAAGGACTAAGCCAAGCAACCCATTGTATCATCATATTATTTTTAACAATCTAAAATTCCATGAATATCAAATGAGATCATGTTTATGAAAGGACTCTTAAAATGCAAAGCTCTATTCTTATAAATAATATTAATATTAATATATCTATCCCTTTGATTTCATCTTCCTAGCCAATTACCTTAAATAAACCAAGTTATATTCATCACTAGGGCTGGCTTTGTGCATTAGAGCAATCCGAATTAAGGTAGATGCTAAGGATATATACATGGCTAAGACCTGGTTCTTGAGTTTAAAACATTTACACCCAGCCTAAAATAGTTGTGCCTGGTACTAAGCAAGTACTCAATTTACATGAGCTGAATGAGATAGTAGTAGGGCATACTCAACAGAATCATCTGACCACCTAAAAACAATGAAGAGAGGCTATAGCCGAATTTGGAGCAGGGCTAAGGAGAATGTATAGAGTGGAGGTGGGGAATAATCATACTGGTTTGGCTGTATTCCAGTTTGCCTGTTTACTTTCAATGATATTTAGACTTTAAAGGCTATGGATAAAGGTATTTTGACCCAGAGAGCTGTGCACTTATGACACATTGTCATTGACTCCTAAGATGTAACAATGTTTTTTATTACATTTTTAAAATACGGTTGACTTCCAAACATAGAACCTTTATTCTCACATTATTCATTAAACTCATAGTAGTTAACGTAACATTTTTAAAAGATTTTAAATCCAGTCATAGAAGCCTACATATTAAATTATTCTTCATCTATCAATAATGGAAACTCATTCTAAAACTTCTTTGGACTTTTGACTATTAGAAATTTCCATTGACTCTGTGCCTCCCCTTTTACATGAATTTCAATTGCCAACCTATGAGAAGGACCTACTTAACCTGTGTTCTGAGCCGTGGCATCTAGCTGTAAGTTTGATGCTTATTCAAAAAAAAGTATTCTGTCTGAATATATTATATAGACATTAAGAGTATGCACATATGTATGAAAAACATTTTTTATGAGAATACAACTATCAGCTCAAATAAAAAGTTAAAAATTTTATAAGCCAAGATAACCACAGCTATATAGCTAATAGCTAATAGGAACAGCAGAGAAATAGATCAATCTTTATACTTCTATGAGGAGAAAAAAGGTTTAAAACAGATATATTTTCAATCAGTTCCTTCATAAAATACCTTTCTAGAAAAACAGACTATAGCACATAGCTCATCACTCCTCGCACAATCAGACACTCCATTGTCTTCAGAGGGAGGCTTGCTGCCTCATGGGCAAGGCCCCTCTAATGAGTGAGAAGCCTCTGAAGAAGCATTGTGACATCCGGATGTGGAGTTCTTTGAAGCTAGAGGTCTGGGCACCCATCATTTTGTTACAGAGCAAGAGTTATATCTGAATCTCCTGGGAATCGGTCATCACAGGAAATTATCAGCAATTCATGGACTTTCCTTTTTGCGTTTGCTTCGGCCTCGAGGGTAATCACAAAAGATTATAGTCTCCATTTCAGCTTTCATATCACTGAAATGTTCTTCTCTGCCGAGAGCATGATTGATTTCCAGAGGCCAGCTTTTAACCCCAGCGTCAGGAGGCCGGTTGCACTGCAGTGGTTTGATAACTGCCAACAATTGTTATTGTGATATTGTTCTGTTGTGAGGCAGAAATTTGGTGATTCCTGGATAATTATACAAAATCTTTTAAATAAAGTGACATGCCCTCTTCTTGTGTTGCTAGGTAGAGGTATTTGTCCAGTTTTAGTAAAGATGTTAAAGGTTGGGGGAGACAGAAAGTGAATAAAAATTTCAAACAAGAGTTATGAAGACTTTGAAATGCCAAGCAGCCTGACTGGCTCATTTTCAGAATGGAAAACAGAATAATTTAAAAATATTTCTGAAAATCTTCATAAGGAGTAGTGGATTATAAATACAAATGGTTTTGGCTTCATAATGTTAAAACTTTTCACGAGTGTTACTGAGGGATTCTATATTTCATGACAACTTGTTATGTGGTGCATGTAGGTTTTTATCCATGGCCTGACTAGGAAATCTTGGTACAATATCCATGGCCAAAATGTAAGCAAACTAGACACATTTTTTACATGGTAATTTCATTTGTTGTATTCATTTTTCTCTTATCTATGTTGCTTTATTCAGAATATATAGATTTTAAATCTAAAGGGCTTTGTGTATATTTGAAACAAATCTAGTGGATAAAATAGCTTTGCCTAGAAATGACTACATTTCCTTCCAAATTCAGAAGAAAAGGAAGACAATTCATTCAGTTCAGACTACTTTTAGTTTAAACTGTAGCCTCCTTGCAATTACCTAAAAATAATTATAAATCAAATGGATAAATGTCAAATGTCAAGCCATACCATTAACAGAGCCTCAATAAAGCAATTATCACTGCAGAGAACAGAGAAAGGCACAATATGGAAGCTCTTTATTTTACTTTACAAGTATGGTATATTTTGTATAATATAAATGCAGTGTTGAACCCCAAACCTTTTTTTGCTGAGAAGAGTTAATATGAATACACATATGCATTCATACAAAAAGGCAACAGCAAGATGAATATATGACATAAAACATTTTTGATGTCATCTCTCCAGAAAACCACTCTGGGGCCACTTTCCTAAATGAAAGTCCTAAAATGTTAAGTGTTATAAGATAAGCTTGCAAGGAAGAGTGCCAGTGGAATCCACATTGATGTAGTCATGGAATCCTTAGATGGGAATCAGGAAATAAGAACAGATAAAATACAGGATGCTCAAAGTAAAATTTCAGCTAAACAAATTATTTTTAGTATAAGAATACCCTATGCAATGTTTCGCACATGCATATATTTTTACTAAACAATTATTTGTTGGGGTTTTTTAAATGTTTTATTTCTTTTTGAGAGACAGGGAGGGGCAGGGAGGGAGTGGGACAGAGGATCTGAAGCAGGCTCTGTGCTGAGAGCAGTGAGCTTGATGTGGGGCTTGATCTCACAAATTGTGAGATCATGACCTGAGCCAATGTTGGACTCAACCAACTGAGCCACCCAGGTGCTCCACAGAAATGATTTGTTGTTTCTCTGAAATTCAACTTTAACTGAGCATCTTATATTTTTATTTGCGAATTTGGCAACTGTAGCAAAAGATCTGGGTTCTGGTCTTAGCTGAAGAGGCTCACTCAAGCAACTCACTAAAATTCTCCAAATCTTTTCTCATTTTCAGCTGAGAAAGCTGGGTTAAAGTCAGGCTGATGGGTGTGGGACCTGGCCTGCCAGTTTTATCCAGTACTGTTTTCGGTGTTTATTGTTTTGATTTCCAGTTAGGATTCTGTTTTGCGGGTGATAGGATTGTAGGGCTCAAACTAACACAAATTAAAAAACCAGTTTCAAAATGTAGATGATCTCTGACATTTTTACCATGGTGATAGGAGAGTATGACAGGGAGAGTAGGAGGAGTCCAAGATGCTTGGGGCTGGAGCACTGCAGTTTGTTGCCTTGCGTGGAGCCTTGTTAGCCCTCAACTGTCAGGTTTCTTCCTGGCACAACGGTTAGAAACGGGGAATTTGGGGAAAAAATATTCCATGTCCGCTTTGCTTTGCAGAATGAAGAATACATCCAAACACGCCTGGGTTTTCGATTTTGCACTTCTTCCTGCCTGGTGGGGTTTTCTTTTCATCTTCTACCTTGTTAATTTGTATCATGGACCTGTTTTGCCCCAGCATCGGGATAGATCTGATTAGTTACTGAACAGCTTTTCAAACTTAGCTTTGACAGAATGGTTTTGAGAGCATGTCACTTAATGTATTTGGCTGTTCAAGAGGTGTATTGATTTTTAAACCAAAAAAGCTCATCATTTCCCTAGTCTCTTAGAAAGCCTTTGTAACATTTTTTTTTTAGCCTGTTTACCAGAACACAGGCAAACATATTCCTACTTCCTTGTATATGGAGACTTAGCACCAATAACTTTTAAAGCTACATTTTTAAGTATCAGCAGGTAGTCTTTGGTTACTTGTATGGTCTTTTTTTCCCTAAAGTATGAAGAATTTTATTTTTTGAAAAGATATTTCTCAGACTTATTTTTGGCACTGAATTTTATGTTACGGCAATTTAATCTGGGAGACAAAGTTTTGGAGGATGTTTTCAAGTCATGTTTTAAAAACAAATGGAAAGGTCAAGAATACAGTGCCTATCTTCTATCTTAGATATATTAGCCTATCCTTCCAAACTTCAGGATGGGATGTCTTTTTCCAATGTACTGTAGAATAATCGCTTCTTATGAGCTATCCTCAAATGAATCTCTATCTTATGGAGTATTTTGCACATCTATTGAAAAGCTATTCTTCAGTCCATATTCTCAAAATATTCTATTTTTTTTAATTTTTAAAATGTTTTCATTTATTTTTGAGAGAGAGAGAAAGAGAGAGCATGTGCAAGCATGAACAGGGGAGGGGCAGAAAGAGACACAGAATCTGAAACAGGCTCCAGCACAGAGCCTGACACAGGGCTCAAACCCATGAACTGTGAGATCATGACCTGAGCCAAAGTCAGATGCTTAACTGACTGAGCCACCCAGATGCCCCTCTATTTCTTTTTTCACTTCTCCCTGAGAAGACACAATACTAAATGACACAGGAAACAACTGACCCTTTAGTTTAGATTCTGTTGGTGAATCCAATTCCTGTTCCCATCACTCTGAATCATGTATTATATAGCTTTGTTAGTGTTTGGGGGAAGGGGAGGAGCAGAGGGCAGATGGCATATTTAATTGTCAACTATGCATATCATAGGCTGTTTTTTTTTTATTTTTTTAATGTTTTATTTATATCTGAGAGAGAGAGAGGGAGACACAGAATCTGAAGCAGGCTCCAGGCTCTGAGCTAGCTGCCAGCAGAGAGCCCGACATGGGGCTTGAACCCATGGACCATGAGATCATGACCTGAGCCAAAGTTGGAGGCTTAACCAACTGAGCCACCCAGGCGCCCCTAGGCTGGGTTTTTTTTTTTATTTTTAATGAATTTTTTGGGGGGGAGAGAGGGAGTTGGGGAGGAACAGAGAGAGGGAGAGAATCCCAAGCAGGCTCCACTACCTCAGTGTAGAAACCAATGTGGGGCTCAAACCCACAAACTGTGAGATCATGACCTGAGCCAAAATCAAAAGCTGGCCATTTGGGGTACCTGAGTGGCTCACCTGGTTGATCATCTGACTTCAGCTTGGTTCATGGTCTCACACGTTTGTGAGCTTGAGCCTCACTGCTGTCAGCAAAAGAGCCTGTTTCAGATCCTCTGTCCCCCTCCTTCGCTGCCCCTCTCCAACTTAAGCTCACACTCTCTTAAAAATAAATAAACTTAAAAAAAAAAAAACCAGTTGGGTGCTTTACCAAATGAGCCACCCAGGTGCCCCAAGCTGTTTTTGAAATATGAATATTTAGTGAGTTATTGAGAAATATAGATATTTTGAAGGTAGTAACTTTTCCACAGAAAAAAATATTAATAGCATTTATCATTTTATTTCTTCTTTGCTATTAAAATTCATAGTAGAGCTAAATTCCCATTAATTTCCTAAAAAGTTCCAGGTAGTTTTCATTTTTCTTAAGAAGTTTCTCAATTTTCTTACATTCTGTCATAAAGGCATCTAACAATTTCATAAGAATTTTTTGTTACCTTATCTTTAACAGGCATTATAGATCTTTCATATCTGTATGCACCCACTGGCCAAAAAATATTTTAGTTATAGGAACATCAACTCTTAAAGATAATACAAAAAACTTTCAAGAACTTTCTTCACGTCCTGATGGAAAAACACCTCTGCTAATGGTTTCCAGTCACATCTAAACATTTGCTTATTTAAGAATGGAAACAAAGAAAGAAAAACGCTGTTTTTTCTTAGGAGATGTAATTCAGCTCATTACCTTAATGCTTTTTCCCTGCATTGATAAGGAGCTGAGGGTGGTCTGGGCATCACATTAACCAATTAG
Source organism: Crocuta crocuta (assembly GCF_008692635.1). Taxonomy (NCBI): domain Eukaryota; kingdom Metazoa; phylum Chordata; class Mammalia; order Carnivora; family Hyaenidae; genus Crocuta; species Crocuta crocuta. The sequence goes on along the minus strand of NW_027532041.1, from coordinate 5,551,744 downwards.
ACATCTCCAAATGCATTTTTTAACCTGAATATGGGTAATACGCAATAAAACTTTTTAATGTGCTCATCTATTGTTTGCTTAGGAACATCAACACCCAAAACGTTGTGTATGTGTGTCCATGCAATGAGGTGTGAGTGAACCTTCAATTAAGTCTCATACCCACTGCAGACATAAATTGAAAGTCTTATTTGTGAAACTGAACTTTTTGAAATGCTCTTTGATGTGGCTTCTTAAATTACTCAGCGGCATAACTACAGCTTTGCTGCATCACTCTTAATCCCTGGCAGCATGGAAAATCACCAGGCATGTGGAGCCGCCAGGAAAATGGAACATTTTACATTTGTACTGACCACATTGGTTTCATACAAGGATCTACTGTCCGGATTAGACATGCAGCTTCCGTAAGGCACCCAGGTCTAAGCTTGTGGCATCTCCTACTAACAAATGACCACTGTCTAAAAAAGAACTTAAAATGTATTCCTTCAACTCAGAATAATTTTAAAATTATCTGTCAAAAGTGTTAAACTGGCTCTCCACTAGAGAGAAGGAAGTGGTGAAATCACCCACTCATTTGCTTTTAGTCTTTTTGCTTTTACCATTTAGTAACTCTTTAAAATTCTAAAAGTGTTAAAAATGAAAAATATTTTTTATTATTTTAGAGGAGGAGCATGTGTGCACAAATGAGGGAAAGAGGTAGAGGGAGAGAGAGAGGGAAAAGGGAAGAGAGAGAGAGAGGGAGAGAGAATCTTAAACAGCCTTCACTCACAGCATGGAGACCAACTCAGGGCTCAACTCCATGACCCTGGGATCATGACCTGAGTAGAAATCGAGAGTCAGTCCCACAACCCACCGAGCCACCCAGGCTCCCCAAAACACATTTTCTTGTAACAGTTTTAAAACTGTTAGATTGTGGACCAAATAAGTACTTATTTTAAAAACACAGGAAGTAACGTACTCATTCTGCTATTCACTAGGTACCAGGCCAACTGCACTGCACAGAAACCCACTAGGAAAGTTTCCAGGTAGGAGGCATCTAGCACTTAGCCCTCATCTGTAGAGAACTTCCAAAGCACAGATCTCTTTAGTTTCCCTTTCCCTTGGGAAATGATGATGAGCATAGTGGCTCTGACAACCAGTTGTTATCTTGATACTTGGTAGTTAAAGGACATCCTCTGCAGAAATCTCACAGACCACCTTGAACGCTGAAGAACATGCCCCTTATGTTTACCAGCTGTATGATTCTGATTTCTATATCAACTTTCCTAAATCATGGAAGCATGTCATTATTTTTACATGTTTGGTACGGATTTATATGTAAAAGTATCAATCAGAGTTGTAGCAGGACAATTAAAATGTTTTTAGGAATTATCTGTGGTAAAATATTGTAGGGTTTTTTCCCCCCATTCTCCTATCTGATTTTTTTAAGGTACTTACAAGGCTCTGACAATACCTTATTTATTACTTTAGATATATGGATCTTTTCAACTACAACATTGTATTTTTGAAGCCTGGCTCTTCATTGTATGTCCAATTCCTAAAACAGTGCATGATAGCCACCTAATAAACCTTTGTTAAATGAATGACTTTTCAAGAAAAGATAGTGTTTGTGCAAATTGCAAATCATGCAGTTATAAAAGTGTGATGTGTTGGAAAAGGAGGAAAAATTCCCAAGGACTGTCTAGGTTGATATGAAACACTTAACCTCTAAAAATGTTACAGCTTTTACTATAAGAGTGATCTGGAAAGGGGACAGTATTTTAAGGCAGAAACACAAATCTCTTAGCATTCTACATTTCTTTTTATTCTTCCAAAAATAAAACTATGTTGGAATTTCTCCAAAGCACTCCTGGAAAATGCAGTTTAATTTTTCTTTCCAAATAGATCTTCAAAATAGATCACAGGGTATTTTTCCTTACTCAGTCATCCTTTCTGTCAATGAAATATACAATCTTGTGTGATGAATCCCAGAGCTTTTCAATGATGGTATGGCAATATGGAATTTCAGTGAAAGATATCAATCTTTCTAAATTCATTTAAACAAAAAGGNGAGGAAATTCTAATCTGTGCTCTACTCTGATTGGCTGCTTCAAATCTCTGGGCCAACTCCACTCATATTTTCTATAGAGAATATTGACCACCATTAGGGAGACTCTGGAAAGGGATCCTAGGATTCCATTTCATTCCTGCACAGTCACATACTGCTAATTATTAACCAAACTCTTAGCCTCAAAATACTCAGCAGCCTACAATATTTGATAAAGTAGTAGTAGTAGTAGCAGTAGTAGTAGTAGTAGTAGTAGGAATAACTTTATTGAGACTAAGACTAAGATATAACATGGCCTATTATTTTCTTAGGTACATGTTGTGTACCTAAAATATTAGCCTTTATACCAGTTCTGAATGACTGGTTAACTTTCCAGTAGAGCAATGGTATCCCATTGTACTGGGGACACAGCTGATTTGGTTTGCAAGGCAGAGCTGATGTGTGGTTTCAGCAAGAAGCTGGGGCTATGTGGGGGAAGCATCTTTCCATACATATAGCTCCTTGTTGAATCATCAGTCTGTGGAGAGAGTGGCACACCATTTGTCTTCCTTTCAGTGATAATGGTGGCATCCATGTGGACCCCTGTCAGGGTGCTGTGAGTAGGAGAAGCAGTGTCAGTACGGTGAGTCTCTGCGTTCACACATTCCAGATGCAAAAATGCAGGTCTCAGGGTAGCGTGCAATTCCAGTGTAATGTTCCGTGTGGATTACTTTTATTGAGCTTTCTGATTTGAAATCCAAAACAGTACAAAGCTGTGTGGTTGAGCTAATGTTGCCGATGACATGCAGTTGTTTCTATTTCTTGATCTTTGAGAGAAGATATGTGTCTTTGTGATAGTTATGTCTGTTTTGTTTCTATTTTAGTTTTCAAGGATTTGAAAAAAGCAAAACGATAATATTAAGGCACGTGGTCAGAGTAGTCAAATATAAAAGGCAAAACCTTTTTTGAAAGAACTGCCGAGAAGTATTACTCTTCAATGATGTAGCTATCACTTTTAAATGTGTCACTTCATTATATTTGGCAATTTAACAAGACCCCATTGTCACATTCTTTTCCATAAATCCAGTATTGAAAAAGGAAGGGATGAAAAACTGTCATTCTTTCTGTACTATTATGATAATATTGCACTTAAAAAAGTGATGCTTTGCCAAACTTCCAGAAAGCGCTTAGTCACAAGGGTTTAGTAGTTGAGGTCCTCTGAGCAGTGAATCGAGGGCATGCGTAAATGATGACCTTCCCCTGCTGTGTGTCACCTCCAAGTGTTTTTCTGGGTGCAAGCCCAATGGTTACAAAGAGGACAAGACAGCCTGAATTTTTACATATGGCTCTCCTGAAGTTACACAAGAAGATATGGGCTTATTCTAAGAGTGACATAAATGGATCAGAAAGAGAAAAATGCAGACTCCCCTCTGCAGGAAACTTACTTAAGCCTCAAGTAGGCTTCATGTGTAGTTGGAGTAGACAGCCATCCTTCAGGCTGCAGAAGCGCAAGAAACACTCACCCTTTCTTCAAATCTCACACCCATCACCAACACCACCTGCAAAGCATGTCATCCCTGCTCCATGTTCTGTTAGCAGGCAACAGCGTGGGAGAGTCTCCTGCCTGAGTTTGGATCCTGGCTTCAGACCTTTGGACTCAGGGTGACAAGGTATTAAATCTCTCAAAGCCTCAAATTCCTCATTTGTAAAGGAGAGTAATAATCGTATCTGCCTTGTGCGATGGTGGAGACTGTACAAAATAATCCCTCAGGGTAATTCCTGGCACACGATTAGAGCTCTATAAAGCTAAGCTGCTCTTATTATGGTGTTTATTGTTGTTATTCCACAGCTAAAAAAAGGAATTGAAAGGCAAATACCCTGGGAGGTTAACACATTGACATCACTGTTAAAGGGAGGATCTTGAATGCTTAAAATGCGAGAAAATCAGAAAATGGAGAAAAGAAATCCAAAGTAGGGATGGGGCAAGGAAGACAGAGCTTTAAAATCACTTCTTTTTTCAGTCCCAGTTTATACTGTTGTTGTTGTTGTTTTCATTTTTTCACTTTACAATTATAAACATCTTATGTTGGACCTATCCTGCCCTACATAGTCTGGAACAATATCTGACATATTAGGCCTGCAGAAATGTTTCTTGGATGACTGGTTTTTATTTTCATTTATTTTCTAAGTTTACTTTTATTTCTTTTGAGAGAGAGATAAAGGACAATCAGGGGAGGGGCAGAGAGAGAGGGAGACAGAATCCCAAGCAGGCTCTACATTGTCAGTGTAGAGCCCAATGCCGGGCTCAGACTCACAAGCCATGAGATCATGACCTGAGCCAAAACTAAGAGTCAGTCACTTGACTGAGCCACCCAGGCATCCCTGGATGACTGATGTTTTTATTGTAAAAGTCCAGGAGGCCTGGCTGACTCAGTCACTGGAGCATCTGACTCAATCTCAAGGTCATGAGGTCAAGCCCCACGTTGGGTAGTTGCATGTGGAGATTGCTTAAAAAAAAAATAAAACCTTTAAAATAAATAAATAAAATAAATACATGTTAACAGTAAAAAACTCAGTCTCTACTTCTGTTTAATAGAAAAGCTAGTATTACCTATTCTGTTGTATAATAAGCACTTACCAGATGCCTTTCGGAACACTGGTTAAAATAGATGGCTAAGTTTCGTATGAAATTTCTCCATCTTTAAAAATAGTACAGATACCTGGCCACTGAAGCACATTGAAGAACACCTTGTACAATTCTTGAGCGGTCTTTTTTGCTTTTTAATTGGGTGGTGCTCAGTTTACTCCAATACCCAGACCCACTTGAGGGCTAGTGCAATCATTTTAGACTCTTTCAAGAATATAGATCATATTTCAGGCCTTTGAAAATTATTGAGATAGTAGGGACGTTTGTATTTCTCTGGTCTTTGCCTAAAGTTCCCCCTAGCAAAATTACCTAGGCTTTAAATATCATCAAGGATGAAGCCATTTGATGCGATGTAGCCCCTCCATTCAGGTCTCTCTCCACCCATAGCCCTCCTCCCACCATTAGAGATGTGCTGCAGTGTTTCTTTTTCCCTGCAGCTAAGTTTTATTTGCAGCTGCATATTTTTATGTGATAGCCTACACTGCGAAAGTGTATATTACTTTGTGCTATGCTCAATGAAAATAATACTTTTTAAAAATTCACAGAGATTTGTGGTTCCATAATCCTGGTAAATACATCAAAGATACCTGTTTGCTCTTATTCTGATACTGAAAATATAATAGATGGTGTGATAAGGCCAGCTTCATTAATTCATTTATAAGTACTATAATATAATAGTTAATTTGTCCATACATAGCCTCCAATTATCTCCTCAATTCCTGGTAATAGCCACAACCCCATCTTTCATTTTTATTACCTACCAGTTAATTGCACTAATAGGTTTTGCTTTTCGTTTCTACATGATTTTTATTAGGAAAAGTGGCAAGTGTTAACTCTTGCTGCTTTTTAGTTAGTAAGCATTTCAGGTTTTTTAATCCGAGATGAACAAAGAAAATGAATTTTTTTTAATTTCATGTAAATGTGCTTGCTAGCCTCAAAATTCCAGATGACTACTTCTAATTTTTACTTTTTTAGAAAAGAAGAGGCTTATTTGGGACCAATAAATTCTGCCAGGTAAGAAATATCGGTAGCTAGAGCTCTGTGGGGTTTTTTTCCCATTACAAAAAAAAACCTTCAGCGTTATTTACCAATGAATCACAATTTTCTCAATCCATATACAGCTTTCTTATGTAATGTGAATGAACATGAGGTAACTTAATATGAATATTTAACAAAGCATTTGTTCATTTTAAGGTGATATAAGCATTTTAATAGAGATGTTTGAAAACACTTGTTTATTTTGAATAATCAAATGTCTATGAGAAAGCCAATTGATGGAGCACCTGGGTGGCTCAGTCTGTTAAGTGGCCGACTTCAACTCAGGTCATGATCTCACAGTTTGTGGGTTCGAGGGTTCGTGGGTTCTGTGCTGACAGCTCAGAGCCTGGAGCCTGGAGCCTGCTTGGGATTCTGTCTCCCTTTCTCTCTGACCCTTCCCTGCTCACACGCGGTGTCTCTCTCTCTCACAACTAAATAAACATTAAAAAAAATTTTTTTTAAAGAGAAAACAAATTGATCCTTTAAAAGAAAACTCTTACTGTCATTTAATTGTAATAACTCCAATAATTTTCCCGAGTATTCTACATAAGAGATCATTATGATACATATATATACTTTTGGCCACACTAAATTGGCCACTTGCATATATCACATTTCAAGATTTATGAGAGTGTTTTATTCAACCTAAATGTTTTATTCATCCTGAAAGCTGGAAATTGAATAAAAGAATCACCACTAATTTAGTTATACATATCTCATTATAATTACAGAGAGCTAACATGCATTCGTGGAAGAAAAAATTATAAAAAATAAAAGTTAGTATAAATTAACATCATAGTTATTATTTTCATCTAACTTATAGAGTGTTACAGAAATGCCAAGAAAAGAATTCAGGATTTTATCACTTAATACATTTAAGAATGAAGAGAGAAGGATTGGAAAACCTTCTCTCTATTATTCCATGTCTGGATCCCATGGAAATGACTCAGGTACTTGTAGCTACTGTGTCTGGTGGCAGATACTCAAAATATCAGCTAGATAGTATCTGTTTCAAGGTATCAGCTGAGTCAGCAAGTGGAACAATCATTTTTAAACAATTTAAAGTTTTCTTTCCACTGAGTCATGTTCCCCAAAATGACATTTGAATCAGAAATATAGAGGGGTGTCTGGATGGCTCAGTCCCTTAAGCAACCAACACTTGATTTCTCCGCAGGTCATGATCTCACAGCTTGTGAGATTGAGCCCTGCATCTGGCTCATGGGACCTGCTTGGGATTCTCTCTCCCTCTCTGTCTTCCCCTTCCCTGCTCATACACTCTCTCTCATAATAAATAAAAATTTTAAAAAAAAAGAGACATCGAATTCTGTGATAAACAGCACAGGAAGACAAAAGAGATTTAGATGGGGTGGGAAGGGGCTAGAGAGAGGGAGGAAGGGGCAGGGGGGAGTGAATCTTTTCCCAAAATCTCTGTAAAAAAATATAGAGAATCAAATGGAAAATAGAGAAAATCTGTTCCAAGTGAGAAACATAAGGGATGAAATTTTTACATGATTACTGGTAAGTTGTGCAAAGGATAAAAGGCAGCAGGAGTTAATGATGGGTGGCAAGTAATGGGATAAAAGGGCTATGTTGATTTTATGAAGATGAGTGGGATTATGTGTATAAAGTAGAGAAGTCATTTCTGGTAAGGTTTTCTTGAAGGAATCTCCATAGTTTTTCTTCAGAGAGCAGATGGCTTGGGAACCTGCCTGCCTTTGTATCTGGAGTGCTCATCCACAGTTCACCTTTTAGGATAAATTGTGCCCAGTCTCAGGAACACCAGGGGATATTTTCAGGCTGATGTGATGCAGACGTGAGATTTAAGAAGCATAAAGTTGTATTAGAAGCTGTTTGAAAAATTATATTGGCAGCTAACAATTTCAAAAATTTAAGACTAATGTTTATATTCAAGGGTCATGTTGGAGCTATCAGCAGACATCTTGGTTTCCTAAAACCTTGGGGCTAGATTATTTTAGATGTGTCTTTCGTCTGAGTTTCTATATGGTGGTATGGGAGCCACAAGAGTATATACATTTATTTTAATAATGAAAGTTTTAATTTTTAATGTCAGTTTTCATTTTTTTTAATGTAGGAAAGAATACATTAAACCTATGATTTCATGAGTATTATTGCTATGTTGTCAAAAAGTCAATTTTAGTTTGATATGAATGTGGCAAAACTAATGAAAGCAGCATGCAGAAAACTGGTGTTTAGGGAAAATTCACATAGTTTTATCCCATGTAGTTCACACCGAACCAGGAAGTGTTTTTTAGACCCTAAGAACAGAAAATATCAATAAATTGCCCTTATAAACTTTGCAAAGCAATTTAATTTTTTTCATCCTGTCATTATAACTAGGCTATTTTACTTTTAAGCCTGTTCAAACTGATTTGCTATCTCTAGTAACAATCAGAAAGCACAGTTTCAGGGCGTGTGGGTGGCTCAATTGGTTGAGCATCAAATCAGGTGATGATCTCATGGTTCATGAGTTTGAGCCCCATGCTGGGCTTTATACTGTCAGCGCAGAGCCCGCTTTGGATTCTCTACCCCTTTCTCTCTCTGCCCCTCCCTGACTCATGTTCTTTTTCTTTCTCAAAAATGAATAAACATTTATTTAAAAAAAAAAAGAAAGCATAGTTTCATGTTTTATAAGCGGATGAATGAGACTTAAGGGTATACATTTGTGAGTAACCTAAAAAAAAAGAACTACAGTTTTATTTTCTGAACTTTTGATATTTTCTTTACCTGTGGAAGGCTTTTTAATTCTCATTAAGTACACTTCATACATCAATTATGACCTTTAACAAAAGAAATCTCCAGATTTTCCAGTAATGATATTTTACAATTGGTAGTTAAACGTTACACTCTTAACAATTTTTTCTTTTTTATGTTTTAAATTATCACACTTAAAATTGACTTTTTGGGAGTGCATGTAGTTCTATAAACTTTAACACTTGTAAATTTGTGTAACCATGACTACAGTCAGGATATAGAATAGTTCTGTCACTCCAGAACATTCCCCGCTTTGAAATTTTGTTCTGTATAGTGGGAATACATCCTCCTGTCATTCCTCTTAAACTCTTAGCAAAAAAAAAAAAAAAATTAGGCTACTTTACTATTCAATAATTCTGTAATCCACCCTCTTTTCTAATGTACTTAAGTTCTTCTAATTGCTAATTTTGTACTTTGTTGATTTATATTCCTCATAAGGATTGGTATTCATTTCTCCTCTCTACCAAATATCATCAACTAATCCAATCCTAAACTCAAACCTCAGGAGATTTCCTACCTGATGGTGTCAGTGGATCTGTCCTTATTCGTGTTACATCTGTTTATAAGTAATGCTTTGTTCATCGTCTGCATTGTTTTCTTACTGCCAGTTGTCTGATGTTAATGCTGGAGATTATCTGGAGTACACAAGAGAATCACCACTCTGTCTCTCTTTTTATAGGCTCTGCAGATAGTGTTCTTACCTTTTCCCAGTATTTTCATGGCTTTATGCCATACTTTATCTATGGTTGAGTACTTTCATCACCATTAATTTCTCTGAATATTTATGGAACATGCAAACCAAAGGAAGGGAAGTCAAAGGTTTTAAGTCAAAACTACTTGACCAGTATTGAAAAAAGGTTGCATGTTAAACAATCTGCTTTGGGTGTTTGGTGTACAATTGTGACAAGCATTTCAAGTAGGATGATGTCAATCTATAGCACATGAAACATTATTTTAACATAAAGATCAGCATTTTCTATGTTGTAGTATCAGCCTGTCATTTATAATTTTGCCATAAATCAGTAATTTAGAAACTTAAATATATGTGTAGTAATCATCATTGAAGTCATTTCAGACCATCTTATGTATCATCACCTCATGTAGGGAAAACATTAACAAGTGAATTTGGACCCTGACGTTTTGATCTTAAATTTTCTTGCTTTATGGTTCTTTTAAGGTTTTTCAGGCTTCCTTATATAGGTATAAGATTTCTTGAGATGTTGTGATTTTCCTGTGTTTTTGTAGGGGCGGTGTTATTATTTCAATCTAGTTTTTTGTTCTTGTCTTTAATTACTGGAAACAAGTGCATTACTGTTGAATGAGATTCTTTCTCATCCCTGTTTAGGAGCTAAAAGTTAAATATAGATACTTCTACTGTTCACACTAATGTCTATCCTTTGAAGTTATAAACTGACTATTTTATTTTATCATTTGCTCTTCAGATGGATCCTGTGCAAAAAGCAGTGATTAACCACACTTTTGGAGTGTCCATTCCCCCAAAGAAGAAACAAGTTATTTCTTGTAATGTCTGTCAGCTTCGCTTTAACTCGGATGTGAGTATTACCTTTTCATTGCTCTCTATCGTCTGTCAAGCTGAAAGTCTGATTGTTCTGGATATGTACATCTGGATATGTTCTGCATATTTACATGCCCTTGAGCAGCCACTGGTGGCCCATTTTCTTTGGTGTGCCGGATTTGGATTCAACATAGAAACTTGAGCAACTTGAGCAACAGAGTGGTTAATACCAAAAATCAAGAATTTCTCTAATCTGTTTTACCTGTATCATCTTATGCTTAATCTCACCAATTATGTTTACTTTATAAAAATACTTAAATATATTTTTTAAAGTCTAAAATGCAATGAATGCTGAGGAAAACCATTGTTATTTCTCTTTATAACAAGTGTCACATTTTATGTGTGTATGCCAAATCATATTAAATACTTGAGGGAATAATTTATTATACAATTTATACTTTCCCACAACATGGAAATGTAGGGAAATCCTTGTAAATTATTTTATCTGGCCAGCATAACCATCCTGCTAAAAAAAAAAAAAAGATAAAAGAAAAGGATATAAATCATTTATTAAAGTAGATTTTAAAATGTAGAAATAAGAAACATGAAAATAAATAATATTTGAATGTCTATAATACCCAATTACCAAATAAAGCCAATGACCAAGACAAATCTGAACCTGGAGCTGGATATTATATGTATTATTTCCTGAGTTACTCTATCCCAGAAGCCATTTTTCAAAGAACATGTTACAGGATTCATGTTTTTTGAAAATAATAAATACTCTTATTTACATATACCATTAAATGATGTTCTGATCATTCTATATAGGAAATATAATAAAACTTACAGTCGTTGGAAAAGACTTTTTTCATACTTTTGTCATGCTTAACATGATTTGTAGAAGCATATTTAATGCAACTTCCTTTAAAGGTCAAATAAATTTTTTTGGCACTTGATAAAATCTTCTTCAACTCCCTATTCAAGCATTAAAGTGTTCCCCCAAAATTGAGAAATATATGGTATCAATTCATTTGAAGTCTCAATATTATCAGCTGTCCCCAGATTCATCTATAGACCCTGAACAATCCTAATCAAAATTCCAGAAAGCATTTTTGTAGAAAAGGCCAAGCTATTTTTTAAATTACATAGAAAGGAAAACCCTATAAGAGCCAAAACTTAAAAAAAAAAAAAAAAAAGAACAAATTTTGAAGACTTCCACATCTTGATTTCAATAATTACCTTAAAACCTACAGTAATCAAGACTGTAATATTGGTGAAAGAATAGTAGACACATTGATCAATGGAACAAAACAGAGTCCAGAAATAGACCATGGCTATGTGGTCAGTTGATCTTCAACAAAGTTGCAGTGACAATTCAATGGAGAAAGTCTAATCCTTGCAATAGATAGTGCAATTGGATATCCACATGTAAATTGAAAAAAAGAACCTTGATGGCTGTCTCACACAAAATTCCAAAATTAACTCAAATGGATTATAAGTATAAACTTAAATGTATAAAACTTCTAGAAGAAAACACAGGAGAAAATCTATGTGACCTTGAATTAGGCAAAGATTTCTTAGGAAACAAAAAGCATGAGCTATAAAAATATTGATATGTTAGGCATCATGAAAATTAAAAACTTCTACTCTTCAATGACACTCTTTTACTGTTAAGAAAATGGAAAGAGCTACAGACTGGAAGACAATAATGTAAAACATGTCTTGTATTCAAAATATTTAAATAACTTATAACTTCATAATTAATAATAAATAGACAAAATATTTGAGCAAGCACTTGACCAAAGAAGAAAAAGGAATGACAAATGAGTATGCAAAACAGTGCTCAGCATCACTGGCCATTAAGGAAGTACAAACCACAATCGGATACCACCACACCTATTAAAATAATGAAATTAAACAAATTGATAATACCAAGTGGCAAGGATAAGGAGCAACTGGAACTCTCATTCATTGTTGATAGAAATACAAAATGGAGCAAGGACTTTGGAAAATAGTTTAATAGTTATTTATAAGAAATTTTTATGACGTTATAGATACATTTTCCATTCAACCCAGCAATCTGACTTTTAGATCTCTTTTAGATCCAAGAGAAAGGGGAACTTATGTTCATACATAGGTGTTACCTATAGTAGCTTTATGCATAATTGCCCAAAATTGGAATTGACCCAAATATCTATCAATGATGACTGGGTAAAAAAACAAAAGGATAGCCATACAATGAAATACTGCTTAGTGATAAAAGGAATGATGTACTGATGACTTCCTACAGCATGGGAGAATCCCAAAGGTATGCTAATGAAAGAAATTGGGCTCAAAGACTATATACTATAGGATTGCACTTATATCACTTTCTGCCAAAGACAAAACTATGGGGACAGAAATCAGATCAGTAGTCAACAGGGACTAAGGGTGAGGTTAGGGAATTGACTACAGAGTGTACCAGCAATATGAGGGAGCTTTTTCAAGTGTGAAAACATTCTATATCTTCATTTTTGTGGTGGTTACACAACCGATTTTTTTTAACTTATAAAACTAAATACCTAAAAAGGAATTTTATTGCATAAAAAATATACCTTAGTAAACCTGGCTAGAAAAAAAATCAATGTGATAGGAGCCATGAAATATTTTGTAAGTAGAAGACTAATTAATGATAGAGACATAACTACAAAATATATGGAACGACAACATTATTACTAGATTTAAAGTATATTAATTAAAGGAAATTCACAAGAAAAGACAGAATAATAAATGCTAAAATAGATCCAAGTATATACAACAGTTTTGCATAGTTATCACCAAAATTTCTATAGTCACATAGGGAAATTATAGTCTCTGTAACTTTATGAATATAAAATGAAAGTGTTGGGGTGCCTGGGTGACTCAGTTGGTTGAGTGTCTAACTCTTGATTTTGGCTCAGGTCATGATCTCATGGTTGTGGGATTCTCTCTCTCTCCCCCTCTTCCCCTCTTCCACTTGCTCTCTCTCTCTCTCTCTCTCGAAAATAATAAATAGACATTTAAAATGGGAGCGTTCACTACTTAACTGACTGCTTACAAAATGATATGTCCACCTGAAGACATGATCCATTCTTATGTCTAGTATTCCCACTGCAGCAAGGCTGGATGTCAAAAACATCTCATAATACAAACAGATTGCAAGGTGAAATTGCATAAATTTTGCAACAAAAATAGACTTTCATGAAATCTAAGAACATGTCATGTTAGAGAATTGTTTGATGCAAAGCCACTGACAATAGATGATCTGCCTGTTAGAAGAGTTAACTTAAGAAGAAAAAAATAACAAGGTTAATGATAGATAGGCTCTTCCAAAAGAAAAAAAAGGTTTTGACTATCAAGTGAAAATAGGATTTGGGGGCAATTATGAATCCCTTGAATAAAAAAAATAACATATTTACATGGTTCAAAAACCAAATTAATTTTAAAACATGCATTGAAAAATCCCATTCCATCCCATTCCCCATCTTCCCACCCTGGAGGCCATTCCCTGTATATCTGTAACCACTTTGATATTTCTTGCATTATCTTTCCTGAGTTTGTTTATACAAATATAACCAGGTATAAATATTCTTATTTTCTCTCTGCATGAAAGTGTACTATTCACACTTTTCTTTGCCTTGAATTTTATACATAACAATATATCCTAGAGTATTGTCCCTATCAGAACATGAAGAGGTTCCCTCACTGTTTTTTTTACAGACGTAGGCAAAGTTGTCCATATCCTAATCTCTGGAACCTTTTACTATGTTACCTTATTCAGCAAAGGGGAATTAAGGTAGTAAATGGAATTAAGGGTGCTAATCAGCTGACCTTAAAATAGATTATTCTGGGTGATTTTATGGCCCAACGATCCTTATAAAGTAGAAGTGGGAGACAAAAGAGAAAGTTAGAATGATGTGATGTGAGATCAACTTTACTGGCCATTGCTGGCTTTGAAGGTGAAAGAAGGGGCCACAGCCAAGGAATGTGGGCAGCCTCTAGAAGTTAGAAAATTAGGAAAATTTATTTTCCCCCAGAGCCTTGAAAAAAGAACAGTCTTGCTGACACATTGGTTTTAGCCCAATGATAACCATGTCAGACTTCTGACATCCAGAACTGTAAGATAATAAATGTGCTGTTTTAAACCACTAAATTTGTGGTACTTTGCTCTTATAGCAATAGAAAACTAACAGAGTAGTCTATATGTGGATGTTCCATAGTTTATTTAAATAGTCCCTTATTGGTGGACACTTAGGTTGTTTCTGAACTTTTAGAATCACATAGATTTTCATAGGAAATAAATTCAGGCCTCTTGCCTCGAAAGCCATAGCTCTTTCTATTATGTTATAGCCTCACATAACAATTTTACTCATTTTTCTTAGCACTTATTGTGCTCCTGTTTTATGCCAGTCACCACACTCAGCTCCAGAGACCAGCAGCAACTGTTACTAGCAAACAGTATGAATGAAAGCACCTAAGGATGAACTTTCTTAGGTCCTCTTCCGCTGTATATTTTTATGAATCCATACATAGAGAGGCCACGCAATATAGAACCTTGGATTAAGACTTTTTAAATGTGATTTAAATCCTAATTCTGAACTTGATAAGTCATTTCATCAGTATGAGTCTCAGTTTCCTCTTGTTATATAACCTAAAATAGACTACATGATCTTTGAGAGGACCATTCCAGCTCTATGATTAAAAGTCATTTCTATGGCATTTCTGTTAGAAGGACAGGGTATAATCACCTCCGCCTTACAAGTGGAACAGCTTAGACCCCAAAAGAACGACTACAAGTTTTGTTTTTCATTTTGTCATGGGTTGGGTTACAAGGAGGTATGCCAATCTCCTTTCCATGCCCCAGGATTACTCTGGGAGTAGATTCAACTTTGACTTGAATTTCATTTGATGTCAGTAATTTTCCTGATATTTACCGATATAGACATGGACAAATTTATACAGGTGAGCATGTGACCCCCCAGCTTCCTTGTCACCACCCAAAAGTTCTGTTGATAGTGGAGAAAGAAATTAATTTCTGAGTCATGCTAGACTCTGGGCAGTAAAGCCACAAAGTCTAGATGGCAAATTCACAAGTGTGACATATACATGTTCTCAGTGTTTAGTAATGGTGCTATAATCTGCATAACTGAGCTCTGAAACTGAGCATTTTTTATTTGGGGGAGAGTTTATTATTTTATAATTACCCTATTTACATTTTAATGTAAGAATTAAGGAGATGCTCATCTTTATTTTCTTTAATAACATTTCTAAATCAGCCTGAGACTGAATTGGCTTCACTCTTCAGTGTAGAAAATATGTTTATTGAAAAATCTGGAAGGCAGATTTGCACAGTAAACAGACTACATTCTGCAGTTCTCCATTACCCATGTAAAATGTACCAGGGCAGGCTTCATGCATTAAAATTCAATGTGACCTAGTTTAAGGGCCCCATAGCCCCCTTTGTCCAGCTTTTATCGTCTCAGTAGAACTCCACAGTTAGAAAGCAAAAGGCTACGGCTTTATTTACACGATATACTGTTATGCAAATGAGCAAGCATTAATCACAAACATTTCCCAAATGAACCTTTACAAATTAACACCATTAACTTTGCCAGGGGCAGGCACTGCAGTCCAGGAATAATATGTCTTTCCCAACTGAGTCCCAGACATTTGCACAAATTTGTGCAGCACCCAAATCCTTAGTTTCTTCATGACCACCCTTTTTTTCTAACATGGTTGAAGCTGAGTGAGTTGTCCTAAGCCTGAATGCCCCCTTCTTCTCCGAAGAATGAGTGTACTGCAACTACAGTGTGGTCATAAACTGAGAAGCCTAAATCTGAATCTTAACCCTTTAGCTGGGAAATATATTACTAGAGTTAACCTTTGCCAGGGAAATTAGGTCTGTATCATTTTGTAGTTCTTTAAAAAAAAAAAAAAAACCTCAAAATTATTGGGCTTTTGGTTTTCACATGAAAAGACCAGAAACTAGAGCTAACATAGACTTTTAAAATATTTTTGAGGCTAAATGTTTTCTTTTTTTGGCTAGGTTGACAGTTGGCAGATCCTAAAAATTTTCTGATTTACATGTTAATTTCAATTCTATGGATAATAGTAGCAGAAGGATAAAGGAAACTGATCCTCAAACAGATCTTACACAAAATCGGGGCAACTCGATTTAAAAATAGAGATGATCTCCTTTTATTATTAGTATCATCTCAGAATCTCAGAACACAGTTAGTCATAAATACCTTTGATATACTACTAGGTCCTTTATGCTTCACAGGCAAATTGAAATGAGAGCATAATGATCTTTTTAATCAAGTTTGATATACTCTAATTTAGGAATTGACCCTGAAATTTTGATACTCAGCATTAATACCACAACTGATTAAGCTTGAGATGCAGTGTCCCTAATTGCTGACCCCACAGGCTTTCATTACTCATTTGGTGCTAACCCATATGATGCTTCAGATTTACAATATTACCTTTGCATAGCACTATAAACTTTGAATCACTTATGGTCCTCATTTTCTTTACCTTACTTTGTAAGGTGAAATCTTCCTCTAGATTTTTAATTCTGTTGTGTTGTTCTTTGTTTCGTTTTTGCACTTCGGTTATCCAGGAGCTTGCTCTCTCATTTTAGTTCTTTTTGTCGTGTTCTATTTCCTCATGTCTCCAGGCCTAAACAGATGACCTCATGCCATTTCATTGATTTGACTAAGTACAAATGGACGGGAAATGAAGGGTTCGCTTAGAAGTTAAAATGTCAGGTTGACCAACCATTTGTGTGGGTGACCTGACTCTCCTGTTCTTTACTATAAATCTCTCTGAAATTTCAGAAGGTGCAGTCCTTCTACAATCTCCATCAGTTCCCGTCTGAGCGCAGTTGGTGTGTAATCGGTCCGTCTGCCGGGCCTTCCCTCAGCATTTTGCATCCTCGCCTTCCTTGCAGTTTTCATCTGGGTAAGGTTAAGTAAGCCCTCCTGGTTCTTGCCACCTCTCTCTCTCTTTTTTATTTTGATCTTATGCCCACTTCCTGATTTCTTGAGCAGTTCACAAAATACAGTACAAATTGTCCGTCTTGCATAAACAAACTGCCCCCGTCCACCATCTGCCATTGAAGAGGCTTCAGTGCCATTTCTGCCAGAGGACCTGGCATCCTCTGTCATCCGGCAGAGATTGTAGCAGTCATGAGATTAGGGAGAAAGCCACAGCTCTGGAGCCCACGTAAGCGCCCTTTCCATGTGCTCTTGGCTGACCCTCCATCCCCTTTGGCCACCAGCCTGACTCCACCTCTCCACCAGCTGCCATGGGGCAGCAGGCCCCGCGGCAGCTGCTGTCCCTTCCCTGGGAAGGGCCGAGTCGCTGACAGCAACCCATTAGACTCTGCACTGAAAGATGTTCCTCGCAACAAAAGCAGAAGAGGCACTCAGCTGCAAGGGCAGCTACTTTCTTTTTCTGAAGGGTCAAGCTTTTTATTAGTCACCATATGATGTTCTTCCAGGAAATTCCACATTTTGCTATTGGCTGCCTAGTGCTTGCTTTCACCTCCAGAAATTCTGACCATGAGTAATCAGTGTTTCTCTTTCCCTGTCAAAACATGGTCTTTTCTATTGAACGACCACATTTCTCCTTCCTTTGTTCTCTATCTTCCTTCTCCCTCGCCCCTACTTCCTCACTCTCCTCTCTTTCCCCTTTCTTCCTCTTTCTCTGGCACAAAAGTACAACAAATACACTAGTTTTCCTGTCCTTGGACATCCGTAGTGTCTTCATGAAGCATTTTTGAGGTTAATAACTGGATTTATTGCTTTATGTTCAGAGGTACTTTACATGGAAAAATTTCCTAGAAGGCAAAAACAAAAACAAAGCAAACACATTGAGCTAATTATTTGAAACTCTAACCAGCATATTATATTTAAAAAATAGTTTATATTTTATTTCCTGAATTCTCAGGCATTACATTTGACAGTGCATTACTCTAACCAATATGTTAAGGACAGAAAGCTTTGAACATTCTTTTTTCAATATTTGACCCTTCCTACATCTCCACGGTCACATACATCCAACAAATATCCACCTGTGTTGATTCTGCAGATCAACTCTTAACCATTCCCTACTCTCCCAAGTGCATACACAAGCCTGCCACCCATACACATCTGCTCTATTTCTCTTAAAGCCTTCTAGCAGCTTCCTTAGTCTATCCATTTATACTATGATTATATTCATATAACTGTAAAGAAATAGTGTAAATACAATTATGTATAATGAGATATATATAATTTGCTATGTATATATGCATATACGGGGTTTTGTTGTAAAGAATTGATGCCGATAAAATATGAAGGTTAGAATTTTAAAAGTGCTGGTGCCTAGGTGGCTAGGTTTCCCCCTGTATTAATAGTGGTCTCCCATTCAGCAATGAAATAAGCCATGGAAGTCGGTCCTCACTGAGAGGAAAGTTTATGATAAAGAGGTTTGGAGAAAGCCACACTTAAGCTGAATTCTGACAGTGGTGAATAAATAAAGAGATACCAAAGTAATAATAACCTCATTGCTGGGTTGGGAACCGAAAAGCTAGTTGTACAGTTCACAACTGTCTACTGTTAAGCAGTACAAATTTTTAGATAAATGAATAATTTTGTAAGTTTGAAAAACCAACTGGTTCTGTCAAGAAAAAGCCACTGAAGATAGAAGGAATCAATAGCATCAAATGGAAATCTAGAAAATGATAGCCTGCTTTTGTCAAACATTTTACATTTTTCCCATAAATAAGACTATTTATATTGATTTTTAGGTGTGGAGGGTAGTGAAGCAGATAGGAGGTAATTAAAAGCATAAATCTCAGGAGCTTGGGAAGGTAATTCCGTGCTTTGCAGACAGAGCTGACAAAATGATGAACATTTTTTGCTTCAACTTGACAGAAATATAGCAAGGGTTATAGGGAAAAGGAACATTCCGAGCTCAAAGTCTTCTTCAATAGCTCTGTTTAACACAGCCCTTAGTAAAGTATAGTTAGCTTTTTTGAAGCATATAGTAGTTACTTACTAAATTTAAAAAAAAAAAACTTGCCTCCGAAGTAGGCAAGTAATATTACAAAAATGGCACACTTTCTCAGCACTACCTTATTTTATTTTATTTTTATTTAATTTTCTTTAACATTTATTAATTTTTGAGAGACAGAGCATGAGTGGGAGAGGGGCAGAGAGAGAGGGAGACACAGAATCTGAAGCAGGCTCCAGGCTCTGAGCTGTCAGCACAGAGCCTGACATGGGGAGTTGGGGCTCAAACTCATGGACTGCGCAATCATTACCTGAACTGAACTGAGACACTTAACCAACTGAGCCACCCGGGCACCCCACCATTACTTTATTTTAAATGTGTGTTTGGATAATTGAGAACAGATCTTAAATTTGTCACAAGGAAAAACTAGGATAAAGTGAAATTTTTTATTTTTTTTTATTTTTTTAAAATGTTTTATTTATTTCTAGGAGAGAGAGAGAGAGAGAGAGAGAGACAGCATGAGCAGGGGAGGGTCAGAGAGAGAGGGAGTCACAGACTGAAACAGGCTCCAGGCTCTGAGCTGGCAGTCAGCACAGAGCCCGACGCGGGGCTCGAACCCACGAACCGCGAGATCATGACCCAAGCGAAAGTCAGACGCTTAACCGACTAAGCCACCCAGGCGCCCCAAAGTGAAATTTTTTATTTTTATTTATTTATTTTTTTGTGTGAATTTTTTTTAAAAAGGTGAGCATTATAACTTATGAACACTCATCAGGTCCCACTGAGCCCCGTGTCGTGCTCACAGCATGGAGCCTGCTTGTGGTTCTCTCTTCTCTCTCTGCTCCTGCTCGCTTGCTCTCTCTCTCAAAATAAATAAGTAAACATTTTTTAAAAATGAAAATAAATAAATACAAACTCATCAGGTTCTAAACGAACGAGGAAATTATGTAACACAAATAATTCAATATTTTTCTGGCTTTTCTTAAAACAGAGATGCCTCACATGACGTGCTGCTCTAGGAATTTATATGTGTTCAGTAATATTCAGAGTTACCATGATTAGCCAGCCTGATGCTGTGACGAATACCAAATATGAATGTTACAAGGAAAGTACCAAAAACCACATATCAGAATATATTCTCAACAGAAACCATCTAGTATCTACAATTCACTATGAGTACTCAAGCTTTGGTACATTTCCACTAAATACAGGTTTGCTGGGCAAATATTAATAACACATTTTTAAAATACCACGGGACTTCTTTTTTTCCTGGGTAGAATATCTGTGTTAGCAACTCTTGTAGGTAAAAATGAAAGGATCCTGAAAGGATTTTCAAGTTATTTTGTTGGTGATTTTGGCCATCTAAAATTTGTCTTGCCACTTGGAGGTTGAGGAAGATTATTAAAAGCTTGTGTGTATTTTCCTTCTTTGCATGAAACAGATTTCCTTAGTTCAGATTGGTTGTGGAATCCTTAACAAGTAGATTCATGTTTTACTCAATTTTAGTGGTTTGGGATTCTTCAGCTAAAAATTTATTTAGCATATAATTAGAAATTAGGTAGAATTTCGAGGCTGAGCATTTGCAGTTTTCCTCAATAAGTAGATGCTGCTTTAAAGTTATATTCACACTCTATTTTTAGGACATGTTTGTTTCCCATAGTTTGTTTTATATTCTGTGTGCCTCCATGGGCAATTGGCTATAATTTTCAAAGCCTTTATAATAAGAATAAAAGTAATACTTATGTAAGACAAAAACAAAACAAAAAAAGGCTGGATGCAGCAAAAAGTAATTTTATCCACTCCATTATTGCTTTTAAGCAAGTGGCTGATTCAATACAGTTCAGATTGTCCTGCAAAAGAGGTAACTTTTAGCTACTTTCATCTCTCAGAGAGCATCAGTTTGAGTAAAATGTGACATCATTTGCTCTAGAGACTGGAGAACTTTACATATCGAGGGTCAGCACGATTGATGGGGGGAACCTGATTGATCATAAGACATTTTATGATACGTGGCTCAGGTTGGGAACAGAGGATAATAGTGTATGAGGAAGCCTTGCTTTAGTCAATTACTAAAATTTCAAACTAGGAATCTTTGTTGGAAAACTAGTGTTGCTAATTAATATGACTTCTTTAAGAAGAGTAAAGAAGTAGTCAACTTAGCCAGGGACAAAAGATTGTCAAAATAGTTCTTTCCTAGAAAGGCGGATTCGAGAAAAAGAAGGCAGTTTCCCCATCCTCACAGATCTAATAATTTTGCTAGGGAAACAAAGCTACTACACTTAGAAACACTGATTAATTGTATCTTGTTAACTGTAAATAATATTAATCTAGAAAAGGAGTCAGCACAGGGGATGGAATACCCACAAACAAAAGCTAACATTTAATGGATGCCTGTTCTACCAGGCTGTATAGTAGATACTTTCCACATATATTATGTCTGTATTTGCACAGAGGTTTATGGACGAGGTGAAACTATAAGACTGGAGAGATGGTCAGGATGAGTTAGAACTGAAGGATTATAAAATACTAGAGCTAAAATAGAGGGGGCTTCTTAAGGGTGTGGTCTATTTATAGGCTGCAGGGGATCCATGAACCTTCTAAAATTATGCAAAATTTTGCCTATCTGCATACCTGAAACCATGGTCACTTAAGATAATGATTAAAGTGATTGAATCTTTTGTTGTATCAGAGTGAATCTTCCACAGCTTCCTTTGGCAAAATGTTCCAGGATTTAATCATTTTTAGTGGCTAGCTTTTCATCTTACCTAATCTTGAAAGAAGAAGGAAAAGGAAGTAGAGAAGTAGTGAAGGAAGGAAGGAAGGAAGGACAGAAAGAAGGAAGGAAGGAAGGACGGAAGGAGGGACAGAGGGAGGAAAGGAAAGAAATGAAATGAAATGACACAAAATAAAACCTTGGTCTTTTTTTTTCTTCAATTCTGTCTACTAAAGCATATGGAGAGCAAACATTGTATTCAGTACTCAGAAAAACAGTTCTGATGAGCAAGAACTCCCAAGAATATATCACTCTTGTTAAGTTACAACTTTTGGGAGCTGAGAACATGATTTCACTATTAATAATTTGTGTTTCCTTCAGTTAGAAGTATATTTTAGTTCTTATAAATAAAACCGTATTACTTTATCAGTGACATACCTAACACCAGAAACAGACAATTTTAACATCCCCTCTATAGAGCAGTCACTTTCAGGAAAAAGAAAAATGAATTTACATGAATAATAATAAAATACAGAAAAAAACTCAGAAACATTTTTAAAGTTTTAATATATTACTAGACCACTTAATATTACAGTACAAAAAAAAGAAAAAAGTAAAGGATTGATTTTTTTTACTTATATTAATGTATTTTAAATGAGAAAAAACTTAAACCTACATATTATTCTTCACAATAGTGAATATTATCATTAATAAGTGAATTATAATAAAATCAAAATTACACAAAAGATACAACCTACATATGTACTAAATTATACCAGTGATAGTTCATTTTGTTCTTCATTGCTTAGTTTTAAAGCACATAACTTTAAAAGAAGCATATATTTCCATTTTAAAGATATTAGGCAATAAAATCAGTAAAATTTGTCACGTATAAGCTAAAATTCATATTTACCAAACAAAAATAACATGCCTCACAGTTGGTACTGTCTCACTTCTAAATTTTAAACACAAATAAAAATTTTAAGCAGTCATGTAAAATGAGAGAATGTCTATTTTTTTGTCTTTACAATCACTGTGCCAGCATTGTTTATTTGAGATCAACTATGGAAATGCTAGAATATGAGCTGCACAGGTTTATAGACTTGAACTACATCTGAAATTAACTTAAATGAATTTTAAGCATTAGGAACTTACTTTCAAATAATCGGTTAGCAGAGTCATTGTCCATTGGAAGTTCAATTATATAACTGTGAGTTCTCTGCATTAACTTCCACGTAGCTAATTTAAAGAGAAGTAACAAAAATGTGCTGATTTTAAGCTTGCATATATACTACTGAAACTCAACTGTAACCACAACAATTGTTTAGAATGTAGAACAATAATATTTGTTCAAATATTATAGTCAGGAAAATTATTTTATAACTACATTTAGAATTGCCAGCACATACTGATATTTAGTCAGAAGTAAGAGGTCTTCATTTGATTATGACCACTCTTGATACCTAGATCTTTACTGCATTAGTCACTTAGTCTGAAAGCTTTATTATTATTTATAGACAGGGCAACCCCTTATTTCCTGGACCTGAGGTAGACAGCTTCACTTTCAGTATACCACTGACATTTGTTATTCAATTTATAGAAGTTCTAGTTCTGCTTTAAAGGCATGTTACATTTAGCATGCAAAATTATGTAGTGCTGACTTATAATCAGCAAATAGTTTTCTTTTTATCTTTGACAATGCCCACTGAGTGTTCTAGGAAATGTAGCTTTCATTCTCCCTGACCTGTGAGCTTGAGGTGATTACCTGGATTTTGCTCTGGAAAGAAATATGTTATTTGAGAGATAACTATGGAATACTTTTATGCAATGATTTATTTGTTTATGTCATGAATTTTTATTGGCCTGTCTTATATTATTCAAGAGGAATGGAAAAGGATAGATTCACTAATGTGATAGTTGTTATATTTTGTAATTTAAATTGTTTAAGGCAATAAAATGCCCTATATGCACTTTTAAACTAAAAATACCAACAATCTCTTTTTATGATTTAATTTACACATTTACACAGATGGCCATAGAAGGGGGTATTCATTAACATCTGTAAATGTTGAAAAAATGATGAATATCTATATTTGTAAAATGCCAGAATAGAATTACTGAGTTTGCAGATACAGATAAGCAATACAAAATTTGAATATGTAAAAGACATTCTCTTCAAGCTAGTTTTCCAGAAATCTAAACATTGAGTAATTGTCTCTTGCATAAATTTACCTTTTTATAGATGCAGTAAATTCTTATTAATTTGAACTACATTAATTAGGAATTTGTGATAATTCAGATATAGCATGAATTATACTTTTGTTTGGTCCAAATTCTTTCTTCAAAGATAATGCAAATGAATGTTGCAAAGGAGATTGAAGCATGGAGATTTAAAATACCCGTGGAACCAATTTTTTCAAGCTTACTTAAGCACTTTAAGGACACTTGTTAAAATATATGCAATGATATAATTTAAAATAATTCTTATATATTTTAACAAATCACCTAAGAATCTCTGGTAGCTAACAGCTTTTCTTCAAAAATGTTGCACTTCTTCAACTTTTTTTTTTTTACCATTTCATTATACCCCTTACCCAAAGTAGTTTACATTAATGAGGTTTTTCTGAAATTATAACTATTTCTATCTAATATTATTCTCTTTTTTAAAGCAAATGAATAGATTTGTGACTTGATTAACATTTCTCTGAAAGTCTTTTGAGTCAAGTGTTTTAACTTAGATAATATCTAGATTTTATACTTCAGGTCAAACAGACATTGTTTTGAGGGATGAGTTACCCAATTTAGTTATCTGAACTGTTCAAATTAAAATAATGATCAATAACATTGATAACTGTATACAATACAATAACTGTATTCTGATAACTGTAGAGAATACAATAACTGTATTCTGACCTGGGGCTATCTTGATAGACAAGTGAGGGAACCACTGTATTTAAGAAATACTTTACCAATAACTGAGTGATTGGTCTGTTATGAATTTGCTCATTCCACATTGAGACTGATCAAGTAGCCAGACCGCCAAAATCATACCAACTGATGATACTTTTTTCAACCCACTGCTTTGAATAATAGATTCAATCTGCAATTGAATCAATTTAGTTAGCAATCTGGAGGAAGAAGGAAGTACTCATCTGATTATGGCCACTCTTTACACCAAAATCTTCACTCTCTTAGTTACCTACAACTCTGAAAATTTAGGTTTCTAACCAGTTATGCACATTTCTGATCTAGTTCTTGCCACTTGCACCTTTGCCCGCCACGCTGCAGCCATGATGGTTTTTTTTTTTTTTAATTTCTGTAAATCTCCCAAACTGCTTCTGCCCCTCCCACATTTGTGGCCTGGTCCATAGTACTCTTCCAGGTGTCACCTCAGAGAAGCTTTTCTAGATTCCCTGGTCTGAACTAGCACATTGCCAGTAATAATTTTACAACACCCAGAAATTTTCCTTTATGAAATGTATCATGGTTGGTAAATATAGCTTTATTTACATGACTGTTTAATATCTGTTTTCAGTGCATGTGCATATGTGCACACACAACAAACAATTGTTGGCTCCGTTAAGGACAGGGAGTGAGTATGTTTTGTATTGCCGTCTCCCTGGTGCCTAGCATATTGCATACATATTTCTTAACTAATAAGTGGTCCTAAAGGGGATTTTTTAAAAATGTTTGTTTATTTTTGAGAGAGAGAGAGAGACCAAGTGCAAGCAGGGGAGGGGCAGAGAGAGAAGGAGACAGAATCTGAAGCAGGCTCCAGGCTCTGAGCATCAGCATAAAGCCTGATGTGGGACTCAAACTCAGAAGCTGTGAGATCATGACCTGAGCTGAAGTCGGATGCCCAACTGAATGAGCCACCCAGGTACCCCTAGGAGGATTTTTTTTTATAACAAGAGTGGAGGAGGGGCAGATAGGAAGAGGGAAAGAGAGAATCCCAAGCAGGTTCTGCACTATCAGCATGGAGCCTGAGGTGGGGCTCCATCCCAGGAACTGTGAGATCATGACCTGAGCTAAAATCAATAGCTGGATGCTTAGCCCCTTGAGCCACCCAGGTGCTCCCTAAAGGGATTTTTTTCCTTTAATTTATGACACCCAGGGTTGGTTGAGAATTACAGAATCCATTCTGTACAATGAAAACTATACCTCATGTGATCTTAAAGATCACATCACCAGACCTATTTTTGCCTCTAGATTATCCTAAGGAAATGAAAGTCACCTTTTACCAGAGTGACTAAAGGAGAGAGTCTATTCTATTTTAGATCCTCTCCTGTGAAGGCTGTTTGGGCCTAGTGGTTAAGAGTCCTATCTTTTAATTCTGGGTTTGAATCCAGGGTCTTTCATTTCTGGCAGTGTAATGTTGGACAGTTACTAAACTTTTCAGTCTCTTGGGCTAATAATACTTGCTTTACATAGTTTTATGAAGATTAAATGAGACAGTGTCACTAAAGTACTTAGCACAGTGTCTGATACACAGCAAACAATAAATATTAAGTATTTGTCACTATTTTTATTATTGAACTCAGAGTAATTTTTGTGACCTGTCATTGTGTTCGCAGTCTTCTGGCTGTTATATTCTCTCTATGGCTCCCATTCTTCAGTTCTTTGAAGTGATGAGTGAGGCACTATGATTTTCCTCAGGGCAATAGCTATAAATAGGTCCTTGATTTCACACAAACATGGCTACCACTACACTTTCTATGCAACGTTATCAAATATTCTTCCAGGACACAAAGGCCTCATATTATATTATTTTCCAGTTATTTTATGAGGTCATTTTGAAATTATAGAAAAATATTTTAACATTTAAGATGTTATTGTCCTTCAGTAAGACTATAATTTGTCTTTGATAGTTGTGTGCATGTATTTTTAATTATTTTTCCTTTATTTAATTATCTTTCCTTTTTATTTCCCTTGATTTCTGTGTTTAATACTTCCTTATATATCGAGCTTTTCTGGTGTCTTTTCTATATCCTGTGCCAACTTTTCTTCCTCATCTTGTCTATTAAATATAGCTGTTTCTCAAGATTCTTTACTCAGATAGATTTTTCTCCCCCTCTATCCTGAATTCCTCAGGAATCTTGTCCATCCCCAGGGTTTTATCTATAATCTTACCATCTGGTTCCCAAATGGGTGTCTCTAGACCCAGCCTCTTTGCGCAACTACCATGTGCATTTCTGGTTTTTTGTTGAGCCTCTGTACTGTGCCCATTAGCAGCCTAAGTAGTAGATGCCCAAACTGAGTTTTCATCTTCTTCTGCAAATTTCTCATCCCACCCTAACTGCATTTTTTGTTAATCATTTTATTATTTTCCCTGTCAGTTGGGCCTGAAAATTTTAGAGTAAACTCTAATTACTTTTCTTCTTCTACCCTTACTTTAATTCTGTTGGCAAGTAATAGAGATTCTCCATTTATTCATTCATTCACTCATTCATTCATCCATGTAATCATTAGCTATGAAATAAATGGCTAGAATGTCTAAGGCAGGATGCTAAGTATAAAAGATACAACGAAGGGGAAAAATCTTATAAGGACAAGCCTAATGAAGGTTATTGTCTAGTAAGGGAAGACATGCATTAATCAAATTATTATAAAAATTAATAATTAACTTTTAGCTGTGAGATATGCTGTGAAGAAAGGAATTCAGAGAGTTAGGATGTGGCCTAGCCTGGGGGATCATGGCAGGCTTCCTAAGGAAGATGTTTGGGCTAGGTTCTGAAGAATGAATAGGAATTAATTAGGAAAAAAGAAAAGGGATAGTATATTAGGCATGTGCAAAAGGATGGTATACTATCATTATATTCAAGCCACACTCTACTTCAGTTCCTCAGAGAGAAACAGAGAGCTCCTACCAAATGAAACTAGAGGTAGGTAAGAAATAGACCATATACGTCTTGAATAGGATTATTTTGGATTTTAACCCACAAATCGTGAAAAGGTGTTGAAGATGTTAAGCAGAGGAATGACATGATCAGATTTGTATTTTGAAAATATCACTCTGGCTGCCAAAAGGGGAACAGATTGCAAGACAGCAAGAGGGGCTAGTGAGTGATCACTAAAGAGGTTGTTGGAGTAAGGTGAGGGCAGTTTGGACTAAAGTAGTTGTGATGGAGACATAAATAATTGGCTTGGTTAGAGAAATATCTAGAAGCTAAAATCTAGATAACTTAGTAATTGATTGAATGTGGGGGTGGAGGTAAAGTGTGACAATGAGGACGATCCCTGGATTTGGCTCTCACAACAGATGTAGGGGGTTGCTATTGACAGAAAGCAAAGCTGGGAGAGCACTAGGTGGTTTTGGCAGCAAAGTAGAGACAAGTGACACCACTTATTTGGTACCACAGGAGTTTGGTTTTGAACTTATATTTAAAGTGCTTTGAGTTATCCAAGTAGATATTATAGATCTGGAGCTCAGAAGAGAGATGTAGGCTGGAGAGGTAGAAAGCAGAAAATTATTGGTGTAGAGGTGGTTAAGGAAGGTGAGACTGGTGAGACTCCCCTCTTGATCAGAGGGTTTTGTGTGAGAAACAAGGCCTAAAACTGAACTTTGGAATGTATCAACATTCAATGATCGGGCGGGGGAGGGAGAACCTGCACGTGTCTCTGAAAGGAAGGTGGGGGGATGCTGACCTAGGAAAGAGCTGAGAAAGAATGTCTTCCAAAGAAGGGGCAAGAGGTCAGCAGGGTCAGGTGCACCTACTGCTCAGGCAAGATGAGGAAAGCGAAACGTTCTTGGCTTTAGCGTGTAGGGCATTGGTGTGTTGGTGATATCTGTTTCAGAGGATTAATATGGACCAGAATCAAGTAGAGGAAATGAAGGTATGCATACAGTTTAACAAATGAATCTGTGGAAAGGAGCAAAGTGACAGGGTAAAAAGCTAGGGGTGAAAGTGGGTTGAAAGATGGTTCGTTTTGGGCTGGGGAGATTAGAGCTTGTTTAGACCCTGAGCATAAGGATTTGTTTGCGAGAGGAGGATTGAATATAAATGTAGCAAAAAAAAAAAAAAAAAAGGATAATAGACTTAGAAAGGCAATAAGAAACAGCAACTCTGGTTTGAGAGGCTTGCCTTAATAGGAGGAATAGCGCTTTTCTATAAAAGCTCTAGCTTTGGGTTTATAGGGCCCCTGAAATTTGAAATCTGTATATTTAAGAAGGCCATTACTTCCTGACTTGCTATGCTAAGAACTTTCTAATTCTTACTCCACTGTCTTTTCTTTCCTTCCAGTAGGTCTTTGCCACTCTCAGACTGTGCTGGAACATAAGCCCTCAGTTGCTGCTCATTATCTACCTTACTGAGTATGCTGTTTGTTAACTACCCTCCCACTGCTTAGTATTTAAGGCCTAAATAGTGTGTCATTTGCGTTTCTAACCTTCTCTTCCACTTATGCTCTACCCACACCCACGTTTCACTCAAACTGATTATTCACATTTCCCTAAACATAAGTTCATTTTTCCAGACATATTTTTCTTATACACTTCTCTTTACTGGGAGCATGACCTGTTGCTTTCAAAATCCTTTCCATTACTGAAGACCCATCTGAAGGCCCTTTCTTTTCTATAATTTTCATACCATTTTACTAATCCTGGACCAGGGGTGTTAATTTTGTTACCTGATTACCACAAATACACTTAGGAAAACATATAACTACAATATATCCATAATCACAAATTAGGGTATGGAAACTAGGAAAATCTTAAATTTCTCCTTTAACTCAATTAAATACTTAAAAAAACCAAAATTGTGTCTAGTTGTGAAAGAAGAAAAATAATTATTTGAAGCACATAAGGCCTATTTTAGCATCATGGGCAATAGCACAACTTCGGAAACAACCTAAATATCCTTCGATAAGGTGCTGTTGAAATAAATTATGGTTAGTCCATACAATGAAATAAATACAGCCAACCACTTAAAAAGTTAGAAAAATTTTTAATTACTCATTTAAAAAATCTCTAATATCTATTGCTAAGAAGAAAAAGTAAATGCAAAACAACATATGTTCTATGTAGTCATTTGTCTGAGAAGGGAAGAATGGAAAATGCACAAATATGTATATGTTTGCTTGATAGACGTGTAAATTACCTCTGGCAAGACACACACAAAGTGACAACTAGTTGCTGGGACTGAGAGGTAGACTTTTCACTCTGTATACTTTTTTTATATGCTTTTCAGGTATATGGTTGGATTACCTGGACAAAAATAAATACCAGTTAAGTTTTAAAGTAACATAAATAATGATTATTGGACACAAGATTGAACACAGTTTTAGACACAAAATTATATAGAAATCATGGTTGATTCAAGTTCAAAGATTATAAAACTGCTCAATATAATAACTGTTAAGAAAATCATTCTTTTGAAACATTTCTGATCCTTCAGTGAGATCTGACTTTGAATCCTTTTTATCCTTTGAAGCCTGAATGATTGTTAACAGCCTCCTCACCATACACACAGAGCTTGTACTTCACACAATAACCAGAGTGATTATTTTATAAACAGAAGTTAAACAAGGTTACTTGCCTGTTCAAAGCACTGCAGGAATTTCCCATCTCCTCAGATTAATTAAAGTCAAAATCCTTACAATGGCCATTTGCTGTTCCCTGGATCTGAAATGCTTTTCTCCCATCAACCTGGTTAACTCCCTCACTTCATTTGGGTCTCTCTGCAAATGCCCCCTCAATAGAAAGACTTATCTTGATACCTAAAATGGCACCCATCCTATCATAGTCTACCCTACTTACCATTCCTGATTGTTTTTAAAAGCACCACCAAACTACTCATAAATGTATCAATTATTACTTAACACTATCCTTAAATATATATAAATTTATATTTTATTATCTATCTCCCATGCTAGAATATAAGTTTTACTAGACCTGCATTCCACAACACTCAGAATGATGCCTGAAACATAATAGATGTTCAATAGGCATTTGTTGATTGAAAGAATGAATGGACTCTCAGCAGTAAATTCCTACTTTTAGGAAGATTTTCCCTACTCTGTCCCATATATAATGTTCAATTCAAAAACATCTTATTGAATCTGTACCATACAATAGGTACTTCAGGAGACTCAAAGATGAGTAAGACAGAGTTCACATTAATTATTATCGTACATTGCATGAACAACCTTTGTAGTGACTATTGTTGGTGAATAGACCTTTTAAATGTTTATCTACTTATTTTGAGAGTGCATGCACATGTGTGCACACATGAGGAGAGGAGGGGCAGAGAGAGATGGAGAGAGGAAATCTAAAGCAGACTCCCTGCTGTCAGCACAGAGCCCTACACACAGCTCCATCCTACCAACCATGAGATCATGACTTGAGCTGAAATCAAGAGTCCGACACTTGACTGAGCCACCCATGCACCCCAGTAAGTAGAATTTTTTAGACAATATCACACAGATTCATAAACTAGACATCCACCTAGCTGATTATATTGAAACATTTTTATATTTATCGGTAAATCGAAG
The DNA here is from genome assembly GCF_008692635.1 of Crocuta crocuta. Lineage (NCBI taxonomy): Eukaryota > Metazoa > Chordata > Mammalia > Carnivora > Hyaenidae > Crocuta > Crocuta crocuta. The sequence goes on along the minus strand of NW_027532041.1, from coordinate 5,520,525 downwards.
TTATAGGCATTTTCATTTTAGTTTTGCCTCCAGTAGACCAATATCTTACATGTGAGAACATTGACCAGATTAATCTGGAATGAAAATTTCTAGTTTAATCTGGTACTTTAGTGTAGACACAACCTTAATATGACTCAGGTTGGCTAAGTGACTATTAAATATGTATAGTTTCATCATTTTTACTTAGTTTTATCTGTATGTTTTGAAAGGATATGGTATGAATCTTTACACTTACATGTTCACTTAATTTTGAATTATAAAATGTCTGCTAGGTTTTAAAAATTGGTTTAGGGCTTTGAGGTATGAGTTTTACAAACTGCTTTGTAAAAGAGATTTTTCAAATGAGTAATGATAAATAAATAATATATTAAACATATATAAAATATTACTAAAACCATTCTTCAACCAATTTTTTGATCATTGCACTTTCAAAGTTACTTTTCCTCTTCTGTCTACGGATATTATATATCAAATATAAGGAGACACAATGCAAATTCTAATTTTAGATTTATTTTTTATCATTTATGTAAATTTCCTTAATATGGAAATGGAAGTAAATGTAATACCTCCTAGACTGATTAAAAATTAATGTGTGGAAGCCTAGGAGCCTAATTTAAAAGACCATCAGAAGACTTGAATTAGTTAGCTCTAGACTCACAGCTTTAATGCATAGACCTGAATTATATTGCATTACTTATCATTGAATACCAAAAATGGCTCTTATAAAGCACATAATGGCAATCCGTTCCCCCACTGAAACATAGCAGCACTTTCAAACATATTAGATACTTAGAATATAACTGAAATCACTATAAATTCTGAGATACCCTTCTTTATATTTCAAGGTAGCTAAGAATTAGCAACTAAAATTTCCCTATTTAATATAAAATGTGAAGATAATTTGGGAGAGGTAGACAATTTCCACTTGAAATACTTTTGGAAAAATCATAAAATAAATGACTTAAGATATTAAGTAATTATTACCAAATCCTTAATGTTTTGTAGCATACTATAAAAATAAAAAATGGTATCCATGTGTTTCATAAAAATTCTAAGATTTAAAAGTTCTAACATATGAGGCCCCCATATGTATAATTCTTTGAGAAAATTAGATATTTTTATAATTTATAAATGTTCTCATTATTTCATATTCAAGATTACATTGGTGTACAGAACACTAATCTTCCCATTTGGGGCATAATAACTTAGAGAATCTGGTTTATAAATGTGTTCTATGTGGAGTTCATGATTAGCTCCCTTATGATTTGGGGGAGAAGTTAAGGGCATATTTTCCCGGGTCTTATTTGCTTCATCTTAACTTACCTCAGTTGAACTCTAGAGCAAATACTAGCAGTTTATACATACATTTATTATTAAAGTGACTCAAATATTAACCCCTAAACCCAGACAACAAAATAAATATACCTTTCAAAACTGTAATGCAATATGAAATGGAGAGTAAGCAGTCTCATTTTCTTAGGGTAAGCATTTTAGATACTTTTTGCTGAATTCTTAACTAAATTCTCATGATGTTAAAGAAATTGTGACATTAAATAAATCTCATTTTCTTATTCATTATTTATGTTGAAAAAAATTCTCATAAACCTAGTTCCCTTAGGTTGGTGGGGAAAAATATTTTTCAAAATACAATCTCTATAATTTATGATATTCATGAATGGAATTTGGAAATTAATATTCTGGGACAAACTTCATCTTGACACATATATATGACTGGGTTGTTTTTTAAACTATGGCCTAATTAAAAAAAAAAAAAAAAAATAGGAAAGGGGGCGCCTGGGTGGCTCAGTCGGTTGAGCATCCAACTTCAGCTCAGGTCATGATCTCATGGTTGGTCGGTTCGAGCCCCACGTTGGGCTCTATGCTGACAGCTAGCTCAGAGCCTGGAGCCTGTTTCAGATTCTGTTTCTCCCTCTCTCTCTGACCCTCCCCTGTTCACACTGTCTCTCTCTCAGAAGAAGAAGGAAAAAAAGCATTTAAAAAAAAGGAAAGAATAAATAGGAGAGAGCAGAATTTAATAAAATGAAATGATTTGGTTTCATTTTGAAGGACTTGGGGCTCAGATCACAGTTGACATAGTCAAACTCATATAACTAAGTGTCTCTTTAACGCCCTGCTCTACTCAGCCCTAAATGGAAACATATGGTATAGTTGAATATTCAGGAGAAGAATCTTAGATTACTAGAAATCATCTAAAATTAATCATCCACCTTTTGGGCACCTGGGTGGCTCACCTGATTTCGGCTCAGGACATGATCTCATGGTCATGAGAAAGAGGTCTGCGTTGGGCTCCTCACTTGACTTGGCGTGAAGCCTGCTTAAGATTCTCTCTCTCCCTCTCCCCCTCCCCTGCTTGTGCATGCTCTCTCTTAATTAATTAATTAATTAATTAATTAAATTTTGAACTATAAAACTCACTGGAAAAATGATGCAAAATTTTCTTCACTTGAAACTCCACAAGAAACAATTATATTTTTTTAAAGCACTTTTTTTAAAAAGCCACTTTTTGCTATATTCTCAATGATTTTAAACTCAAACTGCAGTGTTTTTCTAGTTCTTTATGTAAATTCTGTCATAGTTGTTAGGTCCATTTATAGTTTCTCCATGTTTCAATGTGTAAAGTAATTCCACCAATGAATCATGTACAAGAAACACCAGCATTGAGACTTTTAGCTGACTAATAGGCTGCGTTTGAAAAATTAACTTGATAACTTAAAGCCCACTAAAGAAAGAAATGAGCTAATTTGCCTCCATTGGAATGTTTTGATAACATGAACAAATATATATGTAAAGCTCATGTTTTCAAATAGTGCCATTTTAAAGCAGCAGCAGCCCAAGAACTCCACTTTTGTCTAATGGTATTTGATAGGATCTGCATTGAGCCCAAAGAAAATTAGTAGGCCAGAATGCACATCATTTCTTCCTAGAGAACCATGCTTTTTCTCTTTAGTAATATAGAAATATTTGGAGTTGATGGGTTGTTTTTTTTTTTTTTTTACATATGTACTCTAAAGCCACTGAATATCAAATGCTGTGGCCGCAACTCTGGCCCTGCAGGAATCCAGAGCACACCATTCACTCACTTCTGGAGTTACACAGCACGGCAACCATGCAAAGATTGTAGCAACCTGCGTGTTTCACTTAGCTATAAATTAGAAATTAGCAAAGAAATTATGTCTTTGTAAGCTAAAAATCTCATATTGGTTATAATTTTGTCTGAACTTGGTTTTCAGTAGATCTCAATAGACAGCAATATGTCATTACTGACAGTCTAAGCCTTACAACTGCAAATACCAGCAGACTTACTAGCAATCTTTGGATTAAGTAAGCCTTGTTCTTGGGCACATTTTAGGTTTCATATGCTGTAGCTTTGTCTCTGAGAGTGTGCAATTTTGTCAATGCAACAATATGCAAAAAACTTTTAATAGTTACAAATAGTCTGTGTTAAAGCGAGGATTTAAATAATGATTTAGCTATTTATAGTCATCTTTAGTTTGTTTCTTAATATGTTTAACTGCAGTATTTTAAGTGCCATGCTTTCATCTCAAACAATTATTAAGGCTTCAATATAAATAATTTAGTTGTTTTAATATAGGATTATAGTTTGGAGCAGAGGATAAAATCTGTGATGTAAAAGCATCATCTTACTTTATAACTACTTTCTCTACAAGATGCCTATGAAAAGAACGTTTGTTGTTTTAATTGTAGAACACTATCATACATTTTCTGTTTTACAGGGTATAATAATTTTCAGAGTAGCATGATGCAGCAGCCTTTCCCTGTTGTGCCCCCTCCACGTTGTCACTTCAGAACCCTGCCCCCAGAGCAGGCCCCAGCTGGAATGTCCCTTTTTCATGAAGCTTCCATGACCCCCTCCAAACCAAAGAGATTAGCCCCTCCTTTAACTCCTATTCTTCTTTGTCACTCTTGACACCCCAGTTTACAGTTCCACTCTCTGCTTTGAGCTGTAGTTTTTGCAAGGATGTCTTTCCCTTCCAATCACTCTTGTGAGTAGGGATTTTGTGTTTCAAATTTTTTTAAAAAAATATGTTTTCTTTATTTCTGAGAGAGGGAAACAGAGAGTGTGAGCTGGGGAAGGTCAGAGAGGGAGACACTGAATCTGAAGCAGGCTCCAGGCTCTGAGCTAGCTGTCAGCACAGAGCCCAACGCAGGGCTCGACTCCACGAACCGTGAGATCATGACCTGAGCCAAAGTTGGACGCTCAACCGACTGAACCACCCAGGCACCCCAGGGTCCTTGTGTTTAGTCTTTCTCAATGTCTAGCACATGGCAGGTGCTAAATAATTCTTTGTGCTATAATAATAATGTTTTCCCCTTGTTCGCTTAGCCCATTCTTATGGTAGTTTATCTGACCTCTTTCTTATTTGGCGTTTTAGTGTATTGAATTTTTATGAAAATTAACTAACCTCTGCTATTTCCCATGTAACACTGCTTAACACACTGAAATCTGAGGTCTCAGAAAAATAGGCACCAGTAGTTTTACTGATGCAATTTCTTTAATGAAAGAAAGACTTCTAATTAGTTTTTAAAATGCAACCAGATGGGACTTATTGATAAATAAATAGTTGAGGACTTTGTTCTTCCCAACTTTGTAAGTTTGTCTTTGGACTGTCTTTTCTGTACAAAATGAACACAGTTTAATGTCATATTTCAAGATCCTTGGCACCTCTCTAAAGTCCAAATTAGGAATAAGGTAAAAACCAGAGATGAGAGTACAGTGGATTTTAGAAATTTTAGTGTTGTTTTTATTTTTGAAGCAATGCATTATCTCAGTCTTTATCTTTTTTGTTTGGACCAATGGGGTCCACTGGGGAGGAGAGGTGTAGAGGTTTTGGGAAAACAAAAGGCTTTAGTAACAAAAGTGGAGCTAAAACAGAAGAGAAAATTCCAGGATGTCATTTCCTGTCAAAGCTATTCCTTCACCAGTAGATGGTCAGGTTGCTACTAGAGTGACCTGTGAGAGAAGAAAGTAGATACTGCTGAACTCTTGTGTGGAAGTCAGTATAGTGGTTTAGACAACTTTCGAATTCTGATAATTCTCAGCAAGAGATTTCTTTGATCATTGCCAGTTAGGGGCATGGCAGCACTTTTGGTGGGGAAGCAGAAAGCAAGCCGTTAGAGCTAGAGAAAAACATGTCTGCTGTTTAGTCACTGAGATGTAAAGTAAGTCAGTTTGGTCAACCAAGTCTCTTAGAAGTGATACAGGAGCCACTGTTGATTGGGCTTGATTGTGTTGCCTAGCTCACGGGTTTTCTGGCTCTTGTCCTTGTTTCTTTCCTCCTCAACTAAGGAGAGTCCTAGATAATGAAGTCACGTTAATCGTGTTACTATTTAACAGTGTCTCAGTTTCACTTGAAGATTTGCCCAGGATTTAGAAGCTGTTGACACTGCCCCAGATACAGTACTGAGGATAGCAAAGTGCTACTACCAAGAATACCACACGGAAATTGGAAAGATGCCAAATGTGAGTGAGTGGTGCCTGCCACTATATTTATTCCACAGTCCTTCCCAAGTAACATTCAGTAGAAGCTAAGATCCCTTGGTGCACTGCTCTCCATGCCCCAAAACTCAAAGGGGAAGTGGATCATGGCTATGGAGACTCCTTTCCATCTTGGCATCCAGTGAGGTGTCACTTAGTTGGATCTTTATCTCAGGTGCTAATTGATGCTGTTAACTTTCTGCAGTGGTGCCAGGAAATTGTAATTGAGGAAATGACACTCTGCTTATCTTGTGCTAAGAGGTTTTATTTAGAGAACCATACATTTCTTTAGCTGAAGGGCACAAAGTAACATCACACTATTTAGTATACTTGGAAAGATGAGTTATTAGGTCTCCTGATATCATGTAGAAATTGTTATATACCTAAAAAGTGAGACTTGCTCAGCTCTTCAACAGAAGAATCAGATCTAATGTAGTATGCTAGTATATTTCCTAAGAAGTAAGTAGATTTTTCCTACTCACAGAAACTTCTGTTAAGACATATTCTTTCGCTGAGTCATTAAAAGCAGCATGCTTTTTTTGTGTGTAATTTTTCCCTTTTAATAAAATTATAATGTTAACTTACTGTGAGTATGTGTATGTAAATGGGTGGGCAAATCATTAAATAGGGGTATCCATGTAAGCATTTCAGATCAACAGAATGACTTCTACACCTACCTGTGTTACTTTTGATATGTTATTTAACTTCTCTGTGCCTAGTTTTCTGTTTGTAAAATGCTGATTGATAATGGTACCTACCTCACAGAGTATTTTGAGGATTAAATGAGCCAATACACATAATACCTTTAGAACTATGTTTGGCAGAGTTTCAGTAATATTAGTTATTATTGTTATTACTTCATGTTATTAATTTTTTGAATTTTTATTTGTGTATTTTATTAATTTATATCCAACCATCTATATTAACTAGACTTAACCATTCTTAGTTCATAACACATAAAGAACTTATGTTGTACTTTTCTTCTCCCTTGGGATCATTATTTTTTTCCCAGCTTGACAGAGATCAACATGAGAAGCCCTTGAGCAAACCAACTAAGAGCAATTATAAGTTAATGATGATCTAAAATGATATTTACAAAAAGATATTCAGGAAGTTAGGTACTGTGTACAGTCAATATAAGTCAGTATAAAGCTATTGACCTTGGGCGATCAGGGTTCTATGCTAAGAAAATCATTTACATATCTTTAGTTGAAATGCAGAATTAAAACCTGGCTGCTTCTGTCCATTTTTACTTCCACCTCCCTACTTACACAATGTGTGCACATTCACACTTACACACCCAATCTACATTCTGCTTGCTGAGGAAAATGAATGAAAACATTAGTATAACCATCTTCAAACACATACAGGCATACAAGGAAAACTAACATTTAAAAAAGTTTTTATTTTAGAAAGTCTCTAATGAAAAGTCATTTTATGATAAGTTTATCATCCATTTCTCCTTTATAACTAAGTTAATATACCAGTTAATATATGTTTTAACTTGGTTTTTTGTTTGTTTCTTCCAAATGTGGGTTTATATTTTCAGGTTCTATTCAAAATGAAATTGAAGCAAATATACTTAGATTCTTTTGTTAATATGTGTATTAGTGCTAGATGCCCAAAATATAAAATCTTTGTTCTTTAGGCAGAGAGAGATTTTCCAAATGTCCATAAATTGATTAAATGTTTTCTTGTTCTTCTATAATCTGGTTTTTATCTTTTAAAGATTTTTAATTGTAACTTGTCTTGATCTCTTTTCTTCCTTTTGATGTAGTATTGAAGTCACAGTTCCACCTATGCTTTGTGTAGAAGTGAGTGGAATATGAACTGCTTTGACTTCAGAATCACATCTGAGATGAGAAACAAAGATTGGCCCTACCTCCTTTGTGGCTTAAATTATCTGTTCTTAGGGGGTGCCTGGATGGCTCAGTCGATTAAGTGACCCACTTTGGCTCAGCTCACGATCTCATAGTTCATGGGTTCAAGCCCTGCATCAGCTCTGTGCTGAGAGCTCATAGCCTGGAGCCTGCTTCTAATTGTCCCTTCTCTCTGCCCCTCCCCTTCTCATGCTCGCTCTCTCTCTCTCTCTCTCTCAAAGAGAACATTAAAATTTTAAAAAACAAAACTAAAAATAAATTATCTGTTCTTGGAACAGGGATCATCAAAATGATGCATGAAGCACATGTAGATGATTCTAAAATGTAGCACCATTTCCACTCACCAGCAAGTTGCTTTGTTGCATCAGTTGCTCTCAGAAAAAAGTCCAGAAAAAGTACAGGACAAACAGGTTTTTAGCTGAAGAGAAACAAAGCGGGATGTTTGTGGAAAGACAGGCCCAGGGAGGACACTCAAAGCAGCTTGCTGCCAGCAAAATGTTTGAAGAATAACCCCAAGGGGAGTGGTGGAAAAGAGCTGGTGACGAAGCTCACCTTCATCACAACTGTGGCCTGGCCCTGTCGTCCACTCATGTAATGTCTGGTTTTAAAAGACACAGGTGCTCTGTGCTGTAGAGAAGCTTTCAGTATTAAAAAACCCCTTAGATACTGGTCCACCACTTCATGAAATGCCAAAACCGTAGTTGAGTTCTGAGTTGTAAATGTCCGTGGTGCCTATGATTGAATGTATATTTTCCTGCATGATCATCCATCGTGGTGTTTGTAAGTAGCAAAAAAATGAGCCTGATTTGTTCTCCTTTGTAGAGCCAGGCCGAGGCCCACTACAAAGGAAGTAAACATGCCAAGAAGGTCAAAGCACTAGAGGCAACGAAAAATAAGCCCAAAATGGTTTCTTCCAAGGACAGCGCAAAGGCTAATCCCAGCTGCTCCATCACTCCAATCACAGGCAACAGCTCTGACAAATCAGGTCAATGACACTTTTTGTTCTTTACATTCGTTGTGTTTCTCCTGGTCCCCTGCCCCAGCCCTACACTCCTCCCCACGGCCGTTGCATGTTACTCTCCATGATTTGTTTTTATAATATTAATATGTTTCCTTCACAGGAAAGGTTATGTGTTTGCACGGAATCTAAGCATTTGATATGTTACCATTCCATGTTGTTAAATATATACATTTAAGTATATATATGTGTGTGTGTAAATATATATATATATATGTATATATGTATATATGCATGAAAATAAGTAAAGGCTACTTGGTCACAATGTGTTTAGACAAAAGAAATGGATCTAATTTGAAATACTGAGTTTATTACCTTTTTATTCATTTTATGTTTGGTTTTTGCTATAGTCATTTTCAGTGAAGGAATTCTTAAAGTTGTTTATTAATAGACTAGACATTTTTATATTATTTTACCACAGTAAAGGGGAATGGAGGGGCAAAAAGATGAAGTTTTCTGAGAGTGGCATTATTAAATGAATCTGGAAATGTGTTCAGTAATAAGAGATTTTGATTTTTGAAGATCTATGTAGATTTCCCCTCATAGTTACAAATGAACTTGAGAATTTTAAGGGAGCTATTTAAAAAGTTATTAGTTGACTAACAGAAGAACTTTACATAATTGAAAATGGGCTATACTAGGGAAAATGCCTCTTAAAAAGACCCTCTATTTCATACTCCAGTGAATCAGCAGTTTTTCTGAGTAGAATCTAACTGAATGATTCAGAAAGAAGAGGGAAAAAAAATCACTTTTCTAGCATGTACACCATGAAATTGGATGTTTAAAAGGCTTTCACACACTCACAACTGCCCTTCAGGGTGCAAGATGGATAGGTAATCTTGTTTTAGTGACTAACTGAGGAACAGTGTCTATGAAAGGAGACTAAGAGATTATATCTCTTTCCTTTATGTTTGACTGTCTTCAGGGACCTGTGTGTTATTGGAAGCACATGTGCATAATCAAGCACACACACACACACAGAAACACGTGCCCACACGCATTTCCTTTCTGATTCTCTTCTGGTCTTCAAATCCTTGTAAAATTTGAGGGGAAGACTTAACAGTGCTTTCCTGTGGCTGCTCAGGGCCTTTGGAGAAGAGCAAATCCACTACTATAAGGCTTTATTTCAGAAAGCCTGGTCAGGCAAAAAGACTATTTAGGAAGAAATAATTATTGATTAGGTCCCAGAAATGCTGGTCCTAAAAGCTCTGCAGCCTCGGGTTGAGTTAAACCAAATGTGATAATAAAACCTTTTTGTTCTCTGTATGATAGAATCACTAGATCATGTTATCTGATGAACAGATAGTACTAGACTATTGCATCACACCTCTTTCCTTCTAAAGAACAAAGTCTTTTTATGTATATTATCTAATTAATCTTTCACCCAGGTCTATCAGATATGCAGAAAAAGTATTAACCACAGTTTACAAAATACCAAACTAGGGCAAAGTCCATATTGCAGCAGTTGTTACTGGAGGTTACCCAATATTTGGAAGAACAAGATCCATCATCTCCTAACTTCCTGCCTAGTTTCATTTTCTACAGGATATCGTTGCCTCTATGAAACCTACCTTGCTAAAGGTTTTGTTACCTGAATTATGCTCTTTAAGCAAAGCAGAACTTATACACAAAATGATAAAACAATGTCAATCTATTCTTTCAGTTTATTTTGTGTCTCTGAGCTAATAGCACAATTGGCAGGTATTGTAAATGTTCCAGTACTGCTGTTATGTATGCTCAGTGCTCCCCTTAGTTATATTATTACTTGGGAATTGGGTTTGTCTAGGGACAGTAGTAAAAGTATTGACTGGAAAGAAAGTGCTAGAGAAGGATCAATAAAAGTAGAGAAGACAATTAAAAAGAGAAGGAAAGATATAGAAGAAGAGGAAAGGAAGCACACCAAAAAAGTCAAAGACTAAGATATACACCCAAGGAAAAAAGCAATATGGAAATAGAAAAATCCTAATATAGGCGCCTGGGTACCTTATACCTTCAAGGTACCCAATGAACATATGTGAAAGTTTAAACAATTCAAGGGATTCATTCCTGCTGTCAAATACTAGTGCAACCTTAGTAAAAGAGACTTTCTAAGCACTTGGGTTTGCCTAGTGAGGAATGAGAACACTAGCGTCAAGTGTAGTATTGGTATAAACAAGGAAAGAGAACTGAGATCTAGAAGAACCCTAGGGGGCGAGAGTAGGGAGAGAGCCAGAGAGTCACAGAATCTCTTCTTCAGTAGCTATGTGGTGGTCTCGGATTGTGCATCCTCTGCTTCCTCTGCCACTTCTCTGTCCACTCCAAAGCACTTGTGGTCTAACAGTGCTGGCCTCACTCACTGTATCATTGTCCAGACTTGGCATGGAAGTAATGGTAACTACCGATTTTTTGGGGTTACCTCATTTTCCATGTTTCCTTACTCAAAATCTGTGTGATTTATTTGGTAATTCATTGGTTGGGTCATTCAGATAACTTCTTCATTTCCCTATGGTTTCTATAAATATTAATATTAGTGAAATATTTTATTTGTCCTATCATATCCACAAGAGCAATACCAAAGTTGTTGAAAGGTGGCACTACTTAAAAAGAAGGCAAGTTGTATTTGCTAAGTAGATATATCTTCTTTCGTCACCTTCAACTGAATGTCAGTATCTAAGCAAGAATTCCCACATTTATTTAGTAGAAATTTCAAGTTAGAAAATTAGAAACTTTGCCCAGATGAGAAATCTGGTCTAAACTATGTAATGTGTAATCTATTTCTAACTACCAATTTCTAAATCCTTAAAAGGCTCCCACAGCTTTGCCAGAGACTTAGATTTTTTGGAAACTAGTTTTTATTCCATTTAAAATCCTGTTTTAGAAGAACAGAAGACATGAAACCAAGTCCTTCATAAATGGTCAAAGAGGAATGTAGAGAGGAAGAGGAAGGGAAAGGGCAGAGGAGTAGTGACTGTGACACTTAATTGACCAAAATGTTTTATTTGAGACAGTATTGTCTCTAAGCAATCAACCAAAACTTAGAGTAACAGTCACAGTGCAAAGGCACAGTTGACTACCAATTCTTATGAGACTGAAGTTCCCTAGCAATGGTCTTTCTTTTCTGAGTGAAGAGTTCCCATCAAGTGGACATGAGCAGTAGCTACAGGATTCTTAGATATTTAAATCACAAGTGAATGTGTGGGTCACTTGATGTCTCAGCCACCAAATTTCAAGTATCCAGGTGTTCACAACATCCACATAATTAGCTAATTCCATTTCCATTCTCATATTTTAGCACCAGTAACTTAGCAATAGAGGCCAAATTACGTTCAATTGGTGCAAATCTTGATGGAGAGGAAATAGATGTCAAGGAAAGAATCTTCTGGGAGAGGAGCATCCTGAGATTCACCAAACATCAGTCGAGGAAAAGTATTTCAGAGTCTCTAACAGGGAGTATTGGACCCACAGATGACCTCTGTTTGTTCCTTAAAAGCACAGATTATTTATTCTAAGAAGCAACCTAACAATCAAAAAGAATGAAATCTTGCCATTTGCAACTACATAGATAGAACTAGAGGGTATTATGCTAAGCAAAATTAGTCAGAGAAAGACAAATATCATATGACTTCACTCATATGTTGAATTTGAGATACAAAACAGATGAACATAAGGAAAGGGAAGCAAAAATACTAAAACTACAGGAAGGGGGATAAAGCATAAGAGACTCTTAAATATGGAGAACAAACAGAGGGTTACTGGAGGAGTTTTGGAGGGGAGGATGGGCTAAATGGGTAAGGGGCATTAAGGAATCTACTCCTGAAATCACTGTTGCACTATATTCTAACTAACTTGGATGTAAATTAAAAAAAAATTTTTTTTTAAAGCAGCCTAACAATCTTCCAAGAGTAAGAAAAGCTTTATTACTTGCTATTTTGGCACTTGGGACAAACTTTTTTTGTTTTGTTTTATGATACATTTGGAGATATAATGTGGCTCATAATGTAGCTGGGTCTGTGCAATACAGGTAGATTTATTATAATGGAGCTATCAGATATAAAAATTTCAGAGTATCATGGCAAGGTTTCTTTTTTTTCTCTCAGTTCAGTAAACAAAATGAGTTTAAGTTATAAGAGCTTGTATTTCATTTATTATAAGAAGCTCTGACCACATGCTTGAGAAAAATTAAATCTGTTCCATTAAAGGCAATTAAAAATAATTGTCCCATTCCCTTGTTAGAAGTTGGGGTAGAAAAATTAAATGTAAAATCCAAAGAAATGGTTTCCTGGTCTCCGAGGATCTATCCCAACTTTTAATGATGCATCAATGGGAGTTCAAAACATGGTAGGAGGGAGGAGAAATGTGCTTTAGGAGAATTAGGGTCAAAACACAGCAAGCATTAAGCAGCTTCAGGAAGATGACTGGGACATATTAGCCAGACACTCGACCCAAATTTCTCCCTGGAGTTCAAGTGTCATAATGCCATATGACAGTACACTTCCCTGTGATAATATGCCCTATACATCAAACTGAATGCTCTTTGTGACAGCATTTAATCCCTCATAACAGGTTAAAAAAAAAAAGAGCCTTCAAAAAACACTATTTCTTGAAAGTAATAAAATATTTTTATAATCAACCTAATGATAAAATATTGTGATAGTCAACCCTAATGGTCCATATGTCTAGTCTTTAGCACTAGATTTTTTAAAATTAATTAGATATTAAATGGGGAAAATCCATTTCTAGTTCAAAGTGTATAAAGCTATTTAGAGCTAAACAGCCTTTAATCAGTTGCTGTCTGAACAGATGAAAGCAGATGGAATGATTCAAAATGCTATAGATATATTTATAAATGCAGTTGAGAGCAAAGATAGTGAAACCAGTATGTTCTTGTTAAAATATAACAATAGGAATACCTTCTAATTTTCAGTTTACGAAATCCAGTAACGTATACATTTTTGTATGACCCTCTCAATATCCCTGTGACTATTAGGGCAGAAATTAATATCCAGCTTTTATTCATTCATGCAATAAACTTCATACCCATTCATTTACTCAAGAAATATTTATTATCTATACTAATAATATAGCGTATATATATATCTTGCCAGATACTAGGGTGCGACAATAAACAGAAAGATATTTTCCTGCCATCAAAGAGCTTCCAACCTATTGTTTTTTTTTTAATGTGTTAGATATTAGGCCTATAAAGGAAAATAAGATATAGTTGCCAACTTCAAGCTGCTCCCCAGAATATAGTAATGACAGGGACTGTGAGTCTAGGAAACGTGAAATAATTTGTGTGAGTTTGCACCACTCATATCCCAATACAGTCAGAATAGGAAGACAGGATTCCTGCTCCACGCATATGCCATTATTCCCATTACTTCTACATTTCTCTTTCTTAGGAATAAATACAGGTATCCCAATGGGCAAATTCAGAAACCACTAAACCAGATTTTTAAGAATTAGTGAGTAGGACTATATATTATTTTTATTTTTTCCCCAGGTTTTATTTAAATTCCAGCTACTTAACATACAGTGCAGTATTAGTTTCAAGTGTAGAATCTAGTTATTCATCACCCACACACAATGCCCAGGTCTCATCACAAGTGCCCTCCTAGGTACGCGACATGTGTTTAACCCATCCCCCTGCCCACCTTTGTGTATTACTTTTAAATTACTTGCTGACTGTTGATATTTTTCAGTAAAAAAATATATATATATATGGCATTGAAGGAGCTATTAAGGCTTTGTTTTATTAAAAATCCTTAGTTCCGATGCGGTATGTTGTCTGTAGCATTTAACTGTAATAGAATAAAGCTTTAGATGTTACAGATCTTTTCCAGGGCAAATCTGAATGAAAACACTCATTTTGAGTAAATGCTACCAGTTTGACAATTATAGATTTTATGTGCCTAAAGCCAAATATACTCACTGAAATAGAGGTAGACCCTGGATAGAGGATCTCCTATATGGCAGAAATCTTGAACTGCCCACTAAAGGGTCCAGCTGAGTTGTCCTGAACACTGTCCACATTTTCAGTAGCATTCTGAATCATTTCATCTAAAATATTCCCACTGGGGATAGGGAGATGGTTTTGTTTATCCCATACCCATGACCCTACCATGGGGACTGTGAGATGACAGTGTTAGAAAAGACAGAAGAAGGAAGGAGAGAGGATAGAGTACCTCAAAACAGCTCATTTTAGTTTCCAGCATATTGTGCTTTTGCATTGCGGCGATTCCTCAAGTATGACCCCAAAGTGGTTATCAACTTACCTGCAAAGGCCGTACGTAGTTTAGCTTTTTATGGTTACCCTAGTGCTTTATAAAAGTGTATTTTCAGTTTTGTCAAAGAGTCTTTCTGCCAGGGATACAAATGAAGAGACCCTCGCCTCGTCATTTTTATGGGCTCCCCGGTGTGTTTCATAGTTTTTATGTGTTGTTACAAATGGGGCCAAGTTTTCCAAGTGACAACTTCTCATTTCCACTGACGGCCACCAGACTTCATCGATTAGCCAGCAAGGTCTTTGTAATGGCCTCCTCCCTCCCCCCTCCCCCCGTTTTGTCTCTAGCAACAGAACCTTGTGCTGTTGAATAGAAGAAAATGATAGTTTTCAGCTTTGGCAGCATCTGTCATTTATAGACAAGTGCCATCATAAATTTGGCATACATCTATCCAAATCCAGGAGGCCGAGATTTAGTATCCCTCATAAAATAATAGATTAACTATATTTATGACAAACATCTTAAGTCTGAAATTCTGGGGTACAATCATGTAGAACATAAATTGAGTCCCATCTGTCTAAAGAGAACAGACCATTATACTAAGGCTCATATTTCACGAAATGTACATATATCATTAAGACTTTCAAAGTCAATTTAAAATATGTAACTGGCTCCATCTTTGCCCATTCACCTTGAATTTGACAACAGCATCCTGCCAGGCAAGACTGAAGATTCTTAGTTAAATGTTGTCATATTCTGAAAACTAACTTCTGAAACTTTTGAGCATTTTATACTACTTCAAAATAATACTGAGCACTTATTGTCAGCTTCTCCACTTCTGAAAGATATTTGCTAACATTGCTCTAAGGAAGTGAAGCAAAAGTTGAGACTTACTTATGATATACTGGGGCTCTATTAACTTATAATTTACTCGGGATATGTTATAAACAATTCCAAAAAGCAAAACCTTAGATATCTTCTTAAGGCTTATATCACTATAAAAAAACTTTTTTCATCTTCAGACATATTTATTTTAACTGGTAGTCATCTATTTTGATTAGACTTATTTATGACCTTTCTACATTGATAAGATATTGGAATATAAAAAGATTTTGTATATACATTGAATAATTTTATAAATGCACAACCATAAATGCCCCTGAGATTTTAATGAAGGTTATTACATATGTGTTATTACATTCCACTTATTTACTTCAGGAAAAATTCTCTTACAGTGAAATATTTTTTGAGATTAGGTGGATGATCAAATAGAATCACTTAATAAATATTTGTAGATTCTTTGTTCAGGGTACTGGTACAAGGGACTTTGGGGAATTCTAGGCTCAGTTCTGGTGGTACTACACAAATTTAGCTTTACAGTATAAAACTTAAAGTGTTTTTCATAGAAACATTTATAAAATATTTTCTCATTCCCTGACTTCTTTCTCAGAGTATCAGGTTTACTGTTATGTAAACTGGCCATGGCATCACACATTAATAGTTTGGTGCTCTCATTTTTATAGGTCAGCTCTATCTAATAAAATACTCTGTGGTGGTAAAAATGGTCTACAATCTGTGTTGTCTAATATGAGTGCCATGAGCCATGCATAGCTAGTCAGGACTTGAAATGTGGCTTGTGCTACCGAGAAGCTGAGTATTTAATTTTATTTAATTTTAAGTACTATACATAGCTACTGAGTTGCACAGCACATCTGTAGACCCTGGTACTCTGCTCTTTTAACTAACCATGACTCCAGAAAAGGCATTCAAGTCTCTGAGCCTCTGTTTTCTCATCTGTAAATTGGAAATAATGCCCTCCCCACATCACAGTGGTGTTTTATGGATCAAAAAAAAAAAATCACTTTGAAAGAGCTTTGCAAAATGTAAAGCATAATAAAAATGCCCATTATTAATATTCTTATAGTTTTGGGTTGTTGTTTTTTACCCTCTTGTGGAGCAGTCCCTTCTAGTTGCCATCAGTGGTAGGCGGTAGTCAGCTATCATCATCTTCCATTATGCTGCACCTAATATAGTTGATTCTAGAAAACCAGATTCAGTCTTATTAGGCTTATATGCAAAATTAATTCTAACAGCAGTACTACCAATAATTAATGTGTAACTGAATGTTTATCATATGCCTGATACTTCTATGCTAAATGTTTTATGTATACTATCTTATTTAATGGTACAATCCTCTGATGGATACTAGAAGGTGAGACTTAGTGAGGGGAAATGATGGTTCAGAGTCATCCAGAGACGAAGTAACTTGAAGCCCAGATTTCCACCCAGGCAGCCACTCAAATTCACGACCATGATATGCCACCTTTGGATAAAGGTCCATGAACTGTAACCGCATGTGTTTTCTGAAGGCTATTTGAGATTTTTTTTTTTCCAAAAGTGACACTTCTAGAAGTCTGACACTTCAGAAATGTGCATTATTTCTATCTCCACCCTAGGTTTTATTTTTGAAAAATCAAGTTTTGAATGGCTTTGAATACAGACATATTAACTATGGTATGATTTTTGAGTGCCATTTACATACCTTGCATATATAACATAGTAAAAAGAACATGAGCTTGAATTCAGACAGATTAGCTCCACTTCTCACTGACCAGATAACCTAAACCAAATCAGGTTCACTGACCTGTTTCCCCATCTATAAGATGGGAGGGGTCATACCTACTTCCCAGAGTTGTCGGGATTAATGAACTAACAATGCCTGCTTCAATTCCCTATCATGTAACAGACTCAACAAATGCTAGCTATAAAAAGCAACTATTGTTCAAAGACCTTTCCCAGCCCTGTCCTTTTGACTCTATGATCACATCATGTCATGCCATCATGCAACAGTGGACCTGCACTTAACATTTCTCTTTATGTGCTTGTTTTATTATCAAATGGCAATTATTTACCCTTGTGTATTACACTGTGTTTTTCCTCCAGACATGAAGGCTTGATGAGCCTCACTCTCCCAGTGGGATATGTAAAAATGTGGAAGGTCCTTCTTGGTCTTCCTTATATTTTTATAAATGGAGGAAATGTCTTTCTATTCCTTCTCCCACTGGTTCATGTAGCTCATCCATTATGGCCTCTGTGGCTCCTAGTACTTCATCCTGCACATGGCAGTCACAGAGTTAGCATATATTAAATTAATACCATTAAGAAGAATTTAACGGAGAAGCTGTAACACCTTCCCTAGACTATGGACAGGGCATGAAGACCCTGGTTAGCTCTTTTCCCTGTGTCTTCAATAAGATGGATGCCCCACCTGTTAGGGCAACAAACTGCACAGTTATAGTGCTAAAAGAAAAGACAACCCAACATACCTCCATTTGTTGAGGAAGAAACCTGGGTGCTCCCTAGGTAGAAGCAGCCCTGCCTGGAGCCAGGATTGGCTACTGACTAGGATAGGGTAGGGTGTAATCAGAATAAGAAACACACTCCTGCCTGACAAGTCCCTTCCAGCATTTATGTCAGTAAATGAGAAACTTGTCAGCTCATACATTTGATTTCTCGTTTCTTGCAAAGCATTTTCTTAGTGTGCAATTTTTTTAACAATTTCTGTATGCTATCAACTAGTTAGCCTCTAGAAAATATGTGCTTTGTTTTCTTTCAAATACGAAATGACATAAATACTAGGATTTCTTGTCATAATAGAGATTCTTTTATTCTTTACTTTCAAATATTTGAACTTCTGTCAGAATTTTATGATAATTTTTACACATTTGATTAGCAGAATGGCCATATTTAAGTTAAAACAATTTGCCTTTCCTAGGACAATATCTTTGTTCTTACTTCTCCAGTAACAAATAAAATATTTTTACTTAATGGGAAATTAGGGTGCCACATTTTGAGTTATGGAAGAGCTATTTATTTACTCTTTTCAACAAAAATTTTATCCAATCCTTTGATTAATCCATAAGAATGATTAATAACTAGTAAAAAATTTTTAAGTATTTTGAAAAATTATTAGATGTTCTGTTTATGTTACTTATGGCATTTTAAATTAAGAAAACTTCTTTTTAAATTTTGTTAAGTTTATTTATTTTGAGAGAGAGACAGTGCAAGCCAGTAAGGGACAGAGGGAGAGGGAGAGAGAATCCCAAGCAGGCTCCACATGGCCAGCTGCAGAGCCCGATTGCGGGGCTCGAACCGACAAACCATGAGATCATGACCTGACCTGAAATCAGGAGTCAGATGTTCAACTAACTGAGCCACCCTGGTGCCCCAAATTAAGAAGACTCTTTTGGAAAGCAGCATCATAGAATAAGTAAAAAAACATAAAAATATTCGTTTCATTCATTATACCAGTTAATTTCTCTTCCTGTAATTTATACCAAGAAAACAATTCTAAATACAAAACAAGAAAAATAAAATGTTACATATGAAAATACCTACTGGAACATTATTTGTATTAATGACAGGTGGAAACAAGTTGATCAGTATAGCAAAGTTATTTCAGTAAAGTCCTTATACTTGATAAAATATGCAGCTTTACAGTAAGTAAAAGCAACATCAAAATGCATATAATGACACTAAATCAAAAAGTTACAAAATACATGAAGTGAAAAGTTACAAAATGACCTATCTATGGATATGTTATTAAGTCTCCAGGGCTCTGTGCTAGGCGCTGGGTATATGATGGTGAATCAGGCAGACTTGGGCCTTGCCATCGGGAGAGCATACTGCCTGGAAGAGTAAATACTGAACGAGTGATGACAAGCTTAATGAAAAGAGAGAGATGTTGACCTTGCCTGGGAAGGAAGGGAAATCCAGGCAGAGAATTTAAGCTCTCTCTGCCTGATGGGAAAGAAGTCAGCCATGCAAACAGAGGCCCGGATTTGGGGGTGAAAGGGGAGAGGATTCTCATCAGAGGGACCAGTTCTCTATAGGACTTGAGCTGTGAAAACATATCTGGTTTTAATAATTGAACCAATGAAAGGACACTTGGGGACAAGGAAGGGAATTTAGGTTGTTGGTTCAAAATAAAAAGGTAGATAAAATGATGGCTAATAACAGAAAGAAGGCAGAATGAAGTAATGGGCATAAACACAAAGGTTCTTAACCTCTTTTGGTGCCATGGATTCCTTGGCCCAATAGTAGCCTGTTCTCAGAATGATGTTCTTGTTTTCATTTTTGTTTGTTTGTTTTTTTGTAATCAATCTCTACAACCAACGTGGGGCTCAAACTGTGACCCTGAGATTAAGAGTCTCTCATTCCACCCACCTGAGCCAGCCAGGTGCCCTTCATATTAATGTTTTTAAATCCATAAAATGAAACATGTAGTTTTACAAAGAAAGCCAATTACAATGAATACAGTTGTCAAATGTTTGTTATGATATAGTAACATAGCAATAATGTGTTAAATAAGATCTAGCAACAGGTGTAATATCTACCATAATTTTGAAGTAATGATAAGGCATAGTGTTTCAAGCTTTTTATGACAACTGTAATATCTGATGACAAGATTTTTATTCCTTTTGTTGGACATAGTCACAGGTACTGCCAAGACTGCTATAGTTTTGGGGCGCCTGGGTGGTTCAGTTGGTTAAGCATCCAACATCAGCTCAGGTTATGATCTCACAGTTTGTGAGTTCAAGCCCCATGTCAGGCTCCATGCTGACAGCTCAGGGCCTGAAGCCTGCTTCAGATTCTGTGTCTCCCTCTCTCTCTGCCCCTCCCTCATTCAGGCTCTGTCTCTCTGCCTCAAAAATAAATAAAACATTTTTAAAAATTAAAAAAAGACTGCTATAGTTTTTTGCCTTCATTTATAATTTAAGAAAATGCCAAATTTCTATCAGAGATAAATGAAAATAAAGGTACATTTTTTTTTTTTTGCCACCCAAGATCATGGATCCTGTGAATTCATGGGTCCTTTAGATGTCTGTAGACTCCCTAGGTTAAAAACTCCTATTCAGTGGAGACTGGGTGGCTTAGGTGGTTAGGTGTCCAACATTGGCTCAGGTCGTGATCTCATGGTTCATAGATTTGAGCCCCGCGTCAGGCTCTGTGCTGACAGCTCAGAGCCTGGAGCCTGCTTCAGATTCTGTGTCTCCCTCTCTCTCTGCCCCTCACCACTTCACACTCTGTGTCTCTCTCTCAAAACTGAATAAACATTTTAAAAAGTATTTAAAAGAGAAGAAGGGGAAAAATAGTGGGGGAGAGGGAGGGAGGCAAACCATGAGAGGCTCTTGAATGCCGAGAACAAACTGAGGGCAGATGGGGGGAGAGAAAGAGGGGTGATGGGTATGGAGAAGGGCACTTGTTGAGCACTGGGTGTTATATGGAAACCAATTTGACAATAAACTATTAAAAAATTTTTTTAATTATTTTTTAAAAAACCCTCCTATTTAGTGTTAGAGGCTTATGGGTTTATTTCCCCTCTGTTTCTACATACTGTGTTATTTACACAATAACTTCTAATGATTTGATGACTTTATATATCTCAGGGCACAGGTTGGATGGGGAAGAAACCTTTAGTCATAAGGCCCCATGTCACAGTATTCCTAAGGGATCTAGATGATGAGAAACCCTAGACAAACGCCTTTGGGCACACAGGCCTCTGGAATTAACATCACTTCTTAAAGGGGACTTTCTGTGCTCAACAGACTTTCTCCTGCAACCCATAGGCCTTAAATATAACGCTGGTTTTGACAATTTCATGATAAAGCAGATTGAATTTAGGCACAAATGCTAGACTCAAAATGTAAAAGTATGATTGGCCTTTAGCACTATGTTCTTAAAAAGATTAGTAGCTTTTCTACACCTGGGCAGTCTAGCTCCCAAATATCTGCATCTCCTTAGGATAGGCAGCACCCAGGTAGGTCCATGAACAGGGATAGCCCATACTTGTCTCCATGGAGCAGCCTGGGGTGATGAGCTTGTTGGCAGAAAGCAATTTTTTTTTTTTTTGTATTTTCTCTATTAAATAAAGATACATTTTTTTAGATGAAGGAAGACTTGGTTTCCTCAGTCACTCTCAGGCTGACCTTTCCATTGTCAGTGTGCACTTCACTCTACCTGGAGTTTCAAAGCTAACCCCTAAACTCTACATCTAGAGAGGAAAGAGGTGGGAGGAGCAGGATTCAGATGTTTTTCCTTGTACCTCGTGAATCGGTTTCCTCTGTAAAGGGCCATTCATTTAGAAGAAAAAGAACCTGCTCCTCATTCCACCTAGAAAATTAGTTTTTAATCTTATTCCTGGCTTTTGAATCATTACTGGACCTACTCCCTGAGGGACTTGATTTGAGTGACATGAGTTACTTATTCTGTTTTCCATAATAAAGGTGCCTCAGAAATAACTGTTTCACATGTCTCAGTGACAAATAGGAAAAGGGGCAAATTTTCAACCTGGAGGATTTGAAATATGAGTTCTCTATTGTACAAGTCAAATGCCTGGAAAACTACACAAGATAGGAGAAAGCTGTTCATTAGATTCAAACTCTAGCAAACAAGCCCTCTTTTGTGCTCCCTTAGAAAAGTGACACGTTCACTAATATCAGTGCCAGCTCGTTGATACAGAGTGTAGGCTGCCAGCTTTTAACAGGGTGATATTTGGAGATGCCACTGTTTTATCTGAATGTGAGAATGGCAGCTTCTGCTCCCCAGCCAAGTGGCATGAAAGACAACAGGGCAGTTGTCGTGCAGAGCTGGGCAATGACCGTCATTTCACTGGGCCACAGACTCACTGCATGGTGTAGCCCAATGACTAGAACCCAACTGACATGGGCTTTCAAATGGAAAGATCGGGATATCCTAACTCAGGGTTGTTTTCTGGCAGAAAATTACAGCACAGGACCTATTTTGGACTTACAAAATTGGCCACCTAACTTTCATGGGTCCTAAGTTACTTAAAATAAATATGCTTTTGTTGTTGTTGTTTTTAAGGTAAGGACGTACAGATTCTGATTCAGTAAAGAGTCACTTTAATTCGCAGACAATTTTCCCTGCTTCCAGGATTAGTCTAAAGGCCAAGATATGAAAATCACATATAAACATAGTTAATTAGGAATTAGCAAGCTTCAGAGTGATCAACCGTGCTTGAAGAGGCAGGGTTTCTGGGATTTAGCTAGATGCATGGTAATGTAGCATTAGATGTAAAAGTCTCCACCAGCATCAGCTTGACCCGATGTATAATATTTGAGTGCTCTGAGAATTTTTTAAAAATAGCTTTAATTTCCATGTCTATTCTTGGTTTTTTTGTGTCTCTGAGCTTGTCATATAAGTAGTCTATTTTGTTTTCCACATCTGCAAAATGGCATAAGCCATAGAGAGAACTCTTTCTGTTTCCAAAGGTGATTCAGCAGTTCACCCTCAAGTGAGGCATTGGGATCAGACATTTTCCAACAAGAAATCCTGTGACTAATAAAGCAAGTCAGCTGACCTAGTAGGTGTTGTGAGATAAACCAGCCTATACTCTACTATGGTGGGTAATGCTTAGGGACACCTGGAATTAGATCAAATATAAATGAGGAGTCTAGTTGGAAGAAACTAAATGGGTGGCAGAGGACTCCAAATGTACTGGGTCAATGTCAGGCCGCCTGTCATAAACATTATGTGCCTTGGGGATCTGGGTTGGCCATGAAGGGTATCATCACTAAGACACAAAACCTGCAAATTGACACCTTCAATAATGGACATCTATTACCTTAAATGGTGGGGAAAATTAAATAGTGACATAAGCCATAGTACTTGGAATTTCTGAAAGAATAGTATTGCATAAATATATCAATCACGTAATTGTTGATAACTCAAACAAATATACTGTGATGTTATAAATGAATATACTGTGATGTTATTTGTTAATGGCTGCTTACCACATTGCCCAAAGTGGATTGTTGAGCTATAAACCTCTCATGAATCTTCAAACATAAGACTCATAGTGTTGCTATGACTAAAACCTTGCCGTGATGACAGAGTATCAGTTTAGTTGCAAAGAAGATGGGCTATACTTTGATAATATTTTGTTTTCACATGTGCTTCAGATTTCCTGGCATAGATACATGCTTATTGCTTATATGCAAGTTCTAGTAGGATTCCTAATAAAGGAGATAATAAAAACTATAGATTTTTTCATTTTATCAAATCAAAATATTTGACCTGGCACATGTACTTTTTGTTATGACTCTGTCCTAATACATCTCAAGGATGTATTCTTAAGAGAATTATTTCAACCTCAAATGACATTAAATATTGGTTGCTTATATATATCTTCAGCAACAGTGATATAAATATTTTACATAATCAGTAGTGGAAATATCTGTTCTATCTATATTTATTTCACTGGTTATTATTCAGCCATTAACAGTTAATTTCTCCTATTTTTATTTGTGAAGCTAAAAGGCACTGTATGAATTGAACATTCTTTATTTCAACATATTATTGCCCACCAATGGCTTTCTTTACACCGGGCACAAAGATGAATTAGGACATTGTTGTAGGACTCAAGAATCTTTCTGTCTTGGTAATAATTTTAATTGTGAAAAAATTATAGCTAATGCAAGGTCAACATATAACTATATGAAGAGGGTTATGGGAATATAAGGAAGGGGAGGAGACAGGAGATGGGCTTGGGGACTAGACGTAGTAAGATCTAGAAAGAGGTTTTATAGTAATCCGCAATGAACATCGAGGGCCTAAAATGAAGAAGTGGCACATAGTAGATGCTGATTCACTGTCTGTTGGATAAGACTGATAGAAGAAATATTTAGAAGACGATATCAATAAACTTAGGCCACTTATTAAACATAGAAGGCAAGAGAAGAAAGAATTCAAGAGTTATTGCTGGCAATTCTGACATACAACTAGTAATGTCATTGATTAAAATGGGAACTACTTGGAAGCGCCCCTATGTGGAACTTACCATTTATTCAGTACCAGCCATGTTGAGTTTGAAATATACATGAAACATGTAGAAACAGATATCCCACAAATTATTAGGGGAAAAAGATCTTGAACCTGTGAAGAAGAGATTTCACCTATGGATTTAGGAATCTATGTCAATGTGGTAGAAGAGTCTATTGGAGTGAATTAGATCATATAACACCCAAAAGAGGACAAGAGTGAAATCTTGAGGCATGCCAACACTTAGGGGTAGGCAAAAGAACAGAAGCTGGTGAAGGGGGCCTAGAGTGAGCTTAGAGAACCAGCCAAGGCCAGTGTTTGTGGACGTCAAGGGGGAAAAGCATTTCAGGAAGGAACTTGTGCCCAAAACAAGAGAAGACTGGACAGAGGCCATGGAATTTGCAGGAGGGTAAGGATAAACAGGAAGAAAGGAAGTGGAAGAACCACATCTCATGACCACTTCAAGTCCTGACCAAAGGGAAGATTGTGGAAGATTCCAATAATGAACCAAGTCAGGGAATGACTTTTGGAACATGGAGTTTTCAGCATGAAATAAAGAACAGAAATAAAGAACCCAGTAGAAAGAAAATAGCCAGAACTATAGGAAAGAAAGAAGAAATGTAAAAGATAGAGAGGAGCAGCATATATCTCTTCCTCAGAGATGTAAAGAAAACAGGTGCAGATAGAAGAAAATGTAACATCAGGGACAAACTTGTCCAGCTTCCTCATTTCTCTAAGAAACGGGAGATCAGACATTTGCTAATGAGAGGTGGATGATATTGGTAGGGAACTTAAGGATACATTTTCCATAGGGAAGCTGGCTGACTGTGTTTCTTTCCTTTAATAGAACCCATTTTTTCCCATTTGTCTGATTTATTGACCTGTTCTTCGGGTATATAACTTTTCACTATATATGTTTCTAATTTAAGCAAATCAAATCTGTACGATTATAGAATTTTAAAATAATAATATGGGGTTATTGCATTAACAAGAGTACTATGTTTCAAAAAAATCTTTTAAATAGTACGTTCAAATTACTACTATTTTCCAAGGTCACATACATTTCTGGAAAACATCTAATAAACAGAAGGAGGTAAAGTGACTGCTGCATCTGATTGTTACCTACAGTGTTGGTCTTTTCTTCGTGCTCTTCCAGACAGTGCAGACTCGCTCTACTACAAATGAATATTCCTTTCTTTGTGCATACACCAATATAGCAACGCTCTAGAGTCTGTCCATCTTTTGTTACATTTTGTTTTGCAAAGAACTCCAAGGTACTAAATTGGCTTGCTCATCTTGTAACTTTTATGCTGCTGCCTTTTCTACCCCTCCCTCTCCGGAATCCATTAACTATCTTAATGGAATTCCACTTTGAACTTTAAAATATCTGTCATCAGTTGGTGGCTTCCATCACTTTTACCGTGTCAAATGTGTAGATAAGGAGCGGACAAATGAAGCAAAGGGTTAGGAAGACCTACAGCCATACCAATCAACAAACATACAGATTTGCAGTGTTATTTGACTTGGGGTTTTGGGGGGTGGGGAGTTGGTCTGATACAGAGCCTTCATCGCCTTTTTAGCTCCATTTCTCACAAGACCGCACAACTAGTAAGAAAGTAAGTACTGTGACTGACACCCATTAATTTCTCATTATTCAGAAAATGGGATGATAAAACAGAGGAGAATGATTTCAGAATTCCTTATCAAAGTGAGGTAACTTGGTTTAATGAGTGTTAAGCAGTAATGTGGGCATTGTTTTGTTTTTTACAATAATAATGAGATGTTGGACAAGGTGCTTGTGAATATAGGAAAGCATATACCCACAGTCCTTTTACTGCATTCCTCTGTTGCTAGTTCCTTCTAGTGAAATACTAAGTATAAAAAGGAAAATTTAATTGTACAAAGTGACAAACAGTATACTTCAGTGACCTCAGAAAGTACAAAGAATAATTCTGTTAAAGTTGTGCCCTTTGTTTCCTGAGCACTTTTCTCAAGTTAGGGGGAGAAAATTAAGCACAAGATTTGACCAAGCACTTCACCAAAAAAGGTATTTAATCAACCAATAAAAATACCTTAGTCCTACCTTAGTCAGTAGGGAAATACGAATGAAAACCTCAATAAGACTACACCTCCAACCCAAATGGCTAAAACCAAAAGGACTGACAATACACAATGCTGATAAATGTGTTAGGGATGATGCAGAACAACTGGAATTCTCAGGCATTGCTGGTAGAAATATAAATCAGTACAACCATTCTGGAAAACTCTTTAGAATCTACTAAAGCTAGAAATAGATTGATAGAGATAGATGATAGATAGATAGATAGATAGATAGATAGATAGATAGATAGATAGGCAGGCAGGCAGATAGATAAGATCTATCCATCTAATGGTCCAGCATATATATTTATGTTGTATATATATATAACATAAATGAGTAATGTCTACCAAAAACACATATAAGAATATTCAAAAACCGAAAATATTCCAAATGTTTATCAGTAGTAAAATAGATAAATGGTGGCACAGTCATACAATGGAATATTCTCCAGCAATTAGAAAAACCAAACTTCTAAGTACAACAACATGGATGAATGTCATACACATAATGTTGAGTGAAAGAAGCCAGACACAAAAGAATACACATTGTGTGATTACACTCCTATGAAGTTCACAAATAGGCAAAACCGATCTAAGTTGATAGAGATGAGAATAGTGGGTACATTTGGAGGGAGGGCAAGTACCAACTGATTGGGAGTTCAAGGGAGCTTTCTAGGATGTTGGAAACATCTATATATCTTATACATCAGTATCTTGTATATTATATTTCCCATACATTTTCTGTTTCAACAAATGTATACATATGTATAAATTCACTAAATTTTATGTACCTTATGGTATATAAGTTATATAAGTATATAAGCAAAAAAGAAATTAAATGGTACAGATAGGAACAGTGTCTACCATGTTAGTATATGTGAAAAATAAATGAGATAATGAATAGAAGTTCTTAACATAGTGCTTGGTCTACAGTGAGTATTGAAATAGTGTCAGCTATTGATTTGGGATTACTATTGTTACTACTACTATCACTGTGAGATATAACTGCCTGAAACAGTCATTAGGCCAATTTTTTGCTTTCTATAAAAGCAAACTTCCCTAAATAGTATTGTGCCTCTGAATTCAGCTTCTAAGAATCATGCTCCAAACAACATTACTAGTTGTGTTTAAGAGAAAGCTTGTTATTATGGTAAAGTTTACTTCTTACTAAGGGTAAAATTTACTAACTCTCAAAAATGCATTTAGTTCAAGAGCTTGTTCCCTTTCAGAATTAAGCATTTTTGGGGGCGCCTGGGTGGCTTAGTCGGTTAAGCGTCCGACTTTCGCTTAGGTCATGATCTCGTGGTTCGTGGGTTCGAGCCCCGCATCGGGCTCTCTGCTGACTGCCAGCTCAGAGCCTGGAGCCTGTTTCAGAGTCTGTGACTCCGTCTCTCTCTGACCCTCCCCTGCTCACGCTGTCTCTCTCTCTCTCTCTCTCTCTCTCTCTCTCTCTCCTAGAAATAAATAAAACATTAAAAAAAGAGAATTAAGCATTTTTTAAATTACTTTGAAACACAAATTATCATGTATCTAATGAAAAGATATTCAACCAGTTTAGTATAAAAAATGAAAATCAAGGTAACAATGAGATACTGTATTTTATCTGTCAGATTGGCTCAGGCAGTGGATAATTAGGCTGGTCAAAGGCATTGGGAAGCTGGCACTCTCTTAGAGACAGAGAGCTCTAAGAGCGTTCATTTGTGCAACCACTCTGGGGTGCAATTTGGCAATGTGCATCACAAGCTCAAAAATGTATATACTCTTTGTGCCAGTAAGTCCTCTTCAGAGCTTAGGTCCTAAGGAAATTATTAGACAAGTATACAGAGATATCTATACGTGGTACTATTTATAAACCAATTTACTGAATATATGAATTCAGTGGACTGCAAACATGATTGCCAGTATACCCTATTGAATATACCTTTCTCATTCCTCAGAGCTATTATCAGATATCAGAAAATCTCATCCTGTGCTCACTTTGGCAGCACATATACTAAAATTAGAAAGTCTCGTCTTATTGAAACTTTAGGTTCTTTATCCAGCTGAACACTTCCTTCTTCCTGGCTCAGGTTGGACCATGGGAAAGGCCATAGTCTGTTCTTCCCTTCTTCCCCATCCTGTAATTTCTGGTTCTTGCCCTTTCCAATTGTTAGGGATCAGAAAAGGAATTAGAGAAGATAAAAGGGCCAGTGTTTTGTGCTTATCGACAATCACCGATGCCCTCTGCATGGCAGGTGTCCAGATGTTGTCTCTCTCTCTCAAGGACCAAGTATAAGGTCTTCATGTGGGTCTTTCAGTCCTTCCTCAGCTCCTAATACCAGAGGTCTACTCCTCAGCCTCTTGCTGCCAGGGTCCCAGTGATCAGCCTTCTTGTGTCAGGTACCAAAATAGGGCTTGAGCCTGATCACCTTTCAAGATGCCCTATTGACCCCAAGAAAACTCACTCAACCTTGCCATGCCAAACTGAGATTACAGGTCCTTCAGCTCCTGATCCTTTATTGGTCCAGCTTATCAGCCCCCACCCTTCCTATCCCCTACTTCACCTGGGACGAGGGGCGGATCACTAAGATCAGAAATTGTCAGACTGGAAAATGAAATGCCAGTGTCCCTTCTTACATGCACTTCTAACTTTACCACTTTGGCTAGAAATAAGAAACACCAAACCGAACAGAAGCTCATGATGCCAGTGAGTCCTCCAATCCTTATATAGTCTAGGGAAGTGCAAGAGAGGATGTTGGTAGCAGGATACATTTTACTGCCTCTTATAAATCTACAAGTATGTATCTGGGGGTTTCTTGGGGACTTTCTCTAAGATGCTAAGATTTGATTCCAATTGCTTTCAGTTTGGGGTTGTGTCCTTCATTCTGAGGCAACCAAACTCTCATTCAGTATCTTTTTAATGTTCTAAGAGTGCAAACCAGAAATAACCCAAGTAACAAAAGAAGATTATTTAAATAAATTATAGTACATCCATATAGGTAAATATCATTTGTTGTAAATCATGATCCAATTCTACATTTATTGACATGGAAAGATATTCTTGATTTATTACCATTTGAAAAATGTTAGTTACATCATGTTTCTGTCTATTCACATATAGTACTGTGTAAAAGTGTGAAGTAACAGGTATCATTTTAGTAATCTAGGTCAACTGTTGGCAAACTACTACCTGTGAGCTAAATCTAGCGTGCTGCCTACTTTTGTCAATAAAATTTTGTTAGATCACAGCCATACCGGTGGCTGCTTTCCTACCATAATAGCAACGCTTAGTAGCTGCAAGAGAAACAGTATGTCCCACAAAGCTTAATATATTTACCATCAGGTGCTTTTCAGAAAAGTTTGCTGATTTTTATTTTAGGTGAAGGAATCATGGGTGATTTTTATTTTTTGTCTGACTTTATTTCCTATAATGAGCATAAATATATAAATTATGTATCTATTATTAAACCATTGAAACTTGGTTAGAAAAAACTTATATTGATAGCATGAAACTGAAGATTAAATCTTGTAAGTGGACTCATAAAAATTGGATTATAGCTGTCAAAGTCCCACTTCAAAATATAAGGTCTATAATGTAGTTAGAATATTATTTTGATTGTTTTTAAATTAAAACCTATATATGGACATGAGTCTTCTTGTTACTAACAGGATTAGTTTCTGAAAGCTGCTTTCAGAACATTCAGCATGTTCTCGGGCACCTGGGTGGCTCAGTCAGTTAAGCATCCTACTCTTGATTTCTGCTTAGGTCTGCTCAGGTCATGTTATCATGGTTCATGAGTTCAAGCCCTGCATCGGGCTCTGTGCTGATAGTGCAGAGGCTGCTCAGGATTCTGTCTCCCTCTCTCTCTGTCCCTCCCCTGCTTGCTTTCTATCTTTCTCAAAATAAATAAAACTTAACTTAAAAAAAAAAAAAGAACTTCCAGCATGTTCTTTTCATCATGTGTTAGCTTATTAGTCCTCTGAGGCTGTGTTTTGAGGAATATAGTGCTAAGTTTGAGGAATAGGTAGGTTAACCTAAGTAAAGTTTTCTTGTAAAAAATAACTATGATAAATTAATATTGAAAACTGATTTCCTTCACATGGTTTACCAACAGATATTAAAACAGTTCCAAAACAAGAGGTTTTCAAAATGCTTAGAACTTCGGAAAATAATGAATTGATGAGGATCGCCACTTTGAAGAATTAAATTCACTTGGATGCATAAATTACAGACATTTGTTACAAAGGGTAATTCTGATGCAGCTAAGCAAATTTTGCTTCCAAGTCCTGTAGGATGAAACCTTAAAAAAGGCGTTTAAGTAATCAGAAAATAATGAAGACAGTCAGAAGCCCTGCTAATTAACATTAGGTGAGGGAATACTTGAAAATGGAATTCATATGAACCAGAAGTTCCAGATGACATGCATCTTTATTAAAAGAAACAGAAGTAAACGGTACATTAATTAAACTTTCAAATACACAAAATAAGGAGGCTTTAAAAATGCCAAAAAGGAAAGAAAAATAATATAATGGATTTTGATAAAAATATAAAGCAATTAAAGTGAGGAATAATAAAATTAGGCTTTGGAAGCTTATAAATCTCCACACCCAGAAAGAATGCTAAAATTTAAGTATAGTACTGCTTTGGTGGTTTTAGGATCTATTTTTATTAATGAGCTAGTATCAACCCAATGGCAGAATTTCCTCAATATGATGCAACCTTTTACACATTTCAAAGCAAAATTGATCCCTAGTATTCACAAAGATTAAGACTCTGGCCTGCCTAGAGGATAAAAACTAGAACATAATTTATGTAAATGTTAAATTTACCCTATCTCTTGATATTTTTAAAGGAAAATGGCCTCCCTTGGTATCCATTTTACTAGTTTTAAAGATATTTTCTACCTTCTGATTCAATTTACCTTTATAATATCTCTCATTACACCCATTGTCATCACCTATGCTGAACTAGCAGGTATTCAAGCAAACCCCGTTTTCTACCACCTAAGCATTTCCTTATGTTTCCACCTGTAACCATTCACTTCCTACTCTTTCTCACTTTATTCTATCCTTATCTAAATCTCACCTTCAAATTCTGGCCAAAATATCACTTCCTTTAAGAAGAATGTATCTTTCTTCTGAACCAGAAGAAATCACTTCCTGCTCCAAGCTCTCATAAGTTAGAGATCTCTGAATGACTACCTCATTTCCCCTGCTGAACTTTTATTTTCTTAAGGTCTATACCTACTTTATTTACTATTCTCTCCAGTGTCTAGCACATTGTCAGTAATTAGCATTTTGTTAATAAGCATTTTTAATAAATAAATGACCTCTTCTGAAAAGGAGATATAGAAAGGAAATCTGTTTAATTTTTCTTAAAGAAATAGGAATAAAGAGGAAAAAATAATTTTGTCCATATTCTCAGTTTGTTGAATAGGATTAGATATTTTCATTTAAGGCAAATATGCCTGGAAACTAAACAAAGCAACAGCTTTATCACATCTCTGGTGACCGTTATATGCCTTTTATAATGTTAATGCCATGTGGAGTCCACCCTTTGTGCAGGAAGATTAATGCACTACCCGGTGAATAGTTGCAGAAAACACCATGCTCATTTATGCCACCTACTAATCTGTGGGACATTATTCAATTTTGAGGAGCGTTAGTTTTCTCATCTTTAAGATAGAAATGACTCGTGTGCCTGGGTGGCTCACCTGGTTAAGTGTCCAACTCTTGTTTTAGACTCAGGTCATGATCTCACAGTTTGTGGGATCAAGCCCCTGCTTGAGGTTCTCTCTCTTCATCTCTCTCTCTCTGCCCTCCCCCATGCTCTCTCTCTCTAAAAATAAATGAATAAACTTTTAAAATATTAAAAAATAAGATAGGGCTGATTATTTTTCCCCCTTACCTACTTCACAAGTTTGTTATGAGAGAGAATAAGATAATGTAAGCAATAGCACTTTGTAAGTTGTATCGTTCTATAAAAGTGTAAAAGCATATGAGGGAGACCAATATAAAGGAGAATGAAATAAATATGAATAAGAGAGAATGAGTAAATGACTAAAACAGGTCAGATTCCTTAGGTCAAATTTATATAAAAGATTTTACTATGCAATAATTTAAGTTTCCATCACAAGAAACAGAGTAATTTCATAGGAGCAAATGTTAAGATTACTGAATTATTTCACTGCTTTGTGAGTTCTATAAAATTGTAAAATCAAGCTAAGGGATCCTTATAGATGAGGGAGTTCTAAGCCGGAAATAATCTTCAATCTAATTTACTGACTATTACCATGTAGGAAGATTGATTTTATTCCCTTCTCTCATACTGTGGAGGTTCTGTTTAGTAAAAGTCTAAGGTCTTTTCCATCACACTTTGTGGCATCCTGAAGTTTTAATAAACTTGCTGAAAAGGAATATAGATTGTGAAACCCCAGGATAAAAAGGGATCTGAGCATTCACTTATTCCAAACACCATCCAGATCTGGGATTCATCTATAGAGCGCTGCTAGTCTTGACCCGGATAGACCCAATGCAGCACACAGGATAGAAATCAACTGTTGATCCCTAAATCAAACAAGTAGAAATATGATCTCCTGGTGTTTTTAATGTATATGAAAGCTCCAGCTTTGCCCCATATGCAGAACAGACACACACTATCAGGCTTGCTGTTCCCCTGGTCACTTCTTCCCTCTTCACAATCCAGGCCCATGGTACACAGCTCCAAATTAGCTAGGTCAATTAACAAATAAGCATTCATTTTAATTTCCTTCTTCTCTTAATAAGAGTTTATCAGCATATCTATAGACATTTTCTAAAAGCACTGGCTCTACTCAACTTACATGTCTGATGCATTAGGCTGTTGCCTACGAAGTTCCAGTTTCTTTCCCAAAGAGGCCACTGAATAGAACTTGTCTTGAATAGCAAATGAACCCCTAAGAGCTAGAGTCTGTTAAAGTCACTCTGTCCCATCTTATAGCTTGCACCATGGGCCTTGAGAATTATAAGCATTTAGTAGCTACATGATCAAAATGCCCAAGATGTCTATACATGATTTGGCTAATCTTCATATTGTGCTTCTGGTTAATGTCATTACTTAGAACTTACGATTTAGGGGTGCCTGGCTGGCTCAGTCAACAGAGCATGCAACTCTTGATCTCGGGGTCATGAGTTTGAGCCCCACATTGGGGGTAGAGTTTACTTAAAAGAAAAAACAACTTATAATTTAGACTGGCAGTATTAAGTATAATGAATGAAATCTTTGCATCTTGTATTTTAGACAAATTACTTTGCCATTCAAAGAGCAGCAAAAATTTAACTAATCATAATCAAAATTAACCATGTGTCTTCTCTCATCTATACCCCAACACCTCAATGTTAAAATTTTAACTTGGTATAAAAGATGAGTTTTAACTTTATATTTATGTCCTAATTAAAGAATGAATAGTCAAATGAAACTACCATTGACTAATGATTTATTTCATGTGACCACTATTTCGTGTAATTGTATTGGAAGGTAGTTGGTTTTCTTACACACTGAAGACCTCTCTGGAGCATAACTTACAACTGAAAGCTTTCAGAAAGTTACCTGCTGCCAGTGAGAGAAAGAAGTCATTTTTCATAAGTCATCATATTCTTAGTCGGGTGAGCTGATATTGGAAATTGATGGCATGGAGTTATTTTTCAATCTGGAAATGAAAACTACATATAACAATCAAATTTCTAGTTTTAATTCCTTTATGTCAATTTGCCTGTGTTTATACGATGTGCAGAGCTTTAATACGATCTCTTCTGTGTCTCTCTTAGAAGATAAAGGGAAGCTAAAAGTCAACAGTTCCAGTCAGCCATCAGGCTCTGACGGTGGCTCGTTTCTCCTCAAACCCGGCACGACACCCCTGCCACCTGGAGCAGCCACTTCCCCCTCAAAGAGCACAAATGGAGCTCCTGGTACAGTTTCTGAATCAGAAGAAGAAAAAGCCAAAAAATTACTGTATTGTTCACTATGCAAAGTGGCTGTGAACTCCCTGTCACAGCTAGAGGCCCACAACACAGGTTAGCAGCTATCATTTGAATTTAAATAATGTTTATAACAAAACCAACCTTTCCCTTCAGAATATTGTATCTTTTGTTGTTCTAACATTAGGTTTGTTCAATGTCTTCTCCACTTTTTTGATTCAAAAGACTGATTTTAAGAAAAGTAAGATATAATAACTTTGGAAACTGCAAGGCAAAAGCTTAAAGCAAGTTGAAGATAAAACCTATTCTGTTTTTTATTCCCTCAAAAGCATCTAATATTTCCCAAAACTCATTATGATGAAGTGACAGAGATGAAGATAAATATCTATGCACAATGTTCACTGCAACACACTTAGTAAAAAAAGGGGGGAAACAATTTAAAAATCCCTCAGTAGGGAAATGTCGAATAAATTATAGTAACCCAATATGAGAGAATATATTACTCAGTCATTAAAATGTAATTACTTTAAAAAGTATATGATTTGCTATGTGAAATTTGCAGGATATTTAACTAGTATGATCCCAGTTTTGAAAATATATTTTTTTAGTATACAAACAAAACAAAACCTGAATAAAAAACTAAAAATGAGGGGTGCCTGAGTGACTCAGTTGGTTGAGTTTCCAACTTGAGCTCAGGTCATGTTCTCATGATTAGTGGGTTCAAGCCCCGCGTCCGGCTCTGTGCTGACAGCTCAGAGCCTGGAGCCTGCTTTGGAATCTGTGTCTCCCTTTGTCTCTGCCCCTCCCCAATTTGTGCTCTGTCTTTGTCTCTCAAAAATAAATAAAATGTTAGAAAAAAATTTTAAACTAAAATAATAACACTGGTTATCTCTAAGTGGTGAAAACATAGCTAATCTTTATTTTCTTATGCTTTTTTATATTTTCCATATTTTCTTTCTAATGGACTCATGTTTTCCCATTTTTTACAATGAAAATATGTTGAATAAGCAGCATTATCATTTATAATAAATAAAAAGTGTTTGTAATCAGCATGAAAATGATTGTTCTTTTTTAAAAAGCAATGAGAAATTCATCCTGAAGATATACTTCTCAAGGATAAGAAAACAAAGAGCTGTTCATAGATCTATTCAGTTCTTAAATAGCTATTCACCGTATGTCTCTTTCTGTCTTAGGATCTAAACACAAGACCATGGTTGAAGCTCGTAATGGAGCTGGTCCAATTAAGTCCTATCCTAGACCTGGATCAAGATTAAAGATGCAGAATGGCAGTAAGGGGTCAGGACTACAAAATAAGACATTTCATTGTGAAATCTGTGATGTTCACGTTAATTCAGAAATTCAACTCAAACAGGTAATGTATCCTGAGTTAGTATTCACTGTTGTTTGGGTCACCACTTGATTGTGTATCTAATCTATGTAGCGGTTCTCACTACGCTCATAGATAAATGTTTACATGATACACACAAGACATAACATGCACGTAAGAAAAAGTTCGCACCAAATACTTGCATATCCACAAAAGTGGGTATTTGTACTATAAGCCAGATCCAGGACAGGTGTTAGGGACAGATAAGCACAGCAGTCATGTGGAACTTATAGTCGAGCAGAAACTTCTGGAAGACAAGACGTTCAGCCTGTCTTTCAAAGACCAAAAGTCTGGTTTTGGAGACAGATTCATTAGTCGTGGCGGTAAGAACAGGCAAAGCAGGGTATGTACTACAGAGAAAGGAAAGGAATAGAGGCATTACGGTTGAGTGGGGAGGGGGCGGGGGAAGGGCGCCTGGGTGGCTTAGTCAGTTAAGCATCTGACTTCAGCTCAGGTCATGATCTCATGGTTCCTGAGTTTGAGCCCCACATCGGGCTGCCTACTGCCAGCACAGAGCCCGCTTCAGATCCTCTGTCTCCCTCTCCCTCTGATCCTCCCCTGCTCATGCTCTCAATCTCTCTCTGTCAAAAATAAACATTAAAAAAAATTGAGTGGGGAGCAAGTGTAGTGTAGTGATCTTAGCCACACCACCTTGGAACTGTGAACTTAGAACCGGGAATGGAGCAACCGGCTACACCTATCTAGGAGCTATATTTGACAGGGAATAAAGCTCACATTTAGATTCAGCTAATGCATCAAACTTTTTTCAGCACATTTCTAGCCGAAGGCATAAGGATCGAGTTGCAGGGAAGCCACTGAAGCCGAAATACAGCCCTTACAACAAACTCCAGCGGAGCCCAAGCATTTTAGCAGTAAGTTCACCTCACCTGCTCACCAGTTTTGTGGGTCTGCCTTGCTGCCTTGGGCAGGGACTGTGGTTTAGGAGGGCCTGGGGACTAATTGGTCCTGAAAGGTTGTGAATTTAAATAGCCCTCACAGACAGAAGTTTCAGGATGGACTGCTTAGTCCCTGCTGTAGGACACCTTGAAGGAAGCCTCTTTACAGAACAGAAACTGAACCTCTTTAGAAGCTAACACCTTACTCATCACCAGGAACCTTTTCCAACAGTCTACTTCCTTAGCTTATAAAGAAAAATAAAGACTCAGGAACACAGACCAGTAATGCCCAAGGAATCCCGGAATGTGTTGTGCCTGGGAAGAGGGCTTGCTTTCCTAAAACAAAATCCACTTAATGCCTTCTCCCTTTCTAGAGGGCTCTGCCTCTTCTCCCTCCTCCATCTCCCCTCTCCACCCCCACGCACCCCTGCCTCCAGAAATTAAAGTGTTTGTATTCCTCTCTTTCCTTGTCTAGCAGGCATGTTGGTATTCAGCCTGTCCTACCTGCTCTCAATATGTGCTGCTTTCAGTTTCTTTGCAAAAATACCCAGGGGCGCCAGCAATAGATGTCACATAAATACCCAGATGGATGGATTTCATAATCTCCCTGGGACTTAGCCCAGTGTGGCATTCCATTTGAAGTTGAAACCGGATTGGCCAGCTGGAGGCGATGCTCCCCGCTTCTGCAAAGCCTCCATCTGATGCTGCAAGCAGGTGTTACCTGCATTACACAAATCCAGTGTGCAAAGCTTCTCCTGATTGCAAAAGAGAGAAATTAAGGATTGATTTCTTACTTCACAGGAAGATTCCACCTTGGGATTCCTTTAAATAGAGAACGTTTATAGCACACTTACCGTCATTCCCAATGACAGAAATTTGAGTTGGCTGCAGTTTTTCAGGGCATATTCTTTAAGTGGCCAGAGCGAGAGGTGTGAAACTGACTGTTGTGTCTTTTAATAAGCCCCTAATGTCTTGAACCCCAGTTAGCTCACCCAGTGCAGCTCTTCAAAGAGAAGTGAAAGGCCATGCATATTCTCAGAAACAAAACAAAACAAAAACCCCTCTCTCAAGGCTGCACTGTGGTTTAGGACAAGTCAGAATTTTAAATTGAGCTCCGTTATTTAAGCAGGAAACCTTCTGGGTATGTTTGTTTTTTCTTTGTGAGAAGCAGCATAAAATAGCTTTAGTATCTATTCAGAGAGGCCCTCCGGTGTCCTCAGGCCCGGGGGCAAAGACCACCAAAAAGAGCTGAAATGGAAACAGATCCAAGTAAAGGTGTACCCAGAGCCTTTGCAACCAGCGTTGCGAACCTCATTTCCTGACTTCCAGAGAGCAAAGATTTTTAAAATGTGACTCCTTGACGTCCGTGTCGCTTACGCAAAACACTATCCCCACCCCGTTCCTGGTTTTCTCCCTCCGACAGGCAAAACTTGCATTCCAGAAAGACATGATGAAGCCTTTGGCCCCGGCCTTCCTGTCGTCGCCTCTGGCGGCGGCGGCGGCGGTGTCGGCGGC